>NC_133168.1:82583910-82900718 GCF_040802235.1 Manis javanica
AACATCACCCTAATACAAAAACCAGGCAAAGACCCCACCAAAAAAGAAAATTAGAGACCAATATCCCTGATGAATGTACATGCAAAAATACTCAGTAAAATATTAGCAAACTGAATTCAAAAATATATCAAAAGGATCATACACCATGACCAAGTGGGATTCATCCCAGGGATGCAAGGATGGTATAACATTCGAAAGTCCATCAACATCATCTACCACATCAACAAAAAGAAAGACAAAAACCACATGATCATCTCCATAGATGCTGAAAAGGCATTTGACAAAGTTCAACATCCATTCATGATAAAAACTCTCAGCAAAATGGGAATAGAGGGCAAGTACCTCAACATAATAAAGGCCATTTATGATAAACGTACAGCCAACATTATATTGAACAGCGAGTAGCTGAAAGCTTTTCCTCTGAAATTGGGAACTAGACAGGGATGCCCACTCTCCCCACTGTTATTTAACATAGTACTGGAGGTACTAGCCACGTCAATCAGACAAAACAAAAAATACAAGATTGGTAAAGAAGAAGTTAAACTGTCACTATTTGCAGATGACATGATAATGTACATAAAAACCCCTAAAGACTCCACCCCAAAACTACGAGAGCTAATATCGAAATTCAGCAAAGTTGCAGGATACAAAATTAACACACAGAAATCTGTGGCTTTCCCATACACTAACAATGAACCAACAGAAAGAGAAATCAGGAAACCAACTCCATTCATAATTGCATCAAAAAAAATAAAAGACCTAGGAATAAACCTAACCAAAGAAGTGAAAGACTTTTACTCTGAAAACTACAAGTCACTCTTAAGAGAAATTAAAGGGTACACTAACAAATGGAAACTCATCCCATGCTCGTGGCTAGGAAGAATTAATATCGTCAAAATGGCCATCCTGCCGAAAGCAATATACAGATTTGATGCAATCCCTATGAAACTACCAGCAACATTCTTCAATGAACTGGAAGAAATAATTCAAAAATTCATATGGAAACACCAGAGACCCCAAATAGCCAAAGCAATCCTGAGAAAGAAGAATAAAGTAGGGGGAATCTCACTCCCCAACTTCAAGCTCTACCAGAAAGTCATAGTAATCAAGACAATTTGGTACTGGCACAAGAAAAGAGCCACAGACCAATGGAACAGACTAGAGTATCCAGACATTAACCCAGACATATATGGTCAATTAATATTTGATAAAGGAGCCATGTACATACAATGGCGAAATGACAGTCTCTTCAACAGATGGTGCTGGCAAAACTGGACAGCTACATGTAGGAGAATGAAACTGGACCATTGTCTAACCCATATACAAAAGTAAACTCAAAATGGATCAGAGACCTGAATGTAAGTAATGAAACCGTTAAAGTCTTGGAAAAAAACATAGGCATAAAAAAAATAGACATAAATATGAGTGACATCTTCTTGAACATATCTCCCTGGGCAAGGAAAACAACAGCAAAAATGAACAAGTGGGATGATATTAAGCTGAAAAGCTTCTATACAGCAAAAGACACCATCAATAGAACAAAAAGGAACCCTACAGTATGGGAGAATATATTTGAAAATGACAGATCCGATAAAGGCTTGACATCCAAAATATATAAAGAGCTCACCCACCTCAACAAACAAAAAACAAATAACCCAATTAAAAAATGGGCAGAGGAACTGAACAGACAGTTCTCCCAAAAAGAAATACAGATGGCCAACAAACACATGAAAAGATGCTCCACATCACTAATTTTCAGAGAAATGCAAATTAAAACTGCAATGAGGTATCACCTCACACCAGTAAGGAAGGCTGCCATCCAAAAGACAAACAACAACACGTGTTGGCAAGGCTGTGGAGAAAGGGGAACCCTCCTACATTGCTGGTGGGAATGTAAGTCAGTTCAACCATTGTGGAAAGCGGTATGGAAATTCATCAAAATGCTCAAAACAGACTTACCATTTGACCCAGGAATTCCACTCCTAGGAATTTACCCTAAGAACGCAGCAATTAAGTTTGAGAAAGACAGATGCACCCCTATGTTTATTGAAGCACTATTTACAATAGCGAAGAATTGGAAGCAACCTAAATGTCCATCGATAGATGAATGGATAAAGAAGATGTGGTACATATACACAATGGAATACTACTCAGCCATAAGAAGAGGGCAAATCCTACCATTTGCAGCAACATGGATGGAGCTGGAGGATATTATGCTCTGTGAAATAAGCCAAGCGGAGAAAGAGAAATACCAAATGATTTCACTCATCTGTGGAGTATAAGAACAAGGGAAAATCTGAAGGAACAAAACAGCACCAGAATCACAGAACCCAAGAATGGACTAACAGGTACCAAAGGGAAAGGGACTGGGAAGCATGGGTGGGTAGGGAGGGATAACTGGTGGGGAAGAAGAAAGGGGGTAATAAGATTAGCATGCATAGGGGGGTGGGAGAAAGAGAGGGCTGTACAACACAGAGAAGAAAAGTAGTGATTCTACATTTTGCTATGCTGATGGACAGTGAATGTAAAGGGGTTTATAGGGGGGACCTGGTATAGGGGAGAGCCTAGTAAACATAATATTCGTCATGTAAGTATAGATTAATGATAACAAAAAAAAAGAAAGAAAAAAAGAAAAGGGGGATTACTCCCTGATAGGATAAAACTAACTGTAAATCAACGATTAATGCATGCTTTAAATATCCTTAATTTTGTCTACTTAAAGGGTGTCAAATGATCAGCTATGGAGGTACATTTTTCTGATAATATTCCTTTCTCTTAAAAAAAAGTAATTCCTGTGGTGACCTCCAATGATTTCTACACAATGGTATAAAGGGCATATAAAAGTGTAGGCAAAGGGTCTGTTTGTGTTTATACAGAGGATCAAAGCCTAATTTGGCTACCCAGAAAATGAACTAAGATACGATATGAAAAAGAACTTCCATCATCAGCACTCTCTGGAAGACTCATGCCAGAAGATGATCATCAAAAAACCCCAACAAAGATCCACGTGCTGCTACCCTACAGCTGTAAATGCACTCATCCCACCAGTTCCTGGACTTGCCATAGGAATGAAGAAGGAGATATCTAAGCTGGCCTGTGCATACAGTAAAACAACAAATTTGACTGGATCTATATTGTTGGAACTCAACCAAGAATTAGGAGAAGTGCAAATTGTAGTGCTCCAAAATCTTACAGCTACAGACTATCTACTGTTAAAAGAACATATGGGATGTGAACAGTCCCCAGGAATGGGTTGTTTCAATTTGTCTGATTTATCTCAGACTGTTCAAGTTCAGTTGGACAATATCCACCATATCATAGATAAGTTTTCACAAATGCCTAAGGTGCCTAACTGTTCCCTTCACAAAGAGTCTTCTCAGAGCCCTCTTTATGTATTTTTTGCTGACTCTGTAGCTAATGGTGTTTGGCATGGGTGTGACCACGGTGTACATCACTGAGACCACTGCACTTGAGTGTGAGCTGTGGGTAGCAGCAGAACTAATGTATGCTTCTTGGCTTGTACTCTAAAATAGGGAGATATTAGAGATATGAGATTCACATGTGGAATATACTTTATGCTTTCCCAAGATGATGAAATTCCACATATTGAGAATACTATCTTAGAGTAAGTGTAAAGAATCCCAGTGAGGGAACCACCAGCCAGAAGCCCAGGTATCAGATACATCACCATGTAATTAAGAGAGGTGTTAGAACAGGCAAGTAGGACCTCTTGACTGAGCTTACAATAAAAAAAAATGGTAGATTTTGAAGACTCTGCAGAAGAGAATTCCTGACACAAGTAAACTCAGTAACAAGGAATTCAAGACACTTATGATCCAGGACACCAAAACATCAGTCCACAGAGCTGGGGGTTCATGATGACCATGTAGTACAGGGGATAGCAGATGGCCACATACTGGTCATAGACAATTACAGCCAGAAGGAAGTTGTCCAAAATCCCAAATATTATGGAAAAACACATCTTACCGATGCATCCTTCATAGGTTATGAGTTTTCTCTTGGTCTGTATTTTCACAGACATCTTGAGGATGGTGGTGGAGATGAAGCAGATGTCCACAAAGGACAGGTTGGAGAGAAAGAAGTACATGGGTGTGTGCAGGTGGGAGTCTGAACTGACAGCCAGGATGATGAGCAGGTTCCCAAACACAGTGATCCGATACCTAGAGAGGAGAAGCCCAAATAAGAGGAGCTTAAGTGATGGTTCCTCTGAAAGTCACAGAAGAAGAAACTGAAGTTTCTGTATCATTGCCTGGTCCCATATGGTTCTGGTGATGACTACGAATAAGAAAAATAACATGAATAATTTTGACACACATGGGCATTACTAACATGGAGAAAATGTTACCATTACAATGGTATGGGGGGAAGCATGTATAAAAGGAATGGATGGAGGGGTTATTCTTACATATATTTGAAATTAGTGGGAATCTATAAATATTGAATGGGACAAGACATTTCTAAATCGTATTAAATGCAAATTTTGGAATCACTAACCATGTTCTGAATTTTGGACCTGCCACATTAGGACTTTGAATTGGGAGAGACAACCAATTCATCAGACATGTTAATATCCTCACCCAAATAGTGGGGCGGTAGTATTCATCCTTCTAAGGTGGTCAGTAGATTAAGTCAATCCATTTATGTCAAACATTTATCATAGCTCCTTCCTGTTTATACAGGAATTGTTATTACTGGTGGTTATTCTCTTTGTTCATTTTGTGTGTGTGTGTGTGTGTATTTGCATGTTTGCATGTGCACATATGCACCAAAATGTTAGGGACATATTTACTGTGGGACGCAGTGAAAAAGCTTGAAATCCAGGGCAGTAAGAAAATATAACTTTAAAAGATGGCAACTCCTGCTATGGGGGAAGAACAATGTGAATGGAGAGCCAGAGGGGTAGGTACAGGGAAGACAGGCAGCCAGCATGGGTGCTGACATGACCTCAGACTCAAGAGACCACATGCTGCCTCCACTTGGCCAATCGTGGTGTCCACCTCAGACTCTGATCTAGATGCTACACCTGTACCTATTCCTTGTTGATTTGACCACATGTGCGTTTATGTGGTCCAACAGTGGATGAGCCACCTCTTCCCTCAATTGTTTTGGTCGCTTCTCTCCTTTGTTATTCTTGGGCTTTGGGATTTAATCTCTAATGATGCTTCCAATAGACACACTCTAGTCCTGGTTCTGTTCCTTGTCAACATACCATAAGCTTCCCAGATCACACCCTATAAAATCCTGCATAGTCTATGACAATCTAGCCCATTTATTTGTATAATTTATCCTTAATGATATTATGTCATACAAATACTTATCTAATTGTTTCTTCTCCAACATAATATATGAACCCAGTGAGCAGGCACCTAACCTGCTTAGTTCACTGGTGTGTTTTCACAAAGGTGTGCATTCATATAGGCACAAATCTTAAGAAATGAAAATTTATTAGATAAAAGCAGTGGTAAGGAAAACAAAATTATGTTAAGTATAATGGATTGATGTAAATAAATTCTGTGTGGTCAACTCTCTTAGTCGGTCACATTGCGTTATCCTCTTTGCTTTTCAGCACTGGAATTTCTTCTGCATCTCTGATAGTAATATTTGCTTTTTATGCACATTACCATATTATTTAATATCTAATTTTCCTTATTCCACCATTTAATGCCTTGTGATTAGCCATATTTTTATAAAGAACAACCTAAGTAATGCAATAATTGCAAAATAATTCTCCTTAGCACACCCTTCATACATACTAAACACAATTGTTTCCATGTGAATACTGATGATGCTGAGAACTGCTATTGCAACATAGGATATACATCTATTGGTTTGGAACCTTCTAATAGAAACAAAATTGAATAATAATCTAATATAGTCAGACTAATATCTGAAAGAAATTATAACACAACAAGTTAATCACTTCTGCATGGGTCCTAATACAAGACTAAGTGAGCAAAAGCGTAAGAAGAAAAGAATAGGAATGTTTACTTTTCCATTCACAGTGATGGAAACAGTATGTAAAGATATAATTTAATCCTATATAAACATAAATGTACTCAATCATGCTTATGAAAAACATATGCCAAACATGGAACACACATGCCCTTTAGTTGAATACAAAAAAGAATGTCCCACAAAAGACATGAGGTGATTGTTCTCTATAAAAATATAGCTAATCACGTGTTCAGCCCAAGGTGGCACAGGCTGAGTCTGCCGCTGAGGAAATAGTACAGCTCCTTATCCACTCCTTAGGTACTGTTTCCATTGTTACTCCCACCTCTGAATACATGATTTCCCTGTGGAACACTGCTCTGGACAGAATGGAAAGTTTCTCCTGCTGATTCTCTGTTCCCAGAAAACAAAATAAAGTTGAGTGAATCCAGTTTTTAAAACTCCTTCTCTTGAACTCTCCTGCCTTCCTGTGGCCTATCTTGTACCTTATCCTAGTCTTGAGTTAACCTTCTCTCCAAATCAAAGACTGAGGACCCTCCAAATCAAAACCTTTCTTGACTAGGTCCCATGGATCTCGAAAGTATTGTTCTGTGACAAGGAACATCTCACAGTAGAACATTACTATTCCCATCTTCAACAAGGGAGAGAGGTATGCTGCTTTGCTCCAAAAACCTTGGGTTATATCATTCTTGGTTTCATGATGCTCTTAAAAAAGTCAAGTAGGAGATTCATGCTTGTAGCAGGTTGAGTTGTCATTTAGTCCATCTTTTATAAATGTCAACTAATTATAAGATGTATTATATCTTTTTATGTATTTTGCACTAAATTTAGAATCTCACATAGATTGTCATTTCATTTTTATAAAAGTCCTTCCTCTGAACTCTGTGTTATTATGAACTTCATTCTACATTTGCATAAATGGAGTTCAAAATGGTGACATGAGCTGCTTCAAGTTATGAACTAGAACACCATGAGCTTTGATTGGAGCTCCCCCAAAATATTTCCAGTTCTCATACTCTGGCCAGTGACTCTCAGCCAAGGGTGATTAGCCCCAGGTGACACTGACAAAGCGTGAAGATCTGTGGTCACCATAAGGGGGGACCTGCAACTGTTCCCTAGTAGGTTGAGACCAAGAGTGCTGCCACACATTTTGCGATGCACAGGGTGGCCCCCTCCACAAAGAATTATCCATCACAAGTGTCAGCAGTGAGAAGGTTGAGAAACACTATTGTGGACAGGTGCTTCTCCAATTTCAATGTGAATATGAATCATTTGAGGATCTTCTCTAAATGCAGATTCTGATTCAGCAGGTCTAAGATGGGCCCTGAGCATCTGCATTTCCAAGTAGCTCCTAGTTGATACTGATGATAAAGGTCCTGGTCTGTGGGTACTATTGGAATAGCAAGGCTGTGGTCTGGTGTTAGAGGCAGGTGGAGATATTTTCAAACTTTCTCTACCAAAAGCCCACTTGTACATCTTAGATCTGAACTTAAGTGGTCAAATGGTGGACTCAGTGGGTCAGCTTCTACAAGCCCACGTTTACAAGTGCTTACTAAACATTTCCTTCATGACATGTCTAGGGGGGTGCTGCTAACTCAATTTCATACATGACATTTACGCCTTTGGTTTGTTATGTATAAATAGGGAAATTCTATGTATGTTATGGAGTTAATATTCAAAAGTTACTAATAATTTAGAGCTGATAGGAAATTACCTGGCATACATAGGGAAGATGCTGGAACATTTTCTGGTGTTGGTGATCATGAAGGAGAAGATATCAAGGAAATATCACCTACAGACCACAGTTAAGTAATGTGAACACTGTTAACCAAAATCAAGATGAAAAGAGACTTTGGCTGACAAGACAGCTCTCTACTGATTATGGGGATTTCTGCCCAGTTCCAGAGATAAGAGTAAAAATCATTTTTTGATGAACCTCCACACTGTATTCCTAGTCTCTATACCAATTTACTTTCCTACAAAGAGTGAACATGTATTTCCTTTTCACCTCATCCTCACTAGCATTCATTGTCTTTGGTCATTTTTATTATAGAATTTCTAACAGGTGTGAGATGATATCTCATTGTGATGTTGATCTGTTTTATCCTGATGTGTAGTCTTATTGAAAGCCTTTTCATGTATCTGTTGGCCATTTATTTGTCTTCATTGGGGAAATATTTAAGTCCCATGCCCATCTTGAATGAGATTATCACTATGGTTTGTTTGTTATTGAGTCATATATGTTCCTTACATATTTTGGGCATTAAAAACTCACCAGAAATATGGTGTCCATATATTTTCTTCCATTCTGTAGGTTGACTTTTAATTTCTGGTTGTGTCTTTTACTCTGCAGAAGCTTTTTAGCATGATGCATTATCACTGGTTTATTTTTACTTGTATTGCTTGTGCTCTTGGTGTCATGTCCAGAAAATCATTGACAAGACCAGCATCAGGAAGCCTTCTTGTTTGTATTACTCTGGTTGTTTTATAGTTTTAGATATTTCATTTGAGTTATGAATTTATTTTGAGTTAATTTTCGAGTGGTGTAGGGCAGGAGTCGTATTTCATTCTTTGGCATTACATTTGTGGAAGGTACTACCCTTTCCACATTGAGTATTCTTAGCTCTTTGTAAAATAATAGTTGACCATAAATGCAGGGGTTTACTTGTAGAACTGACAAATTTCAAAACAGGACAAAATCAAATGTATATTTATAATTAATCAATATCACCATTGTAAGTGGATTACTAGATGGAGCCTTAACTGGAATTGTCACAATGTCAACACTTCTCAAAATCTGGAGCAGGGATTCTCAGTAAGAGATGGTTTTGTCCATGAGTGTATTTGGCCATGGCTAGGAGGGCATTGCTAACTCTTACAACCCACAGGACAGCACTCAGCACAAATATTTATCTGGCTCCAAATGTCAACAGTGAGCTGGTGAGAAAATCCATTCTAGACCTCCATTTCTCTCACTTCACTGTGCATGCAAATCAACAAAGTTTGGAGCTGAAATGAAAATTCTGACTCAGCAAGTCTTCAGTGGTTGCAGGACTCCGCATTTCTAACAAGCTCCCAGGTGGTGTTGACATGGCAGGCTTTGGTCTGTGGATAAGGCTTTAGGTAGCAAGGCTGTGTTCTGTTAAAATCATGTGTGGGTAGTTTTAGTTCCTCAGCAAGAATCTTCAGTGTATATAATTTTGAAAAACACCAAAGAAAAACCCTCTTGCATGTGGACATCTGCCTTTCATACTTCATACTTCAGTGTGTAGATGTAGAACATGGAAAAAATTTTACTTGCAAATATAAAGTTTAATTTAAAAATTTACTTCATTTTATGTGAGCTATTCCCTTGACTTGGAGGCATATTAAGTCAGTGTATTTATTCACATTTGTGTTTCTGTGGAGATTCCACATGGAGACATGTATTTGGTAATCATTTTGTCAGTCACTAAGGCACCCTCTGCGGGCTCAGGTAAATAAGAAAACATGATCCTAGTGAAGAGAATGAAACTCAAAGATCAGGTATAATCTTCACTATTAAAATCCCCTATTACCTGAAGTCCAGGTGAGTAGTGACATAGAAAAGAATGATGTAAATGAATGTGAAAAACTGTGGTCTCAGAGTTTCCCCTACTACAATTACATAAATTGCCTTGGTTGTCAATAGTAGTTTCTTTTTTAAATATGAGTAATACGACTCTTGACTACTTCTGGAAAACAAGAGAAATATTCCTTGAGATGATATATGTCATTTGAAGATAAAGTATTCTTAAAGAATCCATTTTGTCTCATAAACAAAATGGGATTTCCAAATATTTCTCATCAAATGTTGGGAAAACTGTGTAAAGTAGGAAAAAGTATCAATCAGAGACTACCTATGTATCAGACAGATTATGAAGCTTAATAAAATGACTGACTTAATGTGTATAAAGACGTGGAATCAAAGGAATGAACACTCATGGAAATAAATAGGAGCAAGTTCTTCCATCTGATCAAAGGAAAGCAATTTCTGGCTCTGAAGCTTTGACCTTGTGATCAATGGCATTTCTTCAGCCCTATGGCAATTTTTCTTTGTACAGCTGCCAACTCAAAGAATGCTTTCAGAGCCCCCTTTATGTCTTTGTTCCACAGACTGTAGATGAAGAGGTTCAGCATGGGTGTGAACATGTTGTACGTCACTGAGGCTGCTGCCCTTGAGGGTGAGCTGTGAGTAGCAGGAGAACTAAGGTAAATTACTAGGCTTGTGAAATAAAATAAGAATACAATGGAGATGTGAGAAGCACTGGTGGAAAATGCCTTATACTTAACACTGAACTGATGAGATCACACACGTGGAGGAAACTATCTTAGTGTAGGAGAAAAGGATCCCTGTGAAGGGACCACCTGCCAGAAGTACTGCTGAAAAATACATCACCATGCACTTAAGAAAAGTGTCAGAACAGGTGAGTTGGAGCATCTCATTGAGTTCACAGAAAAATTCGGGGATTTCCAAGTCTGGACAGAAGAACAGTTGTCGAAGGGCCCCCACCAGTAAGATGGTGAACTTCCGGCTTCTCTTCGGGGGTCCTCGGTTCCCGCCAGTGCCACCTGAAGCCCAATCACCTCTCGCCCCCCTCCCAATCCCAGCACCTAGCCAATAGCCACCAGTCCCATAGAAGTAACACCACAATCACCCCATGCCCCTTCCTATATAACCCAGCACCGTTCCCTAATAAAACGGAATTCTCCGGTGAATTGCTGCTGTGTGTTGCTCCTTTCCTTTCATTGGTGCCAAAACCTGGGAGACAGGACACCCCAACTGGGCCCCATCTTCCTCCAGACACCAGCAGCAGCTTGCCCTCATCCTCTTTTTCTGGTGCTGGCTCATCACACTCACCACTCCTCTCTGGCCTTTAGGTAAGTTTTCCCCCGGAGTGGGCCACTCTTCCCTGAGCTATTGCAGTGCCATTGACCATGATCATCTGGCAAGGCTCTGACGCTCGGGGACGAGGAGGGAACTCTCCCCACCTCCGGCCTTCACAGCTGCTGCAGACCCTCAGGGCCCCCTCCAACAGCCATAAATCACCACCTCCGGCCTTCACGGCTGCAGCAGACCCTCAGGCCCCCCTCCAACAGCCATAAATCGCCACCTCTGGCCTTCACAGCTGCTGCAGACCCTCAGGCCCCCCTCCAACAGCCATAAATTGCCACCTCCAGCCTTCACGGCTGCAGCAGACCCTCAGGACCCTCCTCCAACAGCAATACACAAGGTGACTCTTTGTGGATGAGAACGCTCCCTTTTCCCCATTCTCCTTCCATTCTGCCTGCCAAAATCCACTCCATCCGCTGAAAATTCCTAGTACTAGGTACCTCGTGACTCCGGCACTCTGCCTTCTTAGGGAAGTCTGGGTGACGACCCACACTTCCTAAGAAATTCCGACTCGTATACGAGTTTCCGCAGACCACCAAGGATCATCGGGGACGCCCTTTGTCTCCTTGCTGTCTGCCTCCGGTCCGAGGATTTCCGTTTGTCTTCCCCTATTTGTCTCCTTCTCTGTCCTTAAACCATGGGAGCCTCCTCATCCCTCCCTGAAAGTTCACCTCTTGAATGCCTGCTTAAGCATCTGGCTACCCTCTCCCTGACACCTGATATAAAACCAAAACTTCTCTGTAAATACTGCTCCCAAGATTGGCCGACATACCCCCTAGACGATAACAACCAATGGCCTGCAGGGGGAACTCTTGATCCTAACATCACTCGCAATCTCTTTAACTACTGCCAGCGCCTGAAAAAAATGGAAGGAGATTCCCTATATCGAAGCTTTTCACCTCCTAGCTCAAAATCCCAGCCTCTGCACCACCTGCTCCCCATCCCAAGTTCTCCTAGCCTGCAAGCCATCTCCCTCCCCTCCCCACACTCCCAGTCCCTCTTCAATTACCTTTGACCCAGCTGAGGAGCCTCCGCCATACAGGCTTCCCCCTTCGGCCCCTCCCCCTCATACAACCCCTCCACAGTCGCTTCTGCTGCCTCCACCCCCGCAGAAGCCTCCCGTCCTCTCCCTTCCCCCTCCTCTCCTACAACAGCCCCTCCCCCTTCCTCTATCACCACAGCTGCTGCTGCCTCCACCCCCGCAGAAGCCTCCCGTCCTCTCCCTTCCCCCTCTTCTCCTCCCTCCACCACCATCTCCTCCTCCACCTCACCCCCTCCGCCTCCATCCCCCTCACCTTCCCCCCTCTGGCAGATTGAGCCTGAGCCTTTCAGCCCCCTTCTAACTAGGTCCCAAGAGCCTCCTCAGCCTTTGCCCCCTCAGACTCGGTCCCAAGGGTCTCCCAAAATTATTGCATCTTTGCCCCATCACCTGTTTCCCCACCACAGACTGAGCCAGAACCCTTCAGTCCCCCTCAGACTTGGTCCTGAGGGCCTCCCAAAATTATTGCCCCCCTCCGGAAGGTAGCAGGATACGAAGGCATCGTGCGCGTTCACGTCCCTTTCTCTTTAGGAGATTTAGCCCAACTTGAGAAACGCCTAGGTTCCTTTTCCACTGATCCCACAACATACATCAAAGAGTTTCAATGGACCCTCCAGTCTTACAGCCTCACACATCATGACATTTTCATGCTCCTGGCCAATACTCTCCTCCCTGAAGAGCATAGATGAGTTTGGGACTTCACCCAAACTTACGCTACCGAAACCCACAGGACTGACCCCACCTACCCCCCTGGCTCCACCACTGTCCCCAAACAAGACCCACTCTGGGATTTTAACACCGCCATGTGTCTCCGCTCTTGAGATATTTTTGCCTCCTGCTTAATAGCAGGTGTGAAAAAGGCAGCTTGTAAAGTAGTCAATTTTCAAAAGCTTCAAGACATAATTCAAAGGAGGGACGAAACTCCCTCCGAGTTCTTAGACAGACTCACTCAAGCCCTATTACAGTATACCAGCCTAGACCCAGAAATGCCTAATGGAAGACATGTTTTATGACATACTTCCTAGCTCAAAGCTACCCCGATATTAAAGCTAAACTCAAAAAGTTAGAACAGGGCCCCGCTACCCCACAGACTGAGATCCTAACAATGGCCTTTAAAGTCTTCCATAACCGGGAGGAGGAGAAAGAATGCTGTAAACAAAAGGCTGATCAGACCAATTTCCAGATGTTGGCCCAGCTGATAAAACCACAACCTGGGCACCCCTCTACAAACAAGCCCCCCCCTCCCAGGAGCTTGTTTCAAGTGCGGACAAGAACGACATTGGTCAAGGGCGTGCCCCTCCCCCAGATCTCCTACCACCCCATGCCCCAGATGCCACAAAAAGGGCCACTGGGGGTCTGATTGCCCAACCACGCAAAGGGGAGGCTGGACGAACAACCCCCATCCTAAGCCCGCCGTAGAGGGGCTGGCAGAGGAAGATTGACGGGGCCCAGGGGCTTCTCGCCTGACCATTTCCATCACCAAACAGGAGCCCAGGGTTACTTTAATAGTAGACGGTTGCCCCATCTTCTTCCTCCTAGATACAGGAGCCACCTTCTCGGTATTGTGAGAATACCAGGGCCCTACCATGCCGGCCATTACTCCTATAGTTGGGGTGGGAGATAATCAGATTTTCCCATTAACCCCCCCCTTTTATGCACAATCCAAGACAATCCCATACCTTTCTCCCACTCCTTCCTGGTTATGCCCCAGTGTCCCATCCCTTTACTAGGATGGGACATCCTTTCTCTCCTCCACGTTTCCATAACTATATCCACTCCCACAGCCCCGAGTGCTCCCTTTCTGATGGCCCTCATAGCCGACGACCCCCCCTCTACCCAATGAAAGCTCCGGTTCTGCCCTCATACACCCTGTAAATCCCAAAGTTTGGGACATCTCAAGCCCCTCCGTGGCTCTATGTCCGCCTGCCTCTATCAAATTACATGACCCCTCCCAGTATATCTGTCAGGCCCAATACCCCCTAACCACTTCAGCCCTCATAGGCCTCCAACCCATCATTCAAGATCTCTTAAATAAACATTACCTCAGACCCACTCACTCCCCATTTAATACTCCCATATTAGCTGTTAAAAAAACCAACGGATCTTTCCACCTTGTCCAAGACCTTCGCCTCATCAACATGGCTGTTATCCCTATCCATCCCTTAGTTCCAAATCCATACACCCTTTTATCGCAGATCCCTGCCTCAGCATCCCACTTCTCAGTCCTAGATCTCAAGGATGCATTTTTTTCTATCCCTCTGGACCCCTCCTCCCAAGATTTTTTCGCCTTCACCTGGACAGACCCATACACAAGACATTCCGAACAACTCACTTGCACAGTTTTGCCACAAGGCTTCCGAGATAGTCCCCATATTTTTGGACAGGTCCTAGCTCAAGACCTCAGACAGTTTCATCATGATCACTCTGAGTCCACCTTATTACAATACGTAGACGATCTTCTACTCTGCAGCCCCTCATGGGAACAGTCACAACTTGACACTGCTTCCCTACTTAACCTTCTAGCTTCTAGAGGTTACCGAGTATCCCCCGTCAAAGCTCAAATCTCTTCCCCTTCTGTCACTTACCTCGGATTCCTTCTGTCTCAACAAAGAAATTCCATTACCTTAGACAGAAAATGACTCCTCTCTGACCTGCCCGTTCCCAAAACCAAGACAGAAATCCTTTCCTTTCTGGGCATGGCTGGGTATTTTAGAGCATGGATCCCTAACTTCTCCCTGTTGGCAAAACCCTTATACAACCTCAGCAAGGGCCCCCCTGAAAAACCATTATCATCCTCACCCCAACACTCCTTCATTAAGCTCTGTCAAGCCCTTGTAGAAGCCCCAGCTCTCCATCTTCCTGATTTGTCGAAGCCCTTCTCATTATACATTCATGAGAGGTCCAGTCAAGCTCTAGGATTCCTACGCTAATATTATGGCCCATCCTTTGCCCCAGTATCTTATCTCTCCAAGCAATTAGACCCCACAGTTTGGGGATGGGCCCCCTGCCTATGGGCATTAGACGCTGGACAGCTCTTGCAGAAAGAAGCTCATAAGCTAACATTTGGGGCACCCCTCAGTATTCTGTCCCCACATCACCTAAAAGATCTCTTAACCTACAAAAGTCTACAGACTCTCCCTCCCTCCAGACTCCTGACCTTACTGTTCTCTTTCCTCCAAAATCCAGACATTTCTTTCCTCCCCCACCAACCCTTGAATCTGGCCACTCTTCCTCCTCTACCCTACTCTCCTCATACTCCCTTGCATGATTGCCTGGAAGCCCTTCACAACTTCCTTCCGTGCCACTCCACGATCTCCGAAGGAGCCCTCTCACACTCCGACCTCATCTGGTTTACTGATGGGTCCTCCTTTAAACATGAGGGCACCACTACACAGGATACGCAGTAGTCTCCCTCGAAGATGTCATTGAGGCACCAGCCCTACCCCCGGTACAACCAACCAACAGGCTGAACTCATTGCAGCCACCAGAGCTTGCACTCTAGCCCGGGACATGTGTCTCACACTGTACACTGACTCCAAATATGTATTCCACATTCTCTTCTCTCACGCGGCAGTATGGAAAGGACGAGGCCTCCTCACCACAAAAGGAAATTCCATAACTAATTCAGCCTTAATTACTAAACTTCTAGAGGCTTCACAACTCCCACACCAACTAGGCATAGTCCACTGCAAATCACATCAGAAGGATGACTCCCCCATTGCAAGAGGTAACAACAAAGCCGACAGAGTAGCCCGGTCAGTTGCCCTATCAGAAGACACACCAGACAACAATCCGTCTGCCCTTGCAGTTTCAGCCTTATCACAAGACACCCTCTGTTCCCAGGACAAAGAGTCTCTCTTCTGCTTCTTACACGATCTGTTCCATCCCAGCCCCCAATCCTTGATCCATTTTTTACAATCCTTTTTTCTTTCTCTCCTGAAGATAAAACCCTACTTGACCAAATCACCCGCAAGTGCACCATCTGCCAACGCACTAACCCTAATACCCCCCTCAAGGCCCGACCCTTCCCAGCTCATCAAGCAAGGGGCAATGTCCCCGCCACAGATTGGCAAATAGACTTCACTAACATGCCCCCTGTGTGGTGTACCAGATACCTACTCGTGTTAGTACATACATTTTCAGGATGGGTTGAAGCTTTCCCCACCACTGACAAATGAGTGTCCGCAGTTGCCTCTATCCTCCTCACCCAAATCTTTCCTAGGTTCGGGATGCCCACTTCCCTCCAATCAGATAACGGCCCTGAGTTCACTGCCCAAATTATCCAGAACCTCTCCAAGTTGCTCTCACTCCCCTGGCATTTACATTGTCCTTATCAACCTCAGACTTTGGGAAAAGTAGAAAGAGCCAATAGGACTCTAAAGGACATCCTGACCAAACTATCTCTAGAACTACACCTTGACTGGGTTTGCTTACTTCCCTTAGCTCTACTCCACATTCAGACCCTCCCAAAGAAACCTTCCTTCTTGTCGCCCTTTGAGATCATGTACAGCCGCCCGATTCTACCCCCGGGGCTCCATTCCCACAAAGGACCAATTCCTCCCAATATGGCCCTTCCGCTACTCTCTCTCCTCTGCACTGAATTGTGTAAATATCAGGATTGGCTCCTCCCTGATCCATCTGCCTCCCAAAATCCTCCTGCCTTACAGCCCGGCCAACTAGTGTTTTATAAGCCACCAGAGGATCGGCCCTCTCTCACCCCGAAATGGGAGGGTCCACACCCAGTTATTCTCTGCACCCCCTCGGCTGCCAAGCTTTTACTGCCTGATAACTCTGTCACCCCTTGGATTCATATCTCCAGGTTGAAACCAAATACCCAGCACCCACCTTCTCTGGATACCCAAGACCCATCAGTCACAATCAGAGTCCTTCGGATACAGCCCAAGATGCTGTCTACTCTGCCATGCCTCACCCCTCTGATCCCTTGAAACTCCGCATCTCCCGTTCACCCCCTTTGCCATCCATACCCGAATCATGACTTTTTCCTCCTTTACTGCTCTCTCGCTTTTTTTCCTCATTCCTATTGTCTTCCCCGCCACCCCAGCCTCCTTTGTATGGCAATTCAAAGTCAGACAAACTTACACACAGCATAAAACAAAGGTTACTGCCCTCATTGCCACATCAGACTGCCCTCTGAAAAGCTGCTCTGAGCCTTTATACCTCCACTTTCCTCCCTCCACTGAAGTGTTCACTAGCAGCTACCTTTATTCTCCCTACCTCTGCTTCCTCTATGACCAAAACAAGCCTATTGCAGGCGATGGCTAGACACCTACGGGGGATGTCCCTACTGGTCTTGCACCATTCACTACATGGGTAACTCCCGGTACCCACAGTATTACTCCTCCAACTACTTCATGAAATATCCCAATGGCTCATTCTCCTTATCAATCCCAGATCCCTGGGACTCTCGATGGGCCGCCAGAGTCACAGCCTCAGTTTAGTATGGGGGATCCTTGACCCCCCACGGTACCCTTCATATCTCTCGAGAGTACGTTCCCTCTCACTCCCAGATCTCTCAAGTTGCATCAGATATCGGACATTCCGAAAAAGTCATTATCCAAACTCTTGACGGCACCTCTTCATCTTCCTATTCCTCCTACTCTTGGTTACAGCTCATTCAAGACACCACCATCTTTCTCAACCACACCCTCAACACCGCCAATTGTTTCTTGTGTGCATCACTACAGTGCCCACTGCTGGCCGCCATGCCCCTCGATATTTCCAACTACTCCTTCCATGCAGAAGGACTACTCCTCCATCCCATGGCAGACATACCCCTATGGGAACCAGAATACGCAGATAATCTCACCATGCACCACTGTGTAGGCCCGACCCCAACCCCCTCCAGTGCACTTCACTGCCTCTCTATCTACACCCCTACCTCCGGCTCTAAGACTTTTACGCAACCGGGACACTTCTTTTGGTGTAATGGCAGTTTTTTCAACTCACTGCCTCCCAACTCCGATACATCCTGCATTCTCGCCATCCTAATCCCACAGCTTACACTTTACAGCAGGGCAGAATTCCTTGAGCTCCAACCTCTCTTGCCCTTGCGCACAAAAAGGGCTGCTTTCCTTCCCATCATGGTCGGTATCTCTTTAACCACCTCAGCCATTGGGGCAGGGTTTTCGGGAGGAGCCTTGGGTCACTCTCTATGGGCAATTAAAGATCTCAATGCCAAACGTGAGGGAGCCCTGACATCCACTGCCGATTCCCTAGCCTCTCTCCAAAGACAGGTCACTTCGCTAGCTAAAGTCACCCTTCAAAACCGGTGGGCCTTACATCTGCTTACAGCCAAGAAGGGCAGCACCTGAATCTTTCTTCAAGAGGAGTGCTGCTATTGCATCAACGAATCTGGCATTGTGGAAACTGACATCACCAGACTCACCAACCTTGCCTCCAGCCTCCACTCTGCTTCCAATTCCAACCCATTCTCTTCAATACTAACAAACCCCCCCCTTACCTGGCTCTGGCCCATTGCAGGCCCCATAATAATCATTCTTCTCGCCTGTCTCTTCTTACCCTGTATAATAAAGTTCATCAAATCCCAAGTCAGAAAAATCTCTAATCAAACATTCAACCAGCTTTTACTCAGGAACTATCAGCTTCTGGCCACAGAAGATCCCTCACCCTCACGTAATCGCCTCACCACATGCTGAGATGGACTCCTCTCTCCACTGGAAACTGTTCCTGGAAACAATGGCCACAGACGCCTGGCTCCTGACACCCATATCCTCTTGGCACCATTGGAATCAACAAGTCCTCGACCTATAGTTACAGGGAACCTTCATTGATTTCCAACCTGAAGAAGTCCACATCTACTCATCCTTACTGTGGGGAGTCCTATCAACCCTTTCCTCTCAATCCTCCAGCCCTCACTCCCTTCTCTGCCCCCATTCAGCAGGAAGCAGTCAGAGAGAAAGCAATGTCCACAACCCCATAGAGGAGAAATTGGGGAATGAAGGGCCCCCACCAGTAAGATGGCGAACTTCTGGCTTCTCTTCGGGGGTCCTCTGTTCCCGCTGGCACCGCCTGAAGCCCAATCACCTCTCGCCCCCCTCCCTATCCCAGCACCTAGCCAATAGCCACCAGTCCCGTAGAAGTAACACCACAATCACCTCATGCCCCTTCCTATATAACCCAGCACCTTTCCCTAATAAAGCGGAATTCTCTGGTGAATTGCTGCTGTGTGTGCTCCTTTCCTTTCAGTTGTAACTCCATTAAGCTTTGTAACAAGGAATAGAGGGCACTCATGATCCAGCACACCAGCAGTCCACAGAACCTTGTGTTCATCATAACTGTGTAGTGCAGGGAGTAGCAGATGGCCACATACCACTCATAGGCCATCGCTCTCAGGAGGAAGTCATCCAATCCTGCAAAGAGTAGGTAAAAGTATATCTGGCTGGTGCAGCCTGCATAGGCTATGACTTGTTCTGGGACTGGATGTTGACCAGCATCTTGGGGATGGTGGTGGAGGTGAAGCAGATGTCCATAAAGGACAGGTTGCAGAGGAAGAAGTACATGAGTATGTAGTATGTTCAGGTGGAGTCTGAGCTGAGAGCCAGGATGATGAGCAGGTTCTCAAACACAGTGATCAGGTACATGTAGAAGAAAAGCCTCCAAAATGGGTTGATGTTGTTCCTCAGAAAACCCCAGAAGAAGAAATTCTCAATCCTGTGTATGATTTATTTGCTATATGTTGTGGAGGGGACTACCAGAAAATAGAAAATAAATAAATGATTAATATTCACACATGGAAGTATTAATAACCTAGCATAAATATTATACATATATTTAATAGTAAAGAAATTCATTTCCATATTTGATGTATGGATGGTCCTCTTTTGGCCTCCCTAGTGCCACTTCTATAGGAATTCCTTTGCCATTGTCCACCTGTTCTTCAAGTATAATGTGTGCTACTGTTTTATTAAGAGTATCTTTCATTTATCTGAGGAATAGACATTGAATACAGACCACGTTTTAAGCACTGTCTGGATGTGAGTTGATGAAAAAATAAAACCCCTTGCAGTCTAGTGTTGGAGAAGGAGTAAACAAATAAAAATAATAATGCCACCTATCAGATGTTGCAGGTGCTATGAAGAAAAGGAAAGCATGCATAAATTAAAGTGGGAAGGCGTGTTATTTTTTATTGGGGGTTCAGCAAAGACCCGCAACACGGTGACAGGTTAACAGACACCTCAAAGAAAAGTGAGCAGGAGACACACATTATCTGGGAGTGTGCCTGGCAGAGGGAGCAGACAGTGCAAAGGTCCTGAGGAAGTCATTTGTTTTGCATAATGAAGGCTCAATATGGTCCTGTGTTGAGGGAGTTGGGGCAAGGCAGAGAGCGATGAGAGATAGTGTTACGGGATGATGAAGATGAGGTGGCTCCCAGCTGCTGAGTCTTCACAACACAGGCAGTCCTTTGTCCACACAAGGTAAATCTTGACCTTATTAATCTTGTTGTAAAGGCATCCTGGATTTGGAAAAGGTCCCTTTCTAAGTACTTTCTCGTCATTGAGTTCTGGACCCTGAATTATAAAAGTCACCTTGGAATATATGGGATCAGGTACCATGTTCTGAGGACTGTTCTCAGGTACAAAACACAACCACACACACACACACACACACCCTACTGCTAGGCACCTAGGCCTCAGGGTGATTTTTTCTATATCCTTGCTCTTCCACACCATTTAGGCTCTAAGTGGGTAAAACTTTTCTGCTGAATTCAAGTATCTGTCCCCTAAAGAATTTACAAATCATACACAGAAGTTGCTATCCCATGGAAAGTTAAATTGGGTTTCCATGTTGATATGTCCATTTTATGCCCTGTATTTAAAGAGACATAAATGATCTTTTCAATACACATAGAGGGAGAGAGGAAGGAATGGACATGAACAATGAAGACCAAATAAGCTCAGGTGGCCCCTGGTAGACTGTGAGTAAGGAAACACATCCTTGGTTCATGTGCCCTAGATGCCAAGTGAATAAAGTAAGGAGAAAAACATTTTTTCCATAAGACAAATGTTGTGATTAATTTATGGTACAAATCACCTTACAAATTGAACACCCCAAGAGAAAGATGAGCAGAGAAAATAATCCAATAATTGATGAAAGAACATATACAAAGGACAACAAAAATTGGATATTTTTAGTATCGAGCAAACAGACTTTTTGTATTCTGTGTACTTTCACAATGTAAGAGTAACCAGTACTTCTTAGGTGAACATCTATAAAATTAAATATTAAACTCTATGGCTGCATCATAGAGAATCTTAGTAAGGCAAGAAACTCAGAATTATAAAGACAGACCTATTTAAGTGAAGTTCAATACATTTTATGGCCAAAATATCCCTCCAAAATAGTTGAAAAACAATAATTAAAAAAATAATTTGATACCACATGATTTCACTTACATGTGGAATATAAAAAAAAATAAATGAACAAGCAAAACATAAATAGACTCATAGACACTGACAACAGGCTGGTGGTTGCCTTGGAAGAGAGGAGTGGGAGGGTGCGTGAAATAGGTGAAGGGGAAATCAGTGAGAATGTTTGATATCTTGATCTGGGTGGTGGTTACATGAGTGCACACACATGTCAAACACATTGAGTTCTACACTAAGATGGGCACTTTATTGTACATTCCTCAATAAAAATTAATAAATCAATTCCATTGATTTAGAGGGAGAAAAAAGGAAATGTGATCCACATCTGTCAAGCAGGAATAAAAATGTTAAAGGAAAAGTATAAAACAAAACATTTGAAAGGCTGGTAATGGTAGAATAATATGCATCTAATACATGGGCATAATAGCAGGCAATGCAAAGTGGTGATCATAAATACGAATCATTGACCAAACTCAGTAATAGTTGAGAAAATAACAAATAATATCTTAGACCCCAATTAACTTGGGATGTAACTTAAAGAGCTGCCACACTGATCGGTGTTGCAGAAGGGAGGGCAGCAAAAGGGTCCTCTCTCCTTTTCCTGTCAGAATGGTCAAGTGCTACAGGCTGGGGAGACAATCTGAAGAATGGTATAAATATGAGACTCTTAGGTATTATTTAACTCAGTGCTTGCCCATCACAGTGCTGTTGAGCATTTAGGGCAGAACCTTCTCTGTTTGGGGGTCTGTCCTGTTCATTGTAGGATATTTGCAGCATCCCTGGTCCACCTGCTCACCTCCAGGACGACAGCCAAATATTCCTCCAAACACACTTCAGTGTTCCCTGGGAGACAAAACTGCTCCTGGATAGAATCAGAGTTTAAACTCAACAATTATAAAATATATTTGTATCTTTGATGTAATAGCAATGTAGTGATAAAGACAATGGATAACCTTACAAACCATGAGTGGCACAGCCACACCACGGCAGCCATTAGAGTAGTGAGTTCTTGTTACACTAGCTGATTGGAAGCAAACCTGCAAGGGATTATTGAAGGAGTCAGAAGGACCAGAGGGGAAAATGTTAAATAAAACACTAAGAACAGGAATATAGCCAATAAGATTGTAATATTTTTGTTTGGTAGCAAATGGTAACCACACCGTGGTGAGCATTTATAATGTATGCAAATTGTCCAGTCACTATGTTGTACATCTGAAACCAATATAAGATTTTATATCAACTAGGGACAGAGCCAAGATGGTGGCATGAGTAGGACAGTGGTAATCTCCTCCCAAAAACATATATATTTTTGAAAATACAACAAATACAACTAATCCTAAAAGAGAGACCAGAAGACACAGGACAACAGCCAGACTACATCCACACCATTAAGAACCCAGTGCCTGGTGAAAGGGGTAAGATACAAGCCCCAGCCTGGCGGGACCTGAGCACACCTCACCCCAGCTCCTGGCGGGAGGAGAGGAGTCAGAGCAGGGAGGGAGAGGGATCCCAGGACTGCTAAACACCCAGCCCTAGCCATCTGCACCAGAGTGCAGACACAGTGCATGTGTGGAGTGCTGGAAACTAGGGAAACAGGACAGCGAAACCTTTGAGCGGGTTCCAAAGCCAGTGCCCCTACGACAAAGAAAAGCGAGTGCTTTTTGAAAGTCTTAAAGGGACAGGGATGCCACAGCTGGAAGGAAGCATCCTGGGTCACAGTCCAGCAGCTGGAAATTCCAGGGAACTCCAGGTGAACTAACCCCCTGGGCAACAGCTCTGAGACCCCTCACGGAGGTAAACAGCTGAACAGCCCCCGTCCATTACCTCTCTGGGGCCCCACCAAAGCAGAGCACCAGCCTGAGGCTGGCCACAACCACTGCGAGGGAGCTTCCTCCATACCGGCAGGGCAAGATACAGAGACCCAGTCTACACGCAATTGCCCAACAATAGCCACTAGGGGTCGGAGTTGTCCCAGTAAAGAAAGGCCAGGAGCAAGTGGAAAGCCTTAGCTCTCCTAGCTGACAGAAAGTCAATAGTTCACCAGTGCACCTATCAACATGAAAAGGCAAAAAAATTTGATCCAGACAAGACTTCAACATCTGCTACATCTTCCCCTGAGAAGGAACCTGGGGAGATAGATTTAACCAGTCTTCCAGAAAAAGAATTCAAAACAAAAGTCATAACCATGCTGATGGACTTGCAGAGAAATATGCAAGAACTAAGGAGGGAGAATACAGAAATAAAACAAGCTCTGGAAGGACTTCAAAGCAGAATGGACGAGATGCAAGAGACCATTAATGGACTAGAAAACAAATAACAGGAATGCAGAGAAGCTGATGTAGAGAGAGATAAAAAGATCTCCAGGAATGAAAGAATCTTAAGAGAGCTGAGTGACCAATCAAAACAGAACAATATCCACATTATAGGGGTACCAGAAGAAGAAGAGAGAGAGAAAAAGGGATAGAAAGTGTCTCTGAAGAAATAATTGCTGAAAACTTCCCCAAACTAGGGGAGGAAATGGCCTCTCAGTCCACAGAGGTACACAGAATTCCCATGACAAGGGATCCAAGGAGGGCAACACCAAGACACATAATAATTAAAATGGCAAAGATCAAAGACAAGGACAAAGTATTAAAGGCAGCCAGAGAGAAAAAAAAGGTCATATACAAAGGAAAACCCATCAGGCTATCATCAGATTTTTCAACAGAAACCCTACAGGCCAGAAGAGAATGGCATGATATACTTAATGCAATGAAACAGAAGTGCCTCGAACCAAGATTACTGTATCCAGCACGATTATCATTTAAATATGGAGGGATTAAACAATTCCCAGACCAGCAAAAGTTGAAGGAATTTGCCTCCCACAAACCACCTGTACGGGGCATCTTACAGGGACTGCTCTATATGAGAGTACTCTTAAAAAGAGCACAGAACAAAACACCCAACATATGAAGAAGGGAGGAGGAGGAAAAAGAAGGGAGAGAAATTAAGAATCATCAGACCATGTTTAGAATAGCTCAATAAGTGAGTTAAGTTAGACAGTAAGATAGTGAAGAAGCTAACCTTGAAACTTTGGTAACCACAAACTTAAAGCCTGCAATGGCAGTAAGTACATACCTACCAATAATCACCCTAAATGTAAATGGACTGGATGCACCAATCAAAAGACACAGAGGAATAGAATAGATAAAAAAGCAAGACCCATCCATATGCTGCTTACAAGAGACTCACCTCAAACCCAAAGACATGCACAGACTTAAAGTCAAGGGATAGAAAAAGAAATTTCATGCAAACAACAGAGAGAAAAAAGCAGCTGTTGCAATACTAGTATCAGACAAAATACACTTCAAAATAAAGTAACAAAAGATAAAGAAGGACATTACATAATGATAAAGAGCTCAGTCCAACAAGAGGATATAACCATTATAAATATATATGCACACAATACAGGAGCAACAACATATGTGAAACAAATACTAACAGAATTAAAGGAGGAAATAAAATGCAATGCATTCATTTTGGGAGACTTCAACACACCACTCACTCCAAAGGAGAGATCCATCAGACAGAAAATAAGTAAGGACACAGAGGCACTGAACAACACACTAGAACAGATGGACCTAATAGACATCTACAGAACTCTACATCCAAAAGCAACAGGATACACATTCTTCTCAAGTGCACAAGGAACATTCTCCAGAATAGACCACATACTAGGCCACAAAAAGAGCCTCAGTAAATTCCAAAAGACTGAAATCCTACCAACCAATTTTTCGGACCACAAAGGCATAAAACTAGAAATAAACTGTACAAAGAAAGCAAAAAGGCTCACAAATACATGGAGGCTTAACAACATGCTCCTAAATAATCAATGGATCAATGACCAAATCAAAATGGAGGTCCAGCAATATATGGAAACAAACGACAACAACAACACAAAGCCCCAACTACTGTGAGATACAGCAAAAGCAGTCTTAAGAGGAAACTATATAGCAAACCGGGCATATCTAAAGAAGGAAGAACAACCCCAAATGAATGGTCTAATGTCACAGTTATCAAAATTGGAAAAAGAAGAACAAAAGAGCCATAAGGTCTGCAGAAAGAGGGAGATAATAAAGATCAGAGAAGAAATAAATAAATTTGAGAAGAATAAAACAATAGCAAAAATCAATGAAACCAAAAGGTGGTTCATCGAGAAAATAAACTAAATAGATAAGCCTCTAGCTAGACTTATTAAAAGGAAAAGAGTCAACACAAATCATCAGAATCAGAAACGAGAAAGGAAAAATCACAACTGACCCCACAGAAATACAAAGAATTATTGGAGAGTATTATGAAAACCTATATGCTAACAAGCTGGGAAACCTAGGAGAAATGGACAACTTCCTAGAAAAATACAACTTCCAAGACTGACCCAGAAAGAAACACAAAATCTAAACAGACCAATTACCAGCAACAAAATCGAAGCGGTAATCAAAAAACTACCAAAGAACAAAACTCCCAGGCCAGATGGATTTACCTCGGAATTTTATCAGACATACAGGGAAGACATAATACCCATTCTCTTTAAAGTTTTCCAAAAATAGAAGAGGAGGGAATACTCCCAAACTCATTCTATGAAGCCAACATCACCCTAATACCAAAACCAGGCAAAGACCCCAAAAGAAAAGAAAACTACAGACCAATATCCCTGATGAATGTAGATGCAAAAATACTCAACAAAATATTAGCAAACCGAATTCAAAAATACATCAAGAGGATCGTACACCATGACCAGTGGGATTCATCCCAGGGATGCAAGGATGGTACAACATTCGAAAATCCATCAACATCATCTACCACATCAACAAAAAGAAAGACAAAAACCACATGATCATCTCCATAGATGCTGAAAAAGTATTCGATAAAATTCAACATCCATTCATGATAAAAACTCTCAACAAAATGGGTATAGAGGGCAAGTACCTCAACATAATAAAGGCCGTATATGATAAACCAACAGCCAACATCATACTGAACAGCGAGACGCTGAAATCTTTTCCTCTGCAATCGGGAACAAGACAGGGATGCCCACTCTCCCCACTGCTAGTCAACATAGTACTGGAGGTCCTAGCCACAGCAATTAGCCAAAATAAAGAAATACAAGGAATCCAGATTGGTAAAGAAGTTAAACTGTCACTATTTGCAGTTGACATTATATTGTACATAAAAAACCCTAAAGACTCCACTCCGAAACTACTAGAGCTAATATCGGAATTCAGCAAAGTTGCAGGATACAAAATTAACACAGAGAAATCTGTGGCTTTCCTATACGCTAACAATAAACTAATAGAAAGAGAAATCAGGAAGACAATTCCATTCACAATAGCATCAAAGAGAATAAAATACCTAGGAATAAACCTAACCAAGGAAGTGAAAGACCTATACCCAAAAACTATAAGACACTCCTAAGAGAAATTAAAGAGGTCACTAACAAATGGAAACTCATCCCATGCTCTTGGCTAGGAATAATTAATATCATCAAAATGGCCATCCTGCCCAAAGAAATATACAGATTCGATGCAATCCCTATCAAATTACTAACAGCTTTCTTCAATGATCTGGAAAAAATAGTTCAAAAATTCATATGGAAACACCAAAGACCTTGAATAGCTAAAGCAATCCTGAGAAGGAAGAATAAAGTGTGGGGCAGGGGGATCTCACTCCTCAACTTCTAGCTCTACTACAAAGCTGCAGTAATCAAGACAATTTGGTACTGGCACAAGAACAGAGCCACAGACCAATGTAACAGAATAGAGACTCCAAACATTAACCCAAATATATATGTTCAACTAATATTCGATAAAGGGGCTATGAGCATAAAATGGGGAAATGACAGTCTCTTCAACAAATGGCGCTGGAAAAACTGTACAGCTACATGTAAGAGAATGAAACTGGACCACTGTCTTACCCCATACACAAAAGTAAATTCCAAATCGATCAAAGATCTGATTGTAAGTCATGAAACCATAAAACTCTTAGAAAAAAACATAGGCAAAGATCTCTTAGACATAAACATGAGTGACCTCTTCTTGAACATATCTCCCCGGGCAAGGGAAACAAATGCAAAAATGAACAACTGGGACTATATCAAGCTGAAAAGCTTCTGTGAAGCAAAGGACACCATCAATAGAACAAAAAGGTATCCTACAGTATGGGAGAATATATTCATGAATGACAGATCTGATAAAGGGTTGACATCCAAAATATATAAAGAGTTCACACACCTCAACAAACAAAAAGCAAATTGTCCAATTAAAAAATTGGCAGAGGAGCTGAATAGACAGTTCTCTAAAGAAGAAATTCAGATGGCCAACAGACACATGAAAAGATACTCCACATCACCTGTCATCAGAGAAGTGCAAATTAAAACCACAATGAGATATCATCTCATACCAGTAAGGATGGCTACCATCCAAAAGACAAGCAACAACAAATGCTGGAGAGGTTGTGGAGAGAGGGGAACCCTCCTTCACTGCTGGTGAGAATGTAAATTAGTTCAACATTGTGGAGAGCAGTATGGAGGTTCCTCAAAATGCTCAAAATAGAAATACAATTTGAAAAAGACAGATGCACCCCTATGTTTATCTCTGCACTATTTACAATAGCCAAGATATGGAAGCAACCTAAATGTCCGTCAGCAGATGAATGGGTAAAGAAGACGTGGTACATATACACAATGGAATATTACTCAGCCATAAGAAAAAAACAAATCCTACCATTTGCAACAACATGGATGGAGCTAGAGGGTATTATGCTCAGTGAAATAAGCCAGGCGGAGAAAGACAAGTACCAAATGATTTCACTCATATGTGAAGTATAAGAACAAAAGAAAACTGAAGGAACAAAACAGCAGCTGAAGCACAGAACCCAAGAATGGACTAATAGTTACCAAAGGGAAATGGAGTGTGGAGGACGGGTGGGAAGGGAGGGATAAGGGCGGGAAGAAAAGAAATGTGGCATTACAATTAGCATGTATAGTGTTGGGGGGCACAGGGAGGGCTGTGCAACACAGAGAAGACAAGTAGTGATATTACAGCATCTTACTATGTTGAAGGACAGTGTCTATGAACTTGGTGACAAGTAGTGATTTTACAGCATGTTACTATGTTGATGGACAGTGACTGTGAACAGGGATGTGGGGGGGACTTGGTAAAGGGGGGAGCCTAGTAAACATAATGTCCTTCATGTAATTGTAGATTAATGATACCAAAATAAATAAAAATAAAAATAAAAAAAAGAACACTGCCCAGTGCTCAGTGAAACATGGTGGCATGGATGTAAGGCTGCAAGAGAGCAGAGCAGAGGCTGGAGTGCTGGCAGCGCTGAGAAGATACTGAGACGGTTGTGAGGGCAGAGAAGCCCAGAGGCAGAGACTGGCTTGCTGCACACAGACTCTCTCTGAATGAACGGGATTCTAGTGGTTGAGCTGCCACTGTGGAAATAAATTGGGTATAACCGTTTCACCGCAAGTACATTCTACTGTCATTTCTTTGGTCACGTTGAATCCACAGTGAACTTGCCCATGGCTGAGACCCATTGGCAAGACAGAAAACATTAAATGGAAACAAAACAAAAGGCAACCTACATTATGAGAGAATATATTCATAAAAGATTTATGCAATAAGAGGTTAACAATTAAAATATATAAAGACCTCATAAGTTTTCTGTCTTCTTTCCTACTTTATTTGACACTTCCTATCTTCTTTTCTGCTTGTCTTCCCTCTCCTTCCCTTCTTCCTTCCTTCTACTCTTTTTTTGACAGAGCTAGTTAAACATATTCCAGAATCTTAGTGCTCCAGGGGAAGTGTGCTGTAAATGTGAACCACATGAAAGTAAATACACTAAACCCAGAATAACAATGAAATTTACTAATTGAAGTGCTGATTTCTCATGAGGTGATGAATGAAACATTAACCTTATGAAGCCACACAAAAAATACAATAACTACACATACATATCCTGTTCACTTTCCTCATTTGGAAACGAATAATTGGAAAAGCCATAGCTGGCAATTGCTGAGATACTCATAATTGTTTTAATGATTTGTGAGTGGGGGTTTTTAGGGAAGAAAGAGTGAGGGTGTGGGGAAGTTGGGGTTCCTATGGCCAGGATCCTCACTGAACTTAAACCACTTGATGATGTAACTGACTTGTTGCTAGGCTACCACTTCCACACCTGTAGGCAATAAGCTATTATTGTGCTATAAAGAGAGCTCAGCCCAGTGATCTGGGTGGAGGCAGAGACCCTAGTACTTGACCTACTACTGGGAGAACAAACCAGGCAATAAACCCTTCCACCCCGAAGAGACGTTCTACTGTCATTTCTTTGACATTCACATTGAATCAATAGTGAACGTACCAGGGACTGAAATCCATTGGAAAGACAGAGGGAAAGCTTTTGAAAGTATTTCCACCTATCAAAATATTAAAAGAAAATACTTGCTATCTAAATAACTATCTGAATTGGTGATCATATAAATATTATTTCAAGGAACAGGTATTGTAATGCCGTTGAATCACCACTTATGTATGTGACTGTTCAGAAGTTAGTTAGATTTTGACCCATGACTGTGGATTATTGTGAACTTAATCAGATTATGACTCTAGTTTCAGATGTGATTTTTTTGGTAGATAAACATAAACCTTGGCAATGGACATTGACTTTGATACAAGACAAATAATTTCTCTCCAAAAGCATATCATGTTGCTTTTACCTGGCAGTGAGGCAGTATCCTTCATTACTCAATGTCCTCTGTGGGGAAAGTTGAATTTCCTATGGCCAGTATCCTGACATGAACCTAAACTACTTGATGATGTATTTGGCCTGCCACTAGGTTCCTGCTTCCCACCAGGCAATAAGCTGTTACTGACTGAGTCACTATATAAAGAGCTCTGCCCAGTGCTTTGCACAGAGGCAGAGACAAAGGAGGATAACAGACCTGCAAACTGTTGGATGCAGATATAATTCTAGTGTTTGACCTGTCACCAGGAGGACAAGCCAGGTAATAAACCCTTTTACCCCAGGAACGTCCCATTGCCATTCATCAGTCTCACTGACTCCATAGTGACCTTGCCTACTGCTAAAACCCATTGGCAAGACATCTTTCTATGACTTTATGACCCAAATTCCAGTATTAAATATTTCACTAAGTATAATTCATTTAGTGGATTCTGTTTACTACCATGAACTCAAAGAACTCAGAGAGGTTAAAAATCATTGAAGAAATACAGGAAAACAGTACTTATGAGTGAAAAACAGATTGAACTCATATGTAAGGTAAATTTCAGATTATCTACCTAGTATTTAATAAAAGTATTATGTTTTAGGCCTTCTAGAACTTTCAGGCCTACTATCAAATAGCTGCTTCTAGAACTAAGGACTCTGTCATGCAGAGACTCTTTCTCTTCTGATAAGTTTCCAAGAGCCAGATTTATGTCCTTATTCCTGAGGCTGTAAATGAAGGGGTTCAGCATGGGTGTGACCATGGTGTACATCACTGAGGCTGCTGCACTTACTCTAGAGTTCTAAATAACAGCTGAACAAAGATGCATTCCAATACATGTCCCATAGAAAATGGAAACAACTGAGAAGTGAGACCCCATGTGGAAAATGCTTTATAATCGCCAGTAGCTGATGAAATTCTCAACATGGAGGTTACAATCTTAGAGTAAAACTAAAGGATTCCAGTGAGTGGAAAAGTACCTCAAACTCCACTTGTAAAATTTATCACAAGGCCATTGAGGAAGGTTTCAAGACAGCAAGTTGGATCACCTGATTCAGTTGGCAGAAAAAAATGAATGTTTTCCAGCTCTGCAAAAAGAGAGTCACAAAAATCCATGTACCAGAGACAGTAGAACACTCATGTCTTGCCAATGGATTTCATCCCCAGACAAGTTCACTATGATTCAATAGGACTTTACAAAAATGACAGTGCAATGTTCTTGGGGTGCAAAGGCCTATACCCAACATTATTCCCATGGTGGGAGGTCAATCACTAGAATCCCATCCACTCAGAGTGAGTCTGCATGCAGCAAGCTGGTCTCTGCCTCTGGGCATCTTTGCCCCTGCAGCTATTTCAGTCCCTGTATTTGATGCTGCCACCACTCCAGTCTCTGCTCTCCTAAAACCTTGCAGTCCTGCAGCCCTTCAGCAGCCCAGGGCACTGGGCAGCGCTCTTTATATAGAGTCCATAACAATGTATTGCCAACACATGTGTATTGAGCAAGCCAACCAGGGGCCAGTGAGAATCCTGGCCATAGGAACCCTCACTTTCTCCACAACTCAATAACCAAATCCAGAAGCATGAGGCCGTAGAACTTGGGGTTCATGATGGCCGTGTAGTGCAATGAGTTACAGATGGCCACAAACTGGTCATAAGCCATCACTGTTAACAGGATGTTGTCTAATATTCCAAAGAGTATAAAGAAAGATCTTGATGAGGCAGACCTCATGTGCTATGACTTTGTTCTGAGTTAGGATATTCAGCAGCATCTTGGGGATGGTGATGGTGAAACAAGTGTCTGAAAAGCATAGTTTTAGAGGAAGAAGTCCATGGGGATGTAGAGGTGGAAATCAGTGAAAATGGCCAGGATGATGATAACATTCCCAATGAAGGTGACCAGGTGCATAATCAGGAGGAACCCAAAGATGACAGGAAGTAATTCTACATCTTTTGAGAGCCCCAGGAGGATAAATTCTGAAACATGTGTTTGGTTACCTTGTTCCATGAAGTTGATGAAATGGCAGAAATAGAAAAAATAGCAATTCAAATTTAGCCACAAGAAGAGATCAAGAAATTAACAGAGAAGGAATCAAGATATCCATCAGTAGGTGAATGGATAAATCAACTGTGGTGCATCCAGACAATGGAATATTACTCTGTGCTTTAAAAAATAAGCTTTCAAGCCACAAAAATATATTGGAGAATCTTAAATGCATATTGTTAATAGAAAGAAGCCAATCTGAAAAGGCTTCATGCTATATGATTCCAACTGCATGTCATTCTGTATGAAGAAAGGTCAAAACTATGAAAACAGAAAAAATTATTAGTTGTTTCCAGGGATTGTGGTGTGAGTTAGAGGGATGGATATCAAGTGGAACACAAAGGAGTTTTAGATCAGTGCAAAAACTCTGCATGATGCTATAATTTTAGATACATGCCTATTTTGTGCTTGTGTCAGCCTGTTGATAACCAGTGTTGTGACAGGCCCTTGTGTTCTTATGATTGCAAGACATCCTCAGCAATACCCTCCAGGAGACTTTGAAAGAAAAATCAATTATTCACAAGTCCTGGAAAACATATGACACACCTAGGTCCACATGGCAAGGTCACAGGTAGAAAAGGGAGAGAGAGCACATGTGGACTTGGGTTTCTGCCTTTACTGGGGTCAAGAGTGAGGGACTAGCATTTGTGTGTTCACTCGCTAACAGTCAATTTAAAACATAAGTGCAGGAATCAAAAGCATGGGAATAGAGAAATGAGGGAATGGTCAGTTATCTAAATTAACCATATTCCTAAAACAAAAGAAATATGAGGGGCTTTCCTGGCTCTTTGTCTAGTTGTGTGGCTGGCAATGAGTTTTTGCTTCAAAGAAACCATCTTTTAAATGGATTACTCTTTGAGGTGGAGGTGTCAGTAAGATAATGATGTGTCAATATAGTTTAATCATTTGTAACAAATGTACTGCTCTGGTGGAGGAGGTTGGTAATGGGGATGGATATGCCTGTGTGAGGGAAGGGAGTATAGAGAAACTGCTAAATTACCCTAAATTTGCTCTAAAATAAAAGCCTTAATTTTTAAAAGCTTTAAAAACCCATAAATGTTATAATTTTATTTTAGACACATTTCATTAGTTAACTCCTGTATATTATCCATAAGTCTAGTGTCCATTATTTGAAAATATCAGGGAATTCCAAATGCTCCATCTTCTCCTTGATGCCAAAGATCATTAGCCATTCTTGACCTTAATTCAAACATTTTCTGAAAAATGGTATATTGGGAGGGAGACCTCAAAATTGAAACCCAATGCCAGGGAAGACCAATTGAAGAAGAGCGTTTTAGTGTATACAGAATCTTTATCTAGAATCAGAAATGGTAACTTGGCAGGATAATGTATCATTAATTTTTCCTTTACCTGTTATTATTCTTGGTTTCCTCAAAGTTACTACCAATAAAGGAGTCCCCTGTGCTATTCCAGAACCCCCATCATCAGTGAAGATGATGTGGCTCACCTAGATGTGATCAAGTAGCAGTGTGAGTTCAGCGATCCAGTTTCATCCTTGGGTGATCGATGAAGTTGGAGGCTCTGTCCCCCTGCACAGCCAGTAAAATGGAACCACTCAAGAGCCTATGTAGGACATTATTTTGGTTTTCTCATCACTGATGTTAGTACAGTAGTCTTAAGGGGTATAGCAGAAACACCTATTGTCTCTGTGGCTTTGGGGTGAATTCTCATAAGCCTCATTAATAAGGTATCCTTTTTCTCTCCCCTGCTTCCTGAGAGATTTAGTACTCCGGAGGTAAGAGAGAAAAACATAATACCAAGTTGTGCCAATTTTAACCCTTGGGAGATATCTTTGGAGCTCCAAGTTCACCTGTTATTCTACTATTTTCCAGGAGGAAATCATCTCCCTCTAGATGTGATATCTGTAATGCAGGGTACTCCCTAATGATTTTCCTATCCATCTCTGGGATACATTTCCTTCTCCAAAGACCTAAAGAACAGAATCAAATATCCCAGTGTTGTAAAAATATTTCTGACCACATCCAACCATACACAGTCTCATCACTGTATTTTTTGTCATGATATCTATGTGGATTAGTTGGCAATACAACCAAAATAAAGGGAAACCCCTTCTTATCAAGAGCATATAGGGAGAGAAGCTTATAAAATGTTCTCACAGACAAGGGTTTTTGGAGTGTCTACATGTGTTGGGATACCAATATGCAGAAACTGGTTTTTAAAAATCATCTTTTTATAAGGGAACAGGGCCTATTGCAAGACTGGCTTCCACATGGTGCTTAAAGTTTATTTCACAATACTGTGTGCCATATAACAATGTCAATATATTCAAGGAATTATATCATTAGATATAAGAGGACTTTACAGCTCAGACCAGTGAGAGTAGTTACATACATGTTAATCATTTACAGCAAGTGCAATACATCTGTTGGTATATTTCCACACTGTGAATGAGGAGTTGCATATGCACATTGCAGAGGGATCCAGTCTGTTTGGGGATATTAGGAGAGAAGAGGGAAAAATCTTTGTGAGTAGCAACCTTTGAGCCCTGATTAAAAGGATGATGTGATGTTAATCAGGTGAAAGAGTGGACAGATGTGCAAATTAGGCAGAATCTTCATTTATAAATCTGCTTCTAGTCCTTTCACCAAAAATTATAATGTTGAAACTTGTTAACTAGGATGCCAAGTTACAAAATTACTTAAAACAAATCAGAAATTCAAGTTTTTTGGGTCAGAGGCAGAGATAACCAGCTGTGATTGGCCTCAAGAATTCAAAACCACTCCCTAATGCTGACAACCTAGACAAGGCACCCAGTCCTTTCATTTAAATGACGATTATGATGATATATTGTTAATACAGAGTGAACTGATGCCCAAGAAGTTTAATGGAGGCAAAAGACTCTTACTGAGAGATCAATTGGAAAATCAATAAAAAGTGAGTAAGAATATTCACATGCTCTCTATGAGGCTTCCCATTGTCAACAAATAAATGCACACAATATTTTTATTCATTAGTATGTAACACAGTGTCCAACAATTTTGGTTATCCGTATTTGTTAAATGAAACATTAAAAGTCCCTGGATAGAGTATTCAGTTGTTAAGTTATTATTAGGCTGTTTGTTTTCCAAGGAGCACATACAAAGTTAAATCTCTGCCCTTTGTTAGAAAGAACACCTAAGGTATGAGGATGGGGTTTCTCATAGACAGCTCTACCCTGACTATTCTCTGGCTCTAGTGAGATTTCTGGAATCTTTAAGGTACGTTTTATAATTTACTTTCTTCTATGACAAAGCACCATTCTTACATGCCATACCTATATGAACAGGACATAGACTGGGAAACACATGTGGATGAAGGCTGCAACTGAGCCTGAGTTAAGGATGGCTTAAGGAATTAATGCTGGTATGTAATACCTGCAAATAATTAATGCTGATACCTAATACCAGTAAAGTCACATGCTTTGCATACTGAACTCCTTTAAATTTTTGGATTTTGTTTGCTTGTTTGGCATCTTTTTAAATTTAATAAATGCAACCCTAATATATTCTGGTGGGAAGGTAAAATGGCATGGCAACTATGGAAAATAGTTTGGCAGTTCTTCAAATTTTAAACACAAAAATTACCATGTGTTGATCCATCAATTCCACTCTTGGGAATATATCCCATAGAATTGATATCAGGTATTCTAACAAATATATGTGAAAAAATGTTCATAGCACCACTATTCACAATAACCAAATGGTGGAAATAACCATTGATTGACTCATGAATGCCCATCCAATTTTCCACCCAAATATTTATCAAGTATTTGACAAATGGGTAAAGACAATCTGGTGTGTCCATGTGGTGGAATATTATTTAACAGTAAAAAGAATCATAAATTGGTAATACAGGCTATAATGTAGGCAAAACTTGAAATATTATGCTAGGTGAAAGAAGCAAAACATCACATAATGTGTGATTCCATTTATATGGATTTCCAGAATAGGTAAATCCAGAGACAAAAAGATTACTGATTTTTCAAAGAGTGGGGAGTGGATATTGGGAAGTGACTGTTTAACATGCACTGAGCTTCCTTTGGGTGTGATGAAAATATTTGGGAACTAAATAGACATGATGGTTGCACTGCATTGTGAATGAGCTGCCAATTAATCTACACTTTGAAATCATTAATTACATATTAAGTGAACTTCACCTCTAAATAAATCGATGACATCACTCTGTATATGTCATTTAGCTAAGTACTTTTTTCAATCATAATTATGGTGCAAAATGTATTCATGTTCTTACACCTAATGTAGATCAGAGTTTGGAATACTACAGCCTATGTGTCACTGCCTCTGTGTTTTGTTAACTTTTCCTAAATCAATGTTGATCAATTGTTTGCATAAGACTCACTATGCAGACTTTTAGTTACTTGAAAATCAGAACATATCACAGAAGTCATGCAGTTTACATTTTGCATGAAGAATACTACCTAATTGCCACTAAAAGTAAGACTAGTTTTATTTTTAGCAGAATAATAATTATTTATAATTATTTACTGTGGACTGAAGTTTTAATTTTCTTTCTCATCTGAAGAACATTGGACCCCTAGAGGCAGAGGGGTGATGGATCATGGCTGTTTTAACTTTATTTTTTCAGGAAGTAAGAAAGAGGAATGGTTGATGAGATCAAGTCCAGGATTAGAGTTTCAGCCAAACCTGGTGGTAAGTGATGAAATGTCTTCTTTGTTTTTTTAAATATATTTGTATTGAAATATAGTTGATATGAAATGTTATATTGGTTTCAAGAATACAACATGGTGATTCAACAGTTAGATACATTATTAAATCCTGAGCTCCAACATGTGTCATTATCATCTGTTAACACAGAAAGATGTTACAGAACCATTGACTATATTCTCCATGCTTTCACCCTGTGACTAATTTATATTACATTTAGATTTTGTACCTTTTTATTGCCTACACCTATTTTACCCACCCACCCCAACTCCTCCCTCATGGTAACCACCGGTCATTTCTAAGTGTCTATGACTCCACTGATGTTTTCTTCATTTTGTTTTGTTTTCTTTTTAGATGCTACATATATGTGAAATCATATAGCATTTGTCTTATTCCATCAGGCTTATTTTGCTTAGCATGATGTCCTCTAGGTACATCCATGTTGTCACAAATGTGAACTGCCTTCTATAAACAGGCAAAATTAGGAGAGGACATGGATAAAGTAGAAAAGGTGTGTGTTGCCTCAGAAACAGGATATTTTTTACTTATCAAAATAATATTTTTACCCTTTTTGTTGATTCTTTCTTCCTCCCTGATGTTCCAAGATTACTCCTTTTCAAAATTAAAATAGTATGTATTTTATTTGTATTTTATAAAAATAATACACACTGCTACATTTCTCTATTTTTTCATTAAACACAAGAATATTGTTTACTACCTAAAAAACTTTTTATCAATAGAAACCACAGATACAAATTTGAGTTATAGACTATCCCACATAAACACATTTATCTTTTGATATATGTGCATAATAGTAAGTCATTAAACAAAAAGTTCAATATGATATTCTTCTAACATAAAGGAAATCTAATATTGAACTATACTTGTGCTGAAAAGTAACAGAACATCTCAGCCTGAGTTTCTTTATTGGAAAATATTTAGGTGGATATTAGGCATTTTTATATAATTATTCAGGTTACTTTTCTTTGTGAGAAAGTTATAATTCATTTTTTTGCAACGTGTCAACCAATTTCATGTATCATGTTGAATTTATGATCCATAAATATATTGGTCCATAAAATTGTTACCTCTTTAATGTCTAAATATCAAATGATGGTGTATCATCTTTCATTTATGATCTTGGTAATTTGTCTTCCCATATATTAATTCCCCTAATACCACATATCATATGACACATATTTATGATATCATATAATAATATCTGAGGACCTTGTTTGAACCAGTCTCATAGCAGCTTGCAAGTATTCATGGGCACTGAAAACATGATGACCAGTTTCTGCATCTGTACGACCATCAGTTCTCTAAACACTTCCAGAGACCATACTTAAAAGGTATGTGAAAACACCCTGTAAGGTTTTCTAACTATCCCTTATTACTGAATAGCTTTCCCTTTTGGTAGGTCCACTGTCAATAAATTGGAATGGAAGTCATCACACATACACGCACACACACACACACACACACACACACACACACACACACACACACACACTAGCATGCCTGTGTTGCTGTTTTGTGCTTGGGAGTATGTGGGCAATATCCTGACACTTCAGCTGATGATAGACGATTATTTTCTTTAGTCCTCTGATGAAAAAGAGGCACCCCAGAGATGGATAGAACAGTCCATCAGAGCCACCATGGATTTTAGAGATCATATTTAAGAATAAATGGACTATTTCTGGGGAAAAAAAGGAGTCTAGTGAGACAGAGGAAATATAGGAGCAAAATTGGCAGAAAGTTTATATGTTTTTTTCTTTCTTAGCCTCCACAGAGCCAAATTTCTCAGGATTTCAAAGGTAATAAATTATTTTATGTAATAAGGTTCTTGAAGCTGAATACTGAAAACATGATCTCTTTCCTACATCTATGTCAGAATACACAACCATGCTCAGGTGATAAGCAGATGCAAATGCATCTTCCAGAGGCCTGAGGACTGATTATATCTCCCTTCCCTTACTGAGGACAGAGATTCTGACTTCATCCACCACCCCAGGAAGAAATTGGTCACCAAACTAACGACTCCTCCCTGATAATTTCTGATGAGACACCCCTTTGCAGATACAGTCTTTTAAATAGTAGTAACTTTATAACCATCAACAGGAGTAACAGGAAAATAAAAGTCTAATAATGTACAGTCCTGAAAAGTTACTTTCCTGATTCTAGGGTGAAATAATGAAGAGCCAATTTTTTTTCAATGTCTCTTCTCTACAGTTCTCTCCCAATCATGGAGTCTCCCTCCACCAAAAGCATTTGCTTGTTTCTCTTCTTCTCCTTTATCCCCCATTGATGGAAGTGTCTATCTAACCTTGTTTCACTATTTGTCCTTATAGTCAATCAGCAAATATTTATTCAGCAATTAGCACACATTAGGCAATAAACCATATTCTAGGTTTGAAGGAAAGCATAAGATATTGTTCTTTTTCTGAAGGAACTCAGATTAAACAGGTAAGATATATAGAACTAAATACACAAAGCACCCTAACATGAAACAGGGATCCTGGTGAAGTGTGTCAAAAAGTAGTCAGCTCACCCTGGTAAATCAAATGAGGCTCATTGACAAGCTTACAACTCTATTAAGACTCAAAGGAGGAGTAGAATTCTTCCAACTGGAGAAGGGAGAACAGTATATAACAGCAAAACAAATACAAAAACAAAAAGGTTTCAGAGCAGTAAATGTAGGGATTGATTAAAGTGAAAGGTGTGCTTAAGAAATAAAAAACAGTTCTATTTTAAATGAATCAGAATCTAGAGTTAACAAGATCCCTAGGAGATCTGTGCACATTAAATTAAAGATTGAGATGTGCTATGTTATACTCAGTTATGTAACACACAGCAGGTACTTCTGTCTCTTTTAAACACTAGGAACACATCCCTTGTTGAGGAGGGAATGGCAGCACACAGCTTCCCCCACACAGTTGACTAAGGGTTTTGTAGGGTCTGCAGCAGCATATATTGGTTGTCTCCTTCTCTTTGAGTGGAGAAATCTAAATATCCACATCTGGTTACCTGGTGGTTTGTGGATGCTCAGCAGCAGTATGCAGCTGATGGTCAATGCAGTCATCCTAGCCCATGTGGCACGCATATTTTTCATTCTATCTCTTTTTTCCCAGTAAACATCCATGCGATTATTTTACAGAACCAGAAACTGAGCTTCAGAGAGACCAAGGGACCACAGCCAGTTAACTGGATATGCTCCTGAAACCCTAAACACAAGGGTCTTTTCAGTGGGTTAAGTACTGGCCCCTAAAAGATATATCCATGATCTAAGACTTGTACCTGTGACTATGACCTTATCTGGAAAAATGAGCTTTGCAGATGCAAAGTTAAGGATATAGACATGATGTCATTCTGTATTTAGAGTGGGACATAAATCCAATATTTCCTTATGAGAGAAAGTCAGAAGTGGATTTGAGACACATGGGGATAAGGAAAACCAAAGGTTACTTATGTGAAGATAGAGATAGTCATGCATCAGCATATCGAGGAATGTCAAATGTTGCTGATGGACACCAAAAGCTAGGTATTAGGCAAGGAACAGATCTATTCCCAGAGTGTCCAGAGGAAACCAGCCATTAGGACACCTTGATTTTCAGACTTCTGCTTTCCATAACTGAGAAGATAAATTTATGTTGTTTTAAAACACCCACTCTGCAGTAATTTGTTGTGAAAACCCAGGAAACCAGTGTCCTGCTTCTGAGTTCCAGGAATACCTAGAGAAGGTGATAACTCCATCTTCCAACAGCAGAAACCCTTGAAAGTATATGTAGAGGGGATGACTGGTTATACTGATACCTCGTTAGACATTAACAGAGCAATTCCAAGGATCAGGTGCTAAAAAAATTTTCAACACTCCATCTTGTAGTGCTTAAACATGTCTAGGAGATATCAGTTGTGGCTGACAAAGTCAGCTGAGTTGCTGTGCAAGGGAGGTGGATTCCATGGAATCCCAAGGGGCAGAACTGGAGCCAACATTGGGAAGCCTTGGGGCACAGGCATGTTTTTAACAGAAATGGCGTAGAAGGAGAGTAGGCTTCACATGTGACCATCCTGAGTTTGGGCACACCTCTGCCACATACTGTGTGATTCTAGAACCTTGTCACCAATTCAAAATAATAAATCCCACCAATCACCAGTCACTCCCCATGGTTGTCTCCTTCTTACTGCTGAAATCACACGTCTTCTGTCTGTCCCCATATATTAGCCTATTACTGACATTTTATCTCAATGGAATCATAAGAAGGGTAATCTTATGTGACTGGCTCCCTTCACTTAGTATACCATTCACAAGGTTCACACATTTTGAAACATGAATCTGTTTTTTATTGCTTTTCATGGCTGGATAATATTTAATTGAATAGGTATACCACCTTTTGTTTATTTATTCATAAGTTAGTGGGTATATGGTTTGCTTCCACATTTGGGCTATGATGAATAATGTTCTTCTATAGATACTTGTGTGCAAGTTGTTTGTGAATGTATGTTTCAATGCTCTTGGATGTACATCTAAGGAGTAGAACTTATGGGACATATGGTGATTCTATATGTATCCTCTTGATGAACCACCAAACTATTTTCCACAGTGGCTGAATGCTTTCATGTTTCCCACCAACAGTATATTAGAGTCCCAGCTTATCAATACCCTCACCAAATTTATAATTGAATACTTTTTATAGAAATATTGTTGCTATGAAATATATTGATTTCAGGTGTACAACAGTGATTCAACAGTTATATATATCATAAAATGGTCACCGTGAGAATCATAGTTACCATCTGTCAATGTACAAAAATAACATTATTGACTATAATCCCTGTGCTGTTCTTTCAACATTAGCCGATCTAATGGGCATATACTTATATCTCTTTGTGGTTTTTACTTATATTTCCCCAGTGACTAAAGATGCTGCACATCTTTTCATGTGCTTTACTGGTCATATGTATATCTTCTTTAGAAAATTAAATATTAAAAGCCTTTGCACATTTTAAATTGAGTTTCAAAGGATTTTTGATTTGTAAATTTTCCTTTTACATTATGTATAAAAATTCCTTATAGGATTTTAATTTTTTTCTCTCATTCCATAAGGCATCTTTTCACTTTCTTGATAATGTCCTTTGAAACAGAATTTTTTAAATATCATGATGTTTCTATTTCTTGGCAGTTACACCAGCTACATGGAACTGGGACATAAGATTCCAAATTTATCTTTCTTGGATTATCAGAAGAGATGGACCTGCAGCCTCTCCTCTTTGCACTGTCCTGTTTATGTACATGATCACCATGTTTGGGAACCTGCTCATCATCCTGGCCATTGTCACAGACTCTCACTTCCACATGATCATGTACTTATTCCTTGTCCACATGGACATCTGTTTCACCTATAATACTGTCCCAAAAATACTACTGAACACTCAGACTCAAAGCAAAAGTATTGCTTACGTAGACTGTGTCACCCAGGTACATTTTTCCGTGTTTTTAGAGAGGTGGAAAACTTGCTCCTGACTGTGATGGCTGTTCTGTGTCTATCTGTCACCTCTGGACTACACAGTCATCAGTAACCCCTAGCTCTGCTGCCTACTGCTTCAGACATCCGGGATCACAACTACCTGCATTCCTTGTTACAAAGCCTAATGATGTTGTGGCTGTCCTTCTGAACAGACTTGGAAATTACCCACATTTTCTGTGAAATTAATCAGGTGATCCACCTTTACCTGTTCTGACACCTTCCTCAATGATGTGGTCATAGGTGTTATTCCAACCTCTGGGGTCTTTTTCTTTAGCTTAAGATTGCACCCTTCATTGTAAAAATTTAATCATCTGGAGGTAAGTGTAAAACATTTTACACCTCTCAGTTCTTCCCCTTTTCTCTGGGGTATATAAAGACAGGGAGAAAAATGATTCCCAGTTGGATAAAGGGGGCATTTTATGTCTGTCTCCTAGATAGCTCTGTGACCTCAGACTGTTCACTTCCCCTCTCTGGGCTTCTCTTCCTTATTTCTCTATTGATAACCACTTGGCCAAATAATGAGGGTCTCCAGCTCTAAGCTATTTTGGAACAAGCCTTGGAGGTGTGGGGGATGGACCCTGTTTCTAAATCACAAGCATCTAAAAACACTCAATGGGCTTACTTGGCTCTCAGACTGTAGTTTGCCAAGCTGTACTCTAGATCAGTGTTGTGGATAGATCTGCAATGAAGGAAGTGTTCTGTATCCGTACTGCCAACTATAGTAGTTACATGTGGCTATTGAGTAATTGAAGTCTAGGTATTGTTTCCAGTTTTTATGGTTACTATATTTAATGTTACTGAGATACCAGATTTTTCATTTTATTTAATTAAATTGATTCAAATTTAAGTAGGGACTATGGGTGCACCATATTGGACAGCACATTTATAGAGTTAGACGGGGTGGGGAGTGTGCACATATGGCAACCTGCAACTCTCCTCAGCATGCCCAGTGTGTGCTATGTGTCCCTTCTCCCATGCAGTTTATGTTGTAGTTGGCAATAACATAAACAGGCAACTAAAAATTATAAATGACTGAGTGTGAACTGATGCAAATTTTAGAGTGGTAACCAGAGAAAACTTCCTGGAGGACTTTACACTGTAGGCAAATCCTGAAAAAATGAGTATCAAACAACTGAGTAGGGAAGGGAGTGAATGTGTTTCCAGACATAGTAAAAAGCATTTGAGGGGGGTGGAGCCAAGATGGCGGCATGAGTAGTTCAGTGGAAATCTCCTCCCAAAAACATATATTTATGAAAATACTATAAATACAACTCTTCCAAAAAGAGACACCAGTGGATACAGTACAACAGCCAGGATACATCTACACCTGCGAGAACTCAACATTACATGAAGGGGGTAAGATACAAGCTGTGGCCCAGCAGGAACCAAAGCCCCCACCCCACCCCAGAACCCGGCAGGAAGAAAGGAGTAGGAATGGGGAAGGAATGAAAGCCCAGGACTCCTAAACAATCAGCTCTAGAAATCTGCACCTGGAGTGCAGACACAAGGTGCTGGATATTAGAGAAACGAAAAAGCAAAACCTGTGGGCAGGTCCCTGCAACCAGTGCCCCTGAGACAAAAGAAAAGCGAGTGCTTTTTGTAGGTCTAAAAGAGACAGGGATCCCACAGCTGGACAAAGCCATCCCAGCACACCTAGCCAGCAGCTGGAAATCCTGGGGAACTTTAGGTGCCCTAACCCCCTGGGCAACAAAGCAGCTCTGAAGCCTCACACAGCACTAAGCAACCTGCCAGTCGTTCCCCAACTGGCGCTGACCCCAACACACCAGCCGAGTAGTGGGAGAGTGGCAGTGCATGCCAGGGGCGGCGGTGCTAGAGGGGACTGGGAGCTGACTGTGAGTGCCGGCAGCATGAGAGGGGACTGGGAGTGGCCCATGCAAGCCTTCCATGGCAGCAACGAGCAGCCCAGTAGCGGCCCATGTGTGCCGGTGACCATGGCGACAGAGGAGCCCAGGAGAGGACCATGTGAGCCTGCAGTGACCAAGCGGCCTGGCAGTGGTCCCTGTGTGCCGGTGTCCACAGCACCAGAGGGGCTGAGGAGAGATCCACATGAGACCTTGGCAGCAGTGACCAAGCAGCCCAGGAGTGGCCCATGTGCACCGGGGAGTGCGGCACCAGAGGGGCCCAGAGAAGCAAGTGCGAGCCAGCAGCAGTGGTGACTGACAGTAACAGGAGTGGTCTGCATGTACCAGCTGCAGCGGCACCAGAGGGGCACGGGAGAGGCCTGTGGGCACCTGCAGCAGTGCCAGAGTGGCCTGAGTGTGGACTGCTCGCGCTGGCAGAGGTGGTGCCAGAGGGGCCTGGGAGAGGCTCGTGGAAGCAGGCTGCAGCAGAGGAGGAGCATCCCATGATCAGCCATGCTCCCAGCAGCCGACCGGAATCCCAGCCTCACACACAGCCACCTGGGCCAGAACCAAAGGCTGCTGCCAGTACACAGCTTCCCGGCAGGGGCGCCACTATTGCAGAGGAGTGCACCAGCTGACTCTCCTGCAACCTGCCTACAACTAGTGTTATCACCATTAAGAGGCATAAAAATTTAGTCCAGTCTAAAATAGTACAGACAACCCCTGAGAAAAGATCTGCAGATACAGACCTAACTGGTCTCTCTGGAAAAGAATTCAAGAAAAATCATAAACATGCTGATGGATCTGCAGAGAAATATGCAAGAGCTAAAGGAGCAAGTACAGAGCAAGACTACAGAAATAAAACAATCTCTGGAAGGACTTAAAAGCAGAATGGATGGGATGCAAGAAGCCATTGATGGTTTAGAAACCAGAGAACAGGAATGCATAAAAGCTGATTCAGAGAGATATTAAGGATCTGCAGAAATGAAACAACATTAAGAGAACTGTGTGACCAATCAAAAAGGAACAATATCCACATTATAGGGGTACCACAAGAAGAAGAGAGAGGAAAAAGGGATAGAAAGTGTCTTTGAAGAAATAATTGCTGAAAACTTCCCCAAACTGGGGGAGGAAATAGTTGCTCAGACCATGGAAGCACACAGAACTACCAAAAGAAGGGACCCAAAGAGGACAACACCAAGACTTATAATAATTAAAATGACAAAGATCAAGGACAAGGACAGAGTACTAAAGGCAGAGAGAGAGAAAGAAAAAAGGTCACCTATGAAGGAAAACCCATCAGGCTATCATCAGACTTCTCAACAGAAACCCTACAGGCCAGAAGAGAATGATATGATATATTTAATGCAATGAAACAGAAGGTCCTTGAATCAAGGATACTCTATACAGCATGACTATCATTTAAAAATGAAGGAGGGATTAAACAATTCCCAGACAAGCAAAAGTTGAGGGAATTTGCCTCCCACACACCACCTCAACAGGGTATTTTAGAGGGACCTCTCTAGATGGGAGCAACCCTAAAAAGAGCACAGAAAAAACCGCACAACATATGAAGAATGGAGGAGGAGGAATAAGAAGGGAGAAAGAAAAGAATCATCACACTGCGTTTATAATAGCTCAATAAGCAAGTTAAGTTAGACAGTAAGGTAGTAAAGAAGCTATCCTTGAACCTTTGGTAACCACAAACTTAAACCCTGCAATGGCAATAAGTACATATCTTTCAATAATCACCCTAAGTGTAAATGGACTGAATGCACCAATCAAAAGACACAGAGTAATAGAATAGATAAAAAAGCAAGACCCATCCATATGCTGCTTACAAGAGACTCACCTCAAACCCAAAGACATACACAGACTAAAAGTTAAGGGATGGAAAAAGATATTTCTTGCATAAAAAGCAGGTGTTGCAGTACTAGTATCAGACAAAAAAGACTTCAAAACGAAGAAAGTAACAAGAGATAAAGAAGGACATTACATAATGATAAAGGGGTCAGTCCAACAAGAGGATATGTTGCTTATAAACATATATGCACCCAATACAGGAGCACCAGCATATGTGAAACAAATACTAACAGAATCAAACGAGGAAATAGAATGCAATGAATTCTTTTTGGGAGACTTCAACACACCACTCACTCCAAAGGACAGATCCACCAGACAGAGAATAAGTAATGACACAGAGGCACTGAACAATGCAATAGAACAGATGGACCTAATAGACATCTCTAGAACTCTACATTCAGAAGAAACAGAATACACATTCTTCTCAAGTGTTCATGAAACATTCTCCAGAATAGACCACATACTAGGCCACAAAAAGAGCCTCAGTAAATTCCAAAAGATTGAAATCCTACCAACCAACTTTTCAGACCACAAAGGTATAAAACTAGAAATAAATTGTACAAAGAAAGCAAAAATGCCCACAAACACATGGAGGCTAAACAACATGCTCCTAAATAATCAATGGATCAACGACCAAAATAAAATGGAGACCCAGCAATATATAGAAACAAATGACAACAACAATACAAAGCCCCAACTTCTGTGGTACGCAGCGAAAGCAATCTTAAGAGGAAAGTATATAGCAATCCAGGCATATTTATAGATGGAAGAACAGTCCAAAATGAAAGTCTAATGTCACAATTATCGAAATTGGAAAAAGAAGAAAAAATGAGGCCTAAGGTCAGCAGAAGGAGGGATATAATAAAGATCACAAAAGAAATAAATAAAATTGAGAATAATAAAACACTAGAAAAAATCAATGAAACCAAGAGCTGGTTCTTTGAGAAAATAAACAAAATACATAAACCTCTAGCCAGACTTATTAAGAGAAAAAGACAATCAAGACACATCAACAGAATCAGAAATGAGAAAGGAAAAATCACGATGGACCCCACAGAAATATAAAGAATTATTAGAGAATACTATGAAAACCTGTATGCTAACAAGCTGAAAAACCTAGGAAAAATGGACAATTCCTAGAAAAATACAACCTTCCAAGACTGACCCACAAAGAAACAGAAAATCTAAACAGGCTAGTAACCAGCAAAGAAATTGAAGCGGTAACCAAAAGACTACCCAAGAAGAAAACTCCTGATCCATATGGATTTACCTCGGAATTTTATCAGACATACAGAGAAGACATAATACCCATTCTCCTTAAAGTTTACAAAGAATAGAATAGGAGGGAACACTTCCAAACTCATTCTATTAAGCCAAAATCACCCTAATTCCAAAACCAGGCAAAGACCCTACCAAAAAAGAAAACTACAGACCAATATCCCTGATGAACATAGATGCAAAAATAAGAAAAAAGGAAAACTGAAGGAACAAAACAGCAGCAGAAAGACAGAACCAAAGAATGGACTAATAGTTACCAAAGGGAAAGGGACTGGGGAGGATGGGTGGGAAGAAAGGGACAAGGGTGGGGAAAAAGAAAGGGAGTATCAGAATTAACATGTAGAGTGTGGGGGGGCATGGGGAGGGCTGTGCAACACAGAGAAGATAAGTACGGATTTTATAGCATCTTACTATGCTGATGACCAGTGACTGTGAAGGGGTATGTGGTGGGGACTTGTTGAAGGGGAGGCCTAGTAAACATAATGTTCTTCATATACTTGTAGACTAATGATACCAAAATAAAATAATAATATTATTTTTAAAAAAAAGAATTCATAAATACATCAAAAGGATCATACACCATGACCAAGTGGGATTCATCCCAGGGATGCAAGGATGGTACAACATTCAAAAATTCATCAACATCATTCACCACATCAACAAAAAGAAAGACAAGAACTACATGATCATCTCCACAGATGCTGAAAAAGCATTCGACAAAATTCAACATCCATTCATGATAAAAACTCTCAACAAAATGGGTATAGAGGGCAAGTACCTCAACATAATAAAGGCCATATATGATAAACTCACAGCTAACATCATACTGAACAGCGTGTGGCCGAAAGGTTTTCCTCTGAGATCGGGAACAAGACAAGAATGCCCACTCTCCCCACTGTTATTCAACATAGTACTGGAGGTCCTAGCCACGGCAATTAGCCAAAACAAAGAAATACAAGGTATCCAGATTGGTAAAGAAGAATCCAAACTGTCAGTATTTGCAGATAACATGACATTGTACATAAAAAACTCTAAAGACTCCACTCAAAAACCACTAGAGCTAATATCGGAATTCAGCAAAGTTGCAGGATACAAAATTAACACACAGAAATCTGTGGCTTTCCTATACACTAACAATGAACTAATAGAAAGAGAAATCAGGAAAACAATTCCATTTATAATAGCATTAAAAATAAAATACCTAGGAATAAACCTAACCTAGGAAGTGAAAGACCTATACCCTGAAAACTACAAGACATTCTTAACAGAAATTAAAGAGGACACTAACAAATGGAAACTCATCCCCTGCTCCTGGCTAGGAAGAATTAATATTGTCAAAATGACCATCCTGCCCAAAGCAATATACAGATTCGATGCAATCCCTATCAAATTACCAACAGCATTCTTCAATGAACTGGAACAAATAGTTCAAAGATTCATATGGAACCACCAAAGACCCCGAATATCCAAAGCAATCCTGAGAAGGAAGAATAAAGTGGGGGTGATCTCACCCCCTAACTTCAAGCTCCACTACAAAGCCACAGTAACCAAGACAATTTGTTCCTGGCACAAAAACAGAGCCACAGACCAGTGGAACAGAATAGAGACTCCAAACATTGAACCAAACATATATGGCCAATTAATATACAATAAAGGAGTCATGGACATACAATGGGGAAATGACAGTCTCTTCAAAAGATGGTGCTGGCAAAACTGGACAGCTACATGTAAGAGAATGAAACTGGATCACTGTCTAACCCCATACCAAAAGTAAATTCGAAATGGATCAAAGATCTGAATGTAAGTCATGAAACCATAAAACTCTTAGAAAAAAACATGGGCAAAAATCTCATGGACATAAACATGAGTGACTTCTTCATGAACATATCTCCCCAGGCAAGGGAAACAAAAGCAAAAATGAACAGGTGACACTATATAAAGCTGAAAAGATTCTGTACAGCATAGGACACCATCAATAGAACAAAAAGTTATCCTACAGTATGGGAGAATATATTCATAAATGACAGATCCAATAAAGGGTTGACATCCAAAATATGTAAAGAGAACACACACCTCAACAATCAAAAAGCAAACAATCCAATTAAAAAATGGGCAGAGGAGCTGAATAGACAGTTTTCTAAAGAAGAAATTCATATGGCCAACAGACACACGAAAAGATGCTCCACATCGCTAGTCATTAGAGAAATGTCAATTAAAACCACAATGAGATATCACCTCACACCAGTCAGGATGGCCACCATCCAAAAGACAAACAACAACAAATGTTTGCAAGGTTATGGAGAAAGGGGAGCCCTCCTACACTGTTGTTGGGAATGTAAATTAGTTCAACCATTGTGGAAAGCATTATGGAGGTTCCTCAAAATGCTTAAAATGGAAATACCATTTGACCCAGGAATTCAACTTCATGGAATTTACCCTGAGAACAGACCAGCCCAGTTTGAAAAAAAACAAATGTACCCCCCTATGTTTATTACAGCACTATTTACAATAGCCAAGAAATAGAAGCAACCTAAGTGTCCATCAATAGATGAATGGATAAAGAATATGTGGTACATATACACAATGGAATATTATTCAGCCATAAGAAGAAAACAAATCCTACCATTTGAAACCACATGAATGGAGCTAGAGGGTATTATGCTCAGTGACATAAGCCAGGCGGAGAAAGACAAGTACCAAATGATTTCACTCATATATGGAGTATAAAAACAAAGAAAAACTGAAGGAACAAAACAGCAGTGGAATCACAGAACCCACAAATGGACTAACAGTTACCAGAGGGAAAGGGACTTGGGAGGATGGATGGGAAGGGAGGGAGAAGGGGGTGGGGGAAATAAAGGAGGCATTACAATTAGCAGGTATAATGTGGGGGGTACAGAGTGGGTCTACAACACAGAGAAGACAAGTAGTGATTTTACAGCATCTTACTACTCTGATAGACTGTGACTGTGAAGGGGTATGTGGGGGGTGGGGACTTGGTAAAGGGGGGAGCCTAGTAAACAATGTTCTTCATGTAATTGTAGATTCATGATACCAAAATTTAAAAAAACATTTGAGTGGAAATTTGCAAGTTTAGAGGGAGATCCCAAGGGCTTGCCAATTGTGGTGACCCCTTCCCATCCTCCCCACCATCATGAGATGGCCCAGCACAATTTCTGTCCTTCTTGTCCAAAGATATGAACTTGATTTAGTACAAACTTATAGTGTAATCATTGCCTTGGATCATTTGGCAGAGTGCCTTTGCCTCTAAGAGATGGAAAGGGGGTGAATATCATGATCTCTACTTGATTTCAGTGCAAATATGGGATGAAGCAAGGGCTTCAAATGTAAATAATTTATACATTAGATGGAGTATTCACTTAATTGGATGGATTATACATTGTCAAATCTAGATGAGTTATTGTTATAATCTATTTTTATGCATGTTTGAAAAGTTTTATGGGCAAGAGTATAAGACACTCACATCTATTCCCCATTTCATTTGCTTCCAGGTTATTCTCCCAACAGACATGATGCCTTGTTTGAGAATTCTGGGAGGTCTCAGAGAAGCCCCAGCCCAGGAATTGGAGTGTCACTTCTCATCAGAGAACCGTGTACATAGGGTCTTGGATGATGATGAAAGTTTTCCAAGCCATGCCAAAGACTGTTGAGGCCCAGTGGGGGTACAGGAGGAGCCCTGTAGGGTGACACTGCGGGAACATATGTCTCACCACATCTTGTCATTTGGGCTATCACCCTCATCTGCTTGGTGGAACTCATGGTACTCATTACATGCCTTCTCTGCTGTTTCCTGGTAAGCAAGGAATTGTTGCTTGTCTTCTTGCATTGGGATGTAAGAGGTCTTTATATATTATAAATATATGTCTTTTGTTGAGTGTATGATTTGCAAGTATCTCCACCTCCCCATCCCATCCATATGGGACTTGCCTATTATTTTTAATAACATCAGTCATGAGGTAAAAGTATGTGAAAGTCAAATGTAAGTGGATAACATAATGAGATACTGCACATGTGAATGGCTAAAATTAAAAAGACTCACTATAACAAGTGTTGACAAAGATGTGGAGTAAATAGAATGCTCCTATAGTGCTGGTAAAAATAATATGGCTGCCTCTTTAAAAGTTATGCACAGCTATACAGTTATTTCACTCTGAGGACCTTATCCAAGATAAATAAAAAAAAGATGTCTATGCACACTTTACAAAAATGTACATAATAACTAGTTATAAAACAACCCATAAGTCCATTCAGAGGTGAATGGATAAACCATGTTCACTGGGCCAAGTGGGCTTTAGGTAGAGCTGGTCACTGCAGCTTTTTTGGGTCTCGATTTGGCAAGTAATAGCCCACACATCATGGCTGACAATTATAATCTGCCTCCTTCTTCCACAGGAAGATGGTGACCTCTGACGACCAGAAAAGAGCATCAGAATGGAATACCCAAGCATGGGGGGTACTGGGTTGGCCAAAGCCAGAGGACATGACACTTCCCAAGTCTCTCATATACTTCCTTCTACTTAGCTTTCTCTCTCAGTCTTTCTCTGCCTTTCACTTTTCCCTGTCAGCAATAAAAGAAATGACTTTTTAATCTATGCAACAACAGACACACATCTCAAAAAAATGATGCTGATTGACAGAAGCCAGATAAAGATGACTAAATAGACAGTTCTAGAAAATGAAAGTTCATCTATAGGAATCTAAAAGAGACCCAGGGTTACCTGGGAATGAGGATGTGTTTGCTGACAGCAGGGAAGGAGGAACTGCAAAGAGGCATAAGGACAATGTTGGGGCAATGGACAATACTTATCTTGACATTGGTAGTGTTTCAAGATGTTATCATTAACATAGATTCTTCCTTTGAAATTTATGTGGTTGTTTGTATGTCAGTTAGAACTTAATTAAGCTAGAGGGTATGTGGGACAAGGAGAGAAGACATGAAGGGGATGTCAGATAAAATGGTATAAAACCACCATTAAGGGGAAAGAGGACAAGAGATAGAGATGACAAGGAAAAGGGAAAAGAAGAGAAAGACTGAGAGAGAAAGTTAAGTAGAAGAAAGTATATGAGAGACTTGGGAAGTGTCATGTCCTCTGGCTTTGGCCAACCCAGTACCCCCCATGCTTGGGTATTCCATTCTGATGCTCTGGTCTGGTCCTCAGAGGTCACCATCTTCCTATGGAAGAAGGAGGCAGATTATAATTGTCAGCCATGATGTGTGGGCTATTACTTGCCAAATCCAAACCCAAAAAAGCTGCAGTGACTTGCTCGACCTAAAGCCCACTTGGCCCAGCCACAGTCCCAGTGAGCTGGGCTGGAACAGAAAAAACTACACTGGTCAGGACCAGACTCTGGTTCCTCTTGCCTTGGCCCTGCTTGGTTCACTGGAGGCCAAGGGTAAAATTTCCCTCCCTCATTTAGTCTTGGAGGCAAGGGGGACATCTTGGTTGTGGATGCACACTGTTCATCCCTCAGGGGCACAGGGGTTGGTGAAACAGGCAGCAACATTGCCATTGCCTAAAATAAACTTCCCAGCTCCTGTGCATTGAAGTCTAGGTGCTGTTTCCAGCTTTTATGGTTACTTGCAGTTCAATCTACCTCTATGGCTCCTCTCCCCAGTCCCACACTCTTCAAGATAGAAAGAGGCCAAAAAGGAATGATTGTGTCAGAAATAACTGAAACCAACCACTGGACTTCAAAGACAAATGACTACCTATATGGGAAGCCTGAGTCCCAGAGTAATACCAAGGCTCTACAAAGATGTTTGCCTTGGATGGAATGATTGGTGAAACTCAGTGAACAAAATCTGCCAAAGAAGGTGGACAATATTTTTTTGAGGTTTATCTTCCCTGAATCCACCTAGAAATTTTGAACAAATTCTCCCCAAGAAGCATCCCAAAGCATCCCATGGTAAGAGACAAGCTGGGCTGGCCTACTCTGGGTTTACTGAAGATTGACACAGCTGAAGATAACCAAATGCTGAGAACCAATATCACAACAGTGCATTAAAGTCATATCTTGTTGGTGTGAGCATCATATCCTTGCTTTAACAGCCATTCTCTGAGAATGCCTTCTGTGAAGATCACAATCATGATAACAAGAACTAAACAGTTTCTTACTGGTTATCTGCTAAGCCACATGGTTGGCAAGCCCTGCATGAACTGTCTCAGTTGAAGTCACCATTATTTTATTCCAATTTCATAGCTGATTATATGGAGGCTCAGAAATATTAGTTTTACAATGAAGGAAGATGTTACTAAGAACCTGAATTAGATACTTGGCCAGACCATCTGTCAAGGAAACCTGGAGACCTACTCTCTGAAATACAGACACAACATTGACCTCCCTCAGGGCTCCAGTGAAAGAACCAGTGAAGATTAACATCTACAAGGGAAATGTGAACACAAGAAAATATGAGTGAAGTCATGAAGCAGAGAAAAATATCTGTATCTAAATTGCTGTTAGGTTTCAAACAAGACAGCAAAACACATTCTAACTTCAATTCCAGATGATAGCTATGTAGAACAAAGGAGGGAAATTCAACTGAACAATAACTTTTGTCAAGGTACTAATGCTACAGATATAAATACTACATATATTTTAGTAGCAAAAAATGACTTGAATGAAGTCCTCAATAGAAGTGTTTAGACAAGTGAGAGTAAAGAATGTCTAGAGCTCAGCCTAGGTTCTTCAAAACCTTATTCATTGAAATTTAAGTGCAGGAGGACAAGCTTGCACAGTCAGAGGGGACATGTCTTCATCTGGCGAGTTACTTAGTGTCTCTTTTCTTCCAAATCACATGACATTAGCACAGAAGGAAAACACAGGAACTCTGCTTCCATAATTGCAATGGAGAAATTGAGAGGGCAGACAAAGCAGAAACAACCATCGAGAGTGACCTAACATAAAGGACAACTACTTTCAGCAGATTTCCTGAAAATCACTGCACTGTCATGGGAAATCTATTTTGCTTGCTCATAGTCTACCCAAGAGAAGGCCCCTTTTCTTCTCCCCTACTACTGAGAGTAGATATTCTAACCAAAACTGAAGCATTGTGGTTTGCCAGAGAACTGCAATATTTTTTACTCATCCACCTGTTCTGGACACAATCATTGGTCTACAAGCAGGCCCTTCATTTCAGCTGGCTGTGATGGAGGCCTTTCTTTTTTATAACTGGTGGCATACGAGATCCAGTCTCTGTCACTCACTGGTGATGGACATTTTTGTGGACTTGAACCCCCATGGCACTTGTCCAGGGGCAGCTTGAATTCAGCCATGTGGAAGATGTCTGTTTTAGGGACAGAAGCCAATCTACAAGGAGCATAAATGAAGGATGAATGCAGTCCTGATGACCAGCAATGTCCTGGATCATGTTACTAATGAGGGACAGCTGCATGAGCCCTTATTATAGTTTGCATCCTTGAGACAATAAAGGACATGCTTTGCAAAGGTACTATCCCCTTGTGATCTCAGGCACTTGACATGCACCTGTGCACTGTATGAACCCTTAGGCTCTGTGCTTGAGAGAGCAGCTGTGCCCACTGGAGATTAAGAAGAGTCTGAGAAGGGAGGCTCACTGCACTTCTGGTCTGGGAGGTGCTCCCTGAAGGGGGTTTGTTTGGAACTGAGGACAGGAGGCAGGGAATGAGATCAGGACAGGAGGTGGATGTGTGTGGTTTGCTCAAGAATGAAGGGTTAGTTTGGAAATTTCTGTCTGGGATCTGGAGTTGCCATTATCTCTGACAAGGGAATGAACCTGTAGGATGACATGACTTATCTTAATCTGCTGAATTCTACTGATTCCATTGTAGTCACTGAAGTGTTGAGGGAGTTGAAGAATGAACTCTCCTGCCATTGCAGGAGAAGCAGCCTTATGGCCAAGGGCCTCTCCTTGACCAGATGGTCTCCTTTAGCCATGCCCACTGCATGTTGGGATGCCGAGTATGAGCCAATGATGGGGCTCAGGGTATGAGTAAATGCAGTCTAATCCAGAATGGTGTTTCTTAATGAAGAAATGTTTTCACATCCAGCTCTGCAAGGATTTCTCAGAGAACATAAGTACAAAAGCTCCAGAATGTGAATGCATTAGAGTGTCTGAGGAGTCATAAGGAGCCTAGAGAGGCTGGAGTGTGCTGAGGGAGGAGAAAGACCAGAGATAATGGGGCCAACTGGATGGGCTTTCCAGACCTCATCAGACCCAGAGTGTTGCATGGTTAAGAAAAAATTTGGACGGGAGTGGATTTCATTTAGAAGAAGGTATCACATATGCAGGCATCACCACATGTTTTAAAGCAGAAATAGGAAGATAAGTCAATGAAAAAGTATACACATTCAAGTGATCCTTCACCCACTGAATATACCCTCTTATGCATAGACACCACGATCCTTATGTGAATGAGTACATACACGGCTTAGAAAAGAAATAACCTGTAAACAATTAAAGTATAACTTTACATTTTGCTTCATCATATTTTAAATCTGATCTGACTTTAAGCCATAAAATCAAACTACTCAGTGAAGTTGTGTGTCCATGTAGACTCCAAGAGCAGAACAAAACTATAATTTTAGACAGTGACTCTGACAGGCATTGTGGAAAAGCTGAAAGAGAACAGGTCTTAATGAAGAAAAAAAACGCAGTGGCCAGGGATAAAGCACACTAGTGTGTTACATTCTAGATTATCAGGGAGAAGAGTGAAGATAGAGACCAACAAAGGAATGCCAGGCATATAGGTGAATGCAGAGGTTTCAGACTTACCTTCATGATAAAATGATATAAAGTACCTTGGTCATCACATATTTTTCCATTGTAATAAAATATATGGTGATTCTTTTAGAAAAATAAAATAAAAATTATTTGGTATGATATGTCATTTTAGAAAAATTACTTAAAAATCTTTGTTGCTGCATTAGATAAATGTAAATTACCAAATAATTCAGATGCATAGTTGGAAATAAATTTGGGAAAGTAAGAAAATAATAGAGGGAAAATGAGTTGTATATTAGAACAGAAAGCTGATAAACAGAGCTACATAAATTTAGTAGAGGCATTGAGGTCAAAGAAATGGAAATTCCGGGAAATAAATAGAACAATACTGATTCCATTTGTCTGGATAGATAATCACACTTTCAGACACAGAGGCTCTGACCTCAGCAATCACAGACACTTCTTCACTGCTGGGGTCTATTGGCCCTCAGTTGACATCACAAAGAATCCTTTCAGAGCCCGTTTTATGTCCTTGTTCCTCAGACTGTACATGAAGGGGTTCAGCATGGGTGTGACCACGGTGTACATCACCGAGGCTGCTGCACCTGAGGGTGAGCTCTGGGTAGCAGCTGAGCTGAGGTACACTCCTAGGCCTGTGCAATAGAATAAGGAGACAATGGAGAGGTGAGATGCACAGGTGGAAAATGCTTTATACTTGCCCTGAACTGATGAAATTCCATGTATGGAAGAAACTATCTTAGAGTAAGAATAAAGGATCCCAGCAAGGGGACCACCACCCAGCAACCCGGATAAAAAGTATATCACTATGTCATTGATAAATGTGTCTGAACAGGCCAGTTGGAGTATCTGACTGAGTTCACAGAAAAAGTGGGGAATTTCCAAGTTATCACAGAAGGGCAGACCCAACACCATCAAGCTTTGTAACAATGAATACAGGACACTCAGAATCCAGGACACCAGGACCAGCAGTCCACAGAGCCGGGTGTTCATGATGACCGTGTAGTGAAGGGGGTGGCAGATGGCCACATATCGGTCATAGGCCATCACGGTCAGGAGGAAATCATCCATTCCTACAAGGAGTAGGAAAAAGTACATCTGGGTGATGCAGCCTGCATAGGTTATGGCTTTGCTCTGGGTCTGTATGTTCAGCAGCATCTTGGGGATGGTGGTGGAGGTGAAGCAGATGTCCACAAAGGACAGGTTGCAGAGGAAGAAGTACATGGGTGTGTGCAGGTGGGAGTCTGCGCTGACAGCCAGTATAGTGAACAGATTCCCAAACACAGTGATCAGGTACATGGAGAGGAAAAGCCCAAACAGCAGGGCCTGTAGTGCTGGTTCATCTGAAAGTCCCAGAAGAAGAAATCCTGAAATTCTTGTATCATTCCCTGGGTCCATGTGCTGGAGTTGAGTACCAGAAAATAGAAAAAAGAAATGACAATTTTCACATAATCAAGGGTTAGTAACCTAGAATAAGTGGTAACATTTATTTTATAACCAATAAGTTCATTTCCATATTTGATGTATGGATGGCTCCCCTTTGGCCTCCCTAGTTCCTTCACTATAGGAATTCCTTTTCCACTGTCATCCTGTTCCTCAACATAATGTGCACTATTGATTTATTGAGGGTATCTTTCTCTAATCTGAGAAATAGATATTGAATATAAACCACATTCCAGGAACTGTCAAGGATACAGTATGCTGGAAAATAAAACTCCCTACAATCTTGTGCTGGAAAAGGAATAATAAAATAAAAATAATCATGTCACACATCGGATGGTACAGGTTCTATGAAAAGGAAAGTATGCAAAAAGGAGAGTTTAAATGGGTGTTATTTTTTACTGGGGATTCATAAATGACATGCAACAAGGTGACAGGTTAGGAGATGCATCAGAGAAGAATGATCAAGAGACACGAACTACCTGGGTGAGTGTGTGCCTGGCAGAGGGAATGCCCAGGGCAAAGGTCCTGAGGAAGGTGGTTGTTTAAGAGAGTCAAAGGCTCAAAAGAAGCCAGTGTGTTGAGGGAACGGGCAAGGCAGAGAGAGATGAGAGATGCTGTCAGAGGATGATGAGGATGAGGGGGCCTCCTGGCTGCTGAGACTCCAAGGCCCAGGGAAGCCTTGTCTACAAAACCCTCCTATCCAGTCATACAAAATTCTGCACATATCACACAATTCCATTCTTTTAACTGAATAACTTCTTCATATGATTTATACCTGAGTACATTATGTCTTGCAAACATTTTCATTTTTAAAAATTATTTTTGAATTTATAATGCAGTATATTTGACATAAATATTATATTAGTATGAGGTGTACAACATAGTGATTTGACAATTATTGACATAACTAAATTGTAACCATGATAAGTGTAGTTACTATCTGTCACTATATAAAGTTATTATTGTTTTCCCTATATTGTGCTTTTCATATAAACTGATGCAGCCGCTATGGAAAGAAGTATGATGATTTCTCAAAATAAAATTATAAATCCATATGACCCAGAAAGCCCACTTTTGGAAATGTACATAAAGAGAAAAATAATCACTAATTCAAAAAGTTACATGCACCTTCATGTTCATTGCAGCATCATTTTCAAAGACCGTGATGTGGAAGCAACCTAAGTGTCCATCAATAGATGAGTGGATAAAGATGTGGTACATATACACAATGGAATATTATTCAGCCATTAAAAGAGAAGTCCTGCCATTTTCAACAAGATAGATGTACCTGGAGAGTATTATGCCCAGTGAAATATCAGACAAAAAGGCAAATACCATATGATTTCCCTTATATGTGCAATATAAAAAACTAAACAAATGAACACAACAGAAATAGACTCACAAACATAGAGAACAGACTGGTGGTTATCATAGGGTAGGGAAGTGGGAGTATGGGTAAAATAGGTAAGGGGGATGAAAAAGCAATAACTTCCAATTATAAAATAAATTAGTCACATGGATAGAAGTATGGCACATGGAAAATAGTGATATTGCAATTTATTTGTATGTTGATGGGCAGTAACTGTATTTATTGTGGTTAGCATTTCGATGTACATAATTCTCTATTCACTACATCTGAAACCAGTATACAGTTGTATATAAATTATACCACAATAAAACTTATTAAAAAAGAAAGTATATGGCTAACTAACCCACAAAATATATGGCCTCACATAAAATGAAATAATCATAAAGTAATGCCAACTGGCAAATGCATTTTAACTTATTAAATAGATACTTTTCAAGTGGACACCAATAATGTAGAAGATACTGTGAAGTCTATGCCTCACTCACTGCTAGTGCAGGGATGTATTTGCAAGCATTTTTTTCCTCTCTGTATTTCTCATCAATATGGAAATAGTAAAAAATGCCTCATCATAAAAACAAAACAAATGTCCTTGCCTTACTGTATATGTCATAGCTAACAAACTATTTGACACACTGAATTAAAGGGACAATTGGGCTTGTGTTTTGCTATTAATTTTAAATGACACCTGACTTTGCTGAGTTCAATGTTCCCATCACTTTCTTGCTCCCTAAATAATTACATCTTTTTGTTAAACAAGCGAGCAGACAAGCACAAACCTCTCCATGCTGGGAACGAGGCTGCATTGACTCAGGTGACAACAAATAGCTTTCCTGGCTTTCCTTCTCCCTGTCCCTTCCCTGCCAGCTCGGCTGGGCTCTCAGACTCACCTGGAAGAGCTCTGTGAGGAAGGTCTCCTGTGGAAGTCAGAATTCCTCCATGGATGGCTGATGATGAAGACTGAAGATTTGTCCTCAGATAAGACAGCAGGAAGGAGCCAAGCTTTGGTGCTCCAACCAGACTTACAATTCCAAAAGCACAACCCTGTCCTGTCCAGCCCAAGGTGGCACGTGCTGAGGCACTGCTGCAATGATGTATATACTTCTCTCTATGTCTGCTCATTAGTCACTGCTTCCATTGTTAGTCCTGCCTCTGAGTACATCATGCCCTGTGGGACACAGGTCTAGACCTAGTGGAAAATTTTCTGTCAATTTACTATTCCCAAGACCATATTAGAAGTCGAGTGAATCCTATTTTTTATTTCTCTTTGAATACTCCTGCTTTCCAGAGGTTTGGACTTCCAGTACCTGATCACATCCATGAGTTAAAGTTTCTACAAATTTTAGACTAAGGAGCTACCTGGATTAGGTCCCTTGGGGATGAAGGTATTGAAATATTGTAGGCCCACAACCGTTAATAGTTACGAGAAAGTTTATATTTCCCTCTTCAGGGATTGAGAAAAGTATTTTACACTGATGTAAAACCTTGGGCTCTACACTTCTTCTTTTTTTTTTTCATTTGATTTTTTTTTGATAGGGCATCTCTCACATTTATTGATCAAATAGTTGTTAACAACAACAAAATTCTGTACAGGGGAGTCAATGCTCAATGCACAATCATTAATCCACCCCAAGCCTAATTCTCATCAGTCTCCAATCTTCTGAAGCATAACGAACAAGTTCTTACATGGTGAACAAATTCTTACATAGTGAATAAGTTCTTACATGGTGAACAGTACAAGGGCAGTCATCACAGAAACTTTCAGTTTTGATCACACATTATGAACTATAAACAATCAGGTCAAATATGAGTATTTGTTTGATTTTCATACTTGATTTATACATGGAGCCCACATTTCTCCCTTTATTATTATTATTATTTTTATCTTTAATAAAATGCAGAAGTGGCAGTTAGATGCAAGATAAAGGTAGAAAACATAGTTTACTGTTGTAAGAGAGCAAATGTAGATGATCAGGTGTGTGCCTGTAGACTATGTGTTAATCCAAGCTAGACAAGGGCAATAAAACATCGACAGATGCAGAAGATTTCTCTCAAAACAGGGGGAGTGAGGTTCTAAGCCTCACCACTGTTGATCCCCAATTTCTCACCTGATGGCTCCCCTGAGACTGTGCCTATCTTAGGTTGTTCCTCCCTTGAGGAATCTTACCCGTCTCTGGCTAACTAGTCATCTTCCAGGGCGATACAGGGAAATGTAAAGTTGGTAAGTGAGAGAGAGGCCATATTGTTTGAAAAGGTTAGCTTTTTACTTCTTTGCAGATTTATGCCCCGTGGCTCTATGCCCAGCAGTTGTCTTGAGGTATCTTTACCACTTGGAGGAATTATGATACTCGGTGAATTCGATATGAGGCACGAATTCTATTTACGGGTTGTAATTAGGGAGGAAGAAGAAAAGCTATAGAGGTAGCAGGCGGATGAAAACATGGGAAGATTCATTATTTCTTTGACATATCTTCTTGTAGAGTAACTTCAGCATGTATAGGTTTTAAACTACTAATTAAATTGCACACACACATTAACATAACAGGAGTACAGTTACATAACCAAAGCAGACCTATAATTACCAGCCATCTCCAGTAAAACCAAGAAAACCAGTTAGGCACCTTAGGCATTTGTGAAAACTTATCTATGATATGATGGCTATTGTCCAACTGAACTTGGACAGTCTGAGAGAAATCAGAAAAATTTAAAAAACCCATTCCTGGGGACTGTTCACATCCCATATATTCTTTTAACAGTAGATAGTCTGTAGTTGTAAGATTTTGGAGTGCTACAACTTTCATTTCTCCTAATTCTTGGTTGAGTTCCAATAGTATAAATCCAGTCAAATTTGTTGTTTTACTGAAAGCACAGGCCAGCATAGATATCTCCTTCTTCATTCCAATGGCAGGTCCAGGTACCGGTGGGATGGATGCCGCTACAACTGCAGCATCGCCTGGATCTTTGTTGAGGTTTTTTGATGATCATCTTCTGGTATGAGTGTTCCAGAGAGTACTGATTTTGGAAGTTCTTCCTCACATCATATCTTAGTTCATTTTCTGGGTAGCCAAATTAGGCTTTGATCCTCTGTATAAACACAAAGAGACCCTTTGCCTACACTTTGATATGCCCTTTATACCATTGTGTAGGACTCATTGGAGGTCACCACACAGGAACTGCTTTTTTTCTTTTTAAGAGGAATATTATCAGAAAAATGTAGCTAAATAGCCGATCATCTGACACCCTTTAAGTGATCAAAATTAAGGATATTTAAAGCATGCATTAATCGTTGATTTACAGTTAGTTTTATCCTATCAGGGAGTAATCCTCCTTTTCTTTCTTTCTTTTTGTTATAATTAATCTACACTTACATGAATAATGTTATGTTTACTAGGCTCTCCCCTATACCAGTTCCCCCCCTATAAACACCTTTACTGTCACTGTCCATCAGCATAGCAAATGTTGTAGAATCACTACTTGTCTTCTCTGTGTTGTACAGCCCTCCCCTTTCTCCCACCCCCCCATTATGTATGCTAATCTTAATAGCCTCCTTCTTCTTCCCCCCCCTTATCCCTCCCTACCCACCCATCCTCCCAGTCACTTTCCCTTTGGTACCTGTTAGTCCATTCTTGGGTTCTGTGATTCTGGTGCTGTTTTGTTCCTTCAGTTTTTCCTTTGTTCTTATACTCCACAGATGAGTGAAATCATTTGGTATTTCTCTTTCTCCGCTCGGCTTGTTTCACTGAGCATAATACCATCCAGCTCCATCCATGTTGTTGCAAATGATAGGATTTGCCCTCTTGTTATGGCTGAGTATTATTCCATTGTGTATATGTACTACATCTTCTTTATCCATTCATCTATCGATGGACATTTAGGTTGCTTCCAATTCTTGGCTATTGTAAATAGTGCTGCGATAAACATAGGGGTGCATCTGTCTTTGTCAAACTTGATTGCTGTGTTCTTAGGGTAAATTCCTAGGAGTGGAATTCCTGGGTCAACTGGTAGGTCTGTTTTGAGCATTTTGATGAACCTCCACACTGCTTTCCACAATGGTTGAACTAATTTACATTCCCACCAGCAGTGTAGGAGGGTTCCCCTTTCTCCACAGCCTCGCCAACATTTGTTGTTGTTTGTCTTTTGGATAGCAGCCATCCTTACTGGTGTGAGGTGATATCTCATTGTAGTTTTAATTTGCATTTCTCTGATAATCAGCGATGTGGAGCATCTTTTCATGTGTCTGTTGGCCATCTGTATTTCTTTTTTGGAGAACTGTCTGTTCAGTTCCTCTGCCCATTTTTTAATTGGGTTATTTGTTTTTTGTTTGTTGAGGTGTGTGAGTCTACACTTCTTGACTGCAGGACACACTCACCAAATCAATAAGGATTTTCCTACATATGTGAGAAATTGGTAATTGCCATTTAGTCCGACATTATGAAACTTTGTTGATTATAACATATCTGTTTATGTCTGTATGCCATACAGTGAGCTTTTCAAAGGAGTGTGTTTGTTTTTGCAGCTAAACACCCAGAAGTGGAAATGATGAGTCAAATAAGGTAATTCTATAATTTTTTGAGGAAACAAGAAGATATTTTTCACAGTGGCTGCAACCAATTCACATTCTTATCAGCAGTGCATGAGAGTTTTCCTTTGCTCCTCATTCTTGTCAACTCTTGTTATTTTTTTGTCCTTCTGAAACTAACTATTACAATTGGTATGAGGTGATATCTCATTTTAGTTTTGCATTTCCCTGATGATATGTGATGTTGTGCATTTTTCCACATGCCTGTATGTCTTTGGAAAAATCTCTATTCAGATCATCTGCACATTTTTCAATTGGATTGTTTATTCTTTTGGTGTTGAGTTGTATGAATTATTTATATATTTTGGATATTAGTAACTTATCAGATATATCTACCATTTGCACATATTTTCTCCCATTCATGATCCCCTGAATGTGAAAGAGAAAGGTGGAATAGTTACAAGGAGATGGATATTTAAAGCTGCTATATCGGTAGCTGTGAAGATGGAGAAAGGGCCAGGAGCCAATGAAAGCTTGTGGGTGCCAGAAACTCAAATAGGAAAGGAAATGGCTTCTCTTCTGGAGTCTCCAGAATGAAACCATTTTTTAGACATCTGGACTTTATTCCACTGAGACTCATTTCATGTTCTGTCCTCCAAAACATAAGAGTATACATTTGTTTCTTTAATACCCAGCCCAGTATGCTAATTTGTTATAGCAACAACAGTCATACAATATACACATTTATCCAAAAAAACTTGGGGCAGAAAATTAAATCTATCTTAGCCATTCACTTCATTCATTTTTCTTCCTTTGGGTAAAGGAATTTTGTGTTGAAATCTAACCTTAGGTAGAAGAAAAAACATAAGGCCAATTAGGAGTTTTCCTACATTGGGTAGTACATTGAATTCCCATTGTTTCTTTGTGTCTAAATTTCTAGGCCCTTAATTTCACGGTAATATAATGATTCATTATTTTAATTTCTATCCAACTGTGTCACAAATTTCTTTTCAACATAAAATATTGATTAAAGAGTCTGCATGTATCCATATATTTGTCTGTTTATTTGAAAGAAAATCATGTACAAATGCACACACATGTACTCATTCCCCATGAAAGAGTTCTTGGACTTAACAACATTTCCCAATATTTCATTTATTACTAACTACAAACACATGAATTAAGTTTATATCTCACATCACCATCAGAAATAAGGAAATATAGGCAGAGTGATTACATTCTTTAAAATTACATAACAAAGCAATTAGAGATTTGGTGTACTGCCTTGTATCACATGTAAATGAACCCATACAGCATGTACTATTAATTTTGTTAGTTTTTTAATTCAGCAAATTTTACAATTTAAATCTGTGGGGCAGAGCCAAGATGGCAGTGTGAGTAGGACAGTGGGAATCTCCCACCAAAAACTTATATTTTTGAAAATACAACAAATACAACTATCCCTAAAAGAGAGACCAGAAGACATGGGAAAACAGCCAGACTACATCCACACCTGCGAGAACCCAGCACCTCATGAAGGGGATAAAATACAAGCCACAGTCCGGTGGGACCCAAGGCCCCTCACCCCTGCTCCTGGCAGGAGGAGAGGAGTCTGAGCGGGGAAGGAGAGGGAGCCCAGGACTGCTACACACCCAGCCCCAGCCATCCGCACCAGAGCGCAGACATACAGCGCATGCATGGGGTGCTGGAAACTAGGGAGGAAGGACAGTAAGACCTGTCAGCGGGTCCTACAGCCAGTGCCCTGGGGACAAAGAAAAGCGAGTGCTTTTTGAAAGTCTTAAAGGGACAGGGAGCCCACAGCTGGACGGAAGCATCGTGGATCACAGTCCAGCAGCTGGAAATTCCAGGGAACTCTGGGTGCACTAACCCCCTGGGCAACAGCTCTGAGACCCCCCCATGGAGGTAAACAGCCAAACAGCCACCCATCCTTTATCCCTCCAGCATCCCGCCATAGCAGAGCAGCAGCCTGAGGCTGGCCACGCACACAGCAAGGGAGCTTCCTACACAGCGGCTGGGCAAGAAAGAGAGACCCAGTCTACATGCAATTGCCCAACACAAGCCACTAGGGGTCGCAGTTGTCCATGTAAAGAAAGGCCAGGAGCAAGTGGAAAAAGTCTTGACTCTCCCAGCTGACAGATGAGTCAATAACATACCACTGCACTTATCAACATGAAAAGGCAAAAAAATTTGATCCAGACAAGACTAACCCAGACATCTTCAACATCTTCTACATCTTCCCCTGAGAAGGAACCTGGAGAGACAGATTTAACCAATCTTCCTGAAAAAGAATTCAAAACAAAAGTCATAACCATGCTCATGGACTTGCAGAGAAATATGCAAGAACTAAGGAGGGAGAATATAGAAATAAAACAATCTGTGGAAGGACTTCAAAGCAGAATGGATGAGATGCAAGAGACCATTAATGGACTAGAAAACAGAGAACAGGAACACAGAGAAGCTGATGCAGAGAGAGATAAAAGGATCTCCAGGAATGAAAGAATGTTAAGAGAACTGCATGACCAATTGAAAGGGAACAACATCCACATTATAGGGGTACCAGAAGAAGAAGAGAGAGAAAAAGGGATAGAAAGTGTCTTTGAAGAAATAATTACTGAAAATTTCCCCATACTAGGGGGGGGGGAAATGCCCTCTCAGACCACAGAGGTACACAGAACTCCCATGACAAGGCATCCAAGGAGGGCAACACCAAGACACATAATAATTAAAATGGCAAAGATCAAAGACAAGGACAAAGTATTAAAGGCAGCCAGAGAGAAATAAAAGGTCATATACAAAGGAAAACCCATCAGGCTGTAATCATATTTCTCAACAGAAACCCTACAGGCCAGAAGAGAATGGCATGATATACTTCATGCAATGAAACAGAAGGGACTAGAAACAAGAATACTGTATCCAGCACGATTATCATTTAAATATGAAGGAGGGATTAACAATTTCCAGACAGGCAAAAGTTGAGGGAATTTGCCTCCCACAAACCACCTCTACAGGGCATCTTACAGTGACTGCTCTAGATGGGAACACTCCTAAAAAGAGCACAGAACAAAACACTCAACATATGAAGAATGGAGGAGGAGGAATAAGAATGGAGAGAAATAAAGAATCATCAGATTGAGCTTATTTATAATAGCTCAATAAGCGAGTTAAGTTAGACAGTAAGATAGTAAAGAAGCTAACCTTGAACCTTTGTTAACCACAAATATAAAGCCTGCAATGACAATAAGCACATAGCTTTCAATAATCACCCTACGTGTAAATGGACTCAATGCACCAATCAAAAGACACAGAGTAATAGAATAGATAAAAAAATGAAGACCCATCCATATGCTGCTTAAAAGAGACCCACCTCAAACCCAAAGACATGCACAGACTTAAAGTCAAGGGATGGAAAAAGATATTTTGTACAAACAACAGGGAGAAAAAAGCAGGTGTTGCAATACTAGTATCAGACAAAATAGACTTCAAAATAAAGAAAGTAACAAAAGATAAAGAAGGACATTACATAATGATAAAGGGCTCAGTCCAACAAGAGGATATAACCATTATTAATATATATGCACCCAATACAGGAGTACCAACATATGTGAAACAAATACTAACAGAATTAAAGGAGGAAATAGAATGCAATGCATTCATTTTTGGAGACTTCAACACACCACTCACTTCAAAGGACAGATCCACCAAACAGAAAATAAGGACACAGAGGCACTGAACAACACACTAGAACAGACGGACCTAATAGATATCTATAGAACTCTATATCCAAAAGGAACAGGATACACATTATTCTCAAGTGCACATGGAACATTCTCCAGAATAGACCACATACTAGGCCACAAAAAGAGCCACAGTAAACCAAAAAGATTGAAATTATACAAACCAACTTCTCATACCACAAAGGTATAAAACTAGAAATAAATTGTATAAAGACAGCAAAAAAGATTACAAACACATGGAGGCTTAACAACATGCTCCTAAATAATCAATGGATCAATGACCAAATTAACATAGAGATCAAGCAATATATGGAAACAAGTGACAACAACAACACAGAGCCCTAACTTCTGTGGGACGTAGTGAAAGCAATTCTAAGAGGAAAGTATATAGCAATCCAGGCATATTTAAAGAAGGAAGAACAATCCCAAATGAATAGCCAAAAGTCATAATTATCGAAATTGGAAAAAGAAGAACAAATGAGGCCTAAGGTCCCCAGAAGAAGGGACATAATAAAGATCACAGAAGAAATAAATAAAATTGAGAAGAATAAAACAATAGAAAAAATCAATGAAAGCAAGAGCTGGTTCCTTGAGGAAATAAACAAAATAGATAAGCCTCTAGCAAGACTAATTAAGAGAAAAAGAGAATCAACACACATCAACAGAATCAGAAATGAGAAAGGAAAAATCATGACAGATCTCACAGAAATACAAAGAATTACTAGAGAATACTATGAAAACCTATATGTTAACAAGCTAGGAAACCTAGGAGAAATGGAAAACTTCCTAGAAATATTCAACCTTCCAAGACTGACCCAGAAAGAAACAGAAAATATAAACAGACCAATTAACAGCAACGAAAATGAAGCAGTAATTTAAAAAATACCTAAGAATAAAAACCCCAGGGCCAGATGGATTTACCTAGGAATTTTATAAGACATACAGAGAAGACATAATACCCATTTTCCTTAAATTTTTACAAAAAATAGAAGAGGAGGGAATACTCCCAAACTCATTCTATGAAGCCAAGATCAACCTAATACCAAAACCAGGCAAAGACCCCACAAAAAAGAAAACTACAGACCAATATCCCTGATGAACGTAGATACAAAAATACTCAACAAAATATTAGCAAATCGAATTCAAAAATACATAAAAAGGATCATACACAATGACCAAGTGGGATTCATCCTAGAGATGCAAGAACGCTACAACATTCAAAAATCCATCAACATCATCCACCACATCAACAAAAAGAAAGACAAGAAACACATGATCATCTCCATAGATGCTGAAAAAGCATTCGACAAAATTCAACATCCATTCATGATAAAAACTCTCAACAAAATGGGTATAGAGTGCAAGTACCTCAACATAATAAAGGCCATATATGATAAACCCACAGCCAACATCATACTGAACAGCGAGAAGTTGAAAGCTTTTCCTCTGAGATCGGGAACAAGACAGGGATGCCCACTCTCCCCACTGTTATTCAACATAGTACTGGAGGTCCTAGCCACAGCAATTAGACAAAACAAAGAAATACAAGGAATCCAGATTGGTAAAGAATAAGTTAAACTGACACTATTTGCAGATGACATGATATTGTACATAAAAAACCCTAAAGACTCCACTCCAAACCTACTAGAGCAAATACTGGAATTCAGCAAAGTTGCAGGATACAATATTAACACACAGAACTCTGTGGCTTTCCTATACACTAACAGTACACTAATAGAAAGAGAAATCAGGACGACAATTCCATTCACAATAGCATGAAAAAGAATAAAATACCTAGGAATAAACCTATCCAAGGAAGTGAAAGATCTATACCATGAAAACTATAAGACAATCTTAAGAGAAATTAAAGATGTCACTAACAAATGGAAACTCATCCCATGCTCCTGGCTAGGAAGAATTAATATCATCAAAATGGCCATCCTTTCAAAGCAATATAAAGATTTGATGCAATTCCTATCAAATTACCAACAGCATTCTTCAATGAACTGGAACAAATAGTTCAAAAATTCATATGGAAACACCAAAAACCCCAAATAGCCAAAGCAATCCTGAGAAGGAAGAACAAAGTGGGGGGGGACCTCACTCCCCAACTTCAAGCTCTACTACAAAGCTACAGTAATCAGGACAATTTGGTACTGGCACAAGAATAGAGCCACAGACCAATGGAACAGAATAGAGACTCCAAACATTAACCCAAAAATATAAGGTCAAATAATATTCGATAAAGGGGCGAATGGACATACAATGGGGAAATGACAGTCTCTTCAACAGATGGTGCTGGCAAAACTGGACAGCTACATGTAAGAGAATTAAACTGGATCACTGTCTAACCCCACACAAAAACGGAAATTCAAAATGGATCAAAGACTTGAATGTAACTCATGAAACCATAAACTCTTAGAAAAAAACATAGGCAAAAATCCCTTAGACATAAACATGAGTGACCTCTTCTTGAACATATCTCCCCGGGCAATGGAAACCAATGCAAAAGTGAAGAAATGGGACTATATCAAGCTGAAAAGCTTCTGTGCAGCAAACGACACCATCAATAGAACAAAAAGGCATCCTACAGTATGGGAGAATATATTCATAAATGACAGATCTGATAAAGGGTTGACATCCAAAATATATAAAGAGTTCACACACATCAACAAACAAAAAGCAAATTATCCAATTAAAAAATGGGCAGAGGAGCTGAATAGACAGTTCTCTAAAGAAGAAATTCAGATGGCCAACAGACTCACAAAAAGATGCTCCACATCCCTTGTCATCAGAGAAATGCAAATTAAAACCACAATGAGATATCAACTCACACCACTAAGGATGGCTACCATCAAAAAGACAAAAACAAATGTTGTAGAGGTTGTGGAGAAAGGGTAACCCTCCTACAATGCTGGTGGGAATGTAAATTAGTTCAACCATTGTGGAAAGCAGTATGGAGGTTCCTCAAAATGCTCAAAATAGAAATACCATTTGACTCAGGAATTCTACTTCTAGGAATTTACCCTAAGAATGCAGCACTCCAGTTTGAAAAAGACAGATGCACCCCTATGTTTATTGCTGCACTATTTACAATAGCCAAGATATGGATGCAACCTAAATGTCCATCAGTAGATGAATGGATAAAGAAGATGTGGTACATATACACAATGGAATATTACTCAGCCATAAGAAAAAAACAGACTCTACCATTTGCAACAACGTGGATGGAACTAGGGGGTATTATGCTCAATAAAATAAGCAAGGCAGAGAAAGACAAGTACCGATTGATTTCACTCATATGTGGAGTATAAGAACCAAAGAAAACTGAAGGAACAAAACAGCAGCAGAAGCACAGAACCCAAGAATGGACTAACAGTTACCAAAGGGAAAGGGACTGGGGTGGATGGGTGGGAAGGGAGGGATAAGGGCAGGAAAAAAGAAAGGGGGCATTATTTTAACATGTATAGTGTCGGGGGGGCACGGGGAGGGCTGTGCAACACAGAGAAGACAAGTAGTGATTTTACAGCATCTTACTATGTTGATGGACAGTGACTGTGAACAAGTATGTGGGGGGGACTTGGTGAAGGGGGGCGCCTAGTGAACATAATGTCCTTCAAGTAATTGTAATTAATGGTACCAAAATAAACTTTAAAAAAAGAGATCCAGTCTCAGTCACTCACTGGTGATGGACATTTTTGGGGACTTGAACCCCCATGGCACTTGTCCAGGGGCAGCTTGAATTCAGCCATGTGGAAGATGTCTGTTTTAGGGACAGAAGCCAGTCTACAAAAAGCATAAATGAAGGATGAATGCAGTCCTGATGACCAGCAATGTCCTGGATCATGTTACTAATGAGGGACAGCTGCATGAGCCCTTATTATAGTTTGCATCCTTGAGACAATAATGGACATGCTTTGCAAAGGTACTATCCCCTTTTGAGCTCAGGCACTTGACATGCACCTGTGCACTGTATGAACCCTTAGGCTCTGTGCTTGAGAGAGCAGCTGTGCCCACTGGAGATTAAGAAGAGTCTGAGAAGGGAGGCTCACTGCACTTCTGGTCTGGGAGGTGCTCCCTGAAGGGGGTTTGTTTGGAACTGAGGACAGGTGGCAGGGAATGAGATCAGGACAGGAGGTGGATGTGTGTGGTTTGCTCAAGAATGATGGGTTAGTTTGGAAATTTCTGTCTGGGATCTGGAGTTGCCATTATCTCTGACAAGGGAATGAACCTGTGGGATGACATGATTTATCTTAACCTGCTGAATTCTACTGATTCCATTTTAGTCACTGAAGTGTTGAGGGAGTTGAAGAATGAACTCTCCTGCCATTGCAGGAGAAGCAGCCTTATGGCCAAGGGCCTCTCCGTGACCAGATGGTCTCCTTTAGCCATGCCCACTGTATGTTGGGATGCAAAGTATGAGCCAATGATGTGGTTCAGGGTCTGAGTAAATGCAGTCTAATCCAGAATGGTGTTTCTTAATGAAAAAAAATGTTTTCACATGCACATCTGCAAGGATTTGACAAAGAACCTAAGTACAAAAGCTCCAAAATGTGAATGTGTTAGAGTGTCTGAGGAGTCATAAGGAGCCTAGAGAGGCTGGAGTGTGCTGAGGGAGGAGAAAGACCAGAGATAATGGGGCCAACTGGATGGGCTTTCCAGACCTCATCAGACCCAGAGTGTTGCATGGTTAAGAAAAAATTTGGACGGGAGTGGATTTCATTTAGAAGAAGGTATCACATATGCAGGCCACACCACATGTTTTAAAGCAGAAATAGGAAGATAAGTCAATGAAAAAGCATACACATGCAAGTGATCCTTCACCCACTGAATATACCCTCTTACACATAGACACCATGGTCCATACATGAATGAGTAGATAAACAGCTTGGAAAAGAAATAACTTGTATAACAACTAAAGTATAACTTTAAATTTTGCTTCATCATATTTTAAATCTGATCTGAATTTAAGTCATAAAATCAAACTTCTCAGTGAATTTGCTTGTCCATGTAGACTCCAAGAGAAGAAAAATATGATAATTGTAGACAGAGACTATGACAGGCATTGTTGAAAAGCTGAAAGAGAACAGGTCCTAATGAAGAACAAAACGCAGTGGCCAGGGATAAAGCACACTAGTGTGTTACATTCTAGATTATCAGGGAGAAGAGTGAAGATAGAGACCAACAAAGGAATGCCAGGCATATAAGTGAATGCAGAGGTTTCAGACTTACCTTCATGATAAAATGATATAAACTACCTTGGTCATCACATGTTTTTCCATTGTAATAAAATATATGGTGATTCTTTTAGAAAAATAAAATAATAATTATATGGTATGATATGTCATTTTAGAAAAATTACTTAAAAATCTTTGTTGCTGCATTAGATAAATGTAAATTACCAAATAATTCAGATGCATAGTTGGAAATAAATTTGGGAAAGTAAGAAAATAATAAAGGGAAACTGAGTTGTATATTAGAACAGAAAGCTGATAAACTGAGTTACATAAATTGAGTAGAGGCATTGAGGTCAAAGAAATGGAAATTCTGGGAAATAAATAGAACAATACTGATTCCGTTGTCTTGTTAGATAATCACACTTTCAGACACAGAGGCTTTGACTTCAGCAATCACAGACACTTCTTCACTGCTGGGGTCTATTGGCCCTCAGTTGACATCACAAAGAATCCTTTCAGAGCCCGTTTTATGTCCTTGTTCCTCAGACTGTAGATGAAGGGGTTCAGCATGGGTGTGACCACGGTGTACATCACCGAGGCTGCTGCACCTGAGGGTGAGCTCTGGGTAGCAGCTGAGCTGAGGTACACTCCTAGGCCTGTGCAATAAAATAAGGAGACAATGGAGAGGTGAGATGCACAGGTGGAAAATGCTTTATACTTGCCCTGAACTGATGAAATTCCATGTATGGAAGAAACTATCTTAGAGTAAGAATAAAGGATCCCAGCAAGGGGACCACCACCCAGCAACCCGGATAAAAAGTATATCACTATGTCATTGATAAATGTGTCTGAACAGGCCAGCTGGAGAATCTGACTGAGTTCACAGAAAAAGTGGGGAATTTCCAAGTTATCACAGAAGGGCAGACCCAACACCATTAAGCTTTGTAACAATGAATACAGGACACTCAGAATCCAGGATACGAGGACCAGCAGTCCACAGAGCCGGGTGTTCATGATGACCGTGTAGTGCAGGGGGTGGCAGATGGCCACATACCGGTCATAGGCCATCACAGTCAGGAGGAAGTCATCCATCCCTACAAAAAGTAGGAAAAAGTACATCTGGCTGATGCAGCCTGCATAGGTTATGGCTTTGCTCTGGGTCTGGATGTTCAGCAGCACCTTCGGGATGGTGGTGGAGGTGAAGCAGATGTCCACAAAGGACAGGTTGCAGAGGAAAAAGTACATGGGTGTGTGCAGGCGGGAGTCGGAGCTGACAGCCAGGATGATGAGCAAGTTCCCAAACACAGTGATCAGGTACATGGAGAGGAAAAGCCCAAGTAGGAGGGGCTCCAATTCTGGTTCCTCTGAAAATCTGAGGAGAAGAAATTCTGAAATACTTGTATCATTCCGAGGATCCATGTGCTGCAGATGAGTACCAGAAAGTAGAAAAAAGGAATGACAATTTTCACATAATTAAGCGTTAGTAACCTAGAATAAGTGGTAACATTTATTTTATAACCAATAAGTTCATTTCCATATTTAATGTATGGATGGCTCCCCTTTAGCCTCCCTAGTTCCTTCTCTATAGGAATTCCTTTTCCACTGTCATCCTGTTCCTCAACATAATGTGCACTATTGATTTATTGAGGGTATCTTTCTCTAATCTGAGAAATAGATATTGAATATAAACCACATTCCAGGAACTGTCAAGGATACAGTATGCTGGAAAATAAAACTTCCTGCAATCTTGTGCTGGAAAAGGAATAATAAAATAAAAATAATCATGTCACCCATTGGATGGTACAGGCACTATGAAAAGGAAAGTATGCAAAAATGAAGTTTAAGTGGTTGTTATTTTTTACTGTGGATTCATAAATGACCTGCAACAAGGTGACAGGTTAGGAGACGCATCAGAAAAAAATGATCAGGAGACACAGACTACCTGCAGGAGTGTGTGCCTGGCAGAGGGAATGGCCGGGGCAAAGGTCCTGAGGAAGGTGGTTGTTTAAGAGAGTCAAAGGCTCAACAGAAGCCAGTGTGTTGAGGGAACGGGCAAGGCAGAGAGAGATGAGAGATGCTGTCAGAGGATGATGAGGATGAGGGGGCCTCCTGGCTGCTGAGACTTCAAGGCCCAGGGAAGCCTTGTCTACACAAGCGTCCTATCCAGCCATATAAAATTCTCCATATATCTTGCAATTCCATAATTTTAACTGAATAACTTCTTCATATAATTTATACCTGAGTATATTATGTCTTGCAAACATTTTAATTTTTTTAAATTATTTTTAAATTCATAATGACATATATTTGACAAAAATATTATATTAGTATGAGGTGTACAACATAGTGATTTGACAATTATACCCATATCTAAATTGTCACCATGATGTGTAGTTACTTTCTGTCACTATATAAAGTTATCACTGTATTCCCTATATTGTACTTTTCATGTGAACTGATGCAGCTACTATGGAAAGAAGTATGAAGATTTCTCAAAATAAAATTAGGAATACCATATGACCCAGAAAGCCCACTTTTGGAAATGTACATAAAGAGAAAAAAATCACTAATTCAAAAAGTTATATGCACCTTCATGTTCATTGCAGCATCATTTTCAAAGACCATGATGTGGAAGCAACCTAAGTGTCCATCAATAGATGAGTGGATAAAGATGTGGTACATATACACAATGGAATATTATTCAGCCATTAAAAGAGAAGTCCTGCCATTTTCAACAAGATAGATGTACCTAGAGAGTATTATGCCCAGTGAAATATCAGACAAAAAGGCAAATACCATATGATTTCCCTTATATGTGCAATATAAAAAACTAAACAAATGAACACAACAGAAATAGACTCACAAACATAGAGAACAGACTGGTGGTTATCATAGGGTAGGGAAGTGAGAGTATGGGTAAAATAGGTAAGGGGGATGAAAAAGCAATAACTTCCAATTATAAAATAAATTATTCACATGGATAGAAGTATGGCACATGGAAAATAGTAATATTGCAATTTATTTGTATGTTGATGGGCAGTAACTGTATTTATTGTGGTTAGCATTTCGATGTTTATAATTCTCTATGCACTACATCTGAAACCGGTATACAGTTGTATATAAATTATACCACAATAAAACTTATTAAAAAAGAAAGTGTATGGCTAACTAACCCACAAAATATATGGCCTCACACAAAGTGAAATAATCATAAAGTAATGCCAACTGGCAAATGCATTTTAACTTATTAAATAGATACTTTTCAAGTGGACACCAATAATGTAGAAGATACTGTGAAGTCTATGCCTCACTCACTGCTAGTGCAGGGATGTATTTGCAAGCATTTTTTTCCTCTCTGTATTTCTCATCAATATGGAAATAGTAAAAAATGCCTCATCATAAAAACAAAACAAATGTCCTTGCCTTACTGTATATGTCATAGCTAACAAACTATTTGACACACTGAATTAAAGGGACAATTGGGCTTGTGTTTTGCTATTAATTTAAAATGACACCTGACTTTGCTGAGTTCAATGTTCCCATCTCTTTCTTGCTCCCTAAATAATTACATCTTTTTGTTAAACAAGCGAGCAGACAAGCACAAACCTCTCCATGCTGGGAACGAGGCTGCATTGACTCAGGTGACAACAAATCGCTTTCCTGGCTTTCCTTCTCCCTGTCCCTTCCCTGCCAGCTCGGCTGGGCTCTCAGACTCACCTGGAAGAGCTCTGTGAGGAAGGTCTCCTGTGTAAGTCAGAATTCCTCCATGGAAGGCTGATGATGAAGACTGAAGATTTGTCCTCAGATAAGACAGCAGGAAGGAGCCAAGCTTTGGTGCTCCAACCAGACTTACAATTCCAAAAGCACAACCCTGTCCTGTCCAGCCCAAGGTGGCACGTGCTGAGGGACTGCTGCAATGATGTATATACTTCTCTCTATGTCTGCTCATTAGTCACTGCTTCCATTGTTAGTCCTGCCTCTGAGTACATCATGCCCTGTGGGACACAGGTCTAGACCTAGTGGAAAATTTTCTGTCAATTTACTATTCCCAAGACCATATTAGAAGTCGAGTGAATCCTATTTTTTATTTCTCATTGAATACTCCTGCTTTCCAGAGGTCTAGACTTCCAGTACCTGATCACATCCATGGATTAAAGTTTCTACAAAATTTAGACTGAGGAGCCACCTGATTAGGTCCCTTGGGGATGAAGGTATTGACATATTGTAGGCTCAAAACCCTTGACAGTTATGAGAAAGTTTATATCTCCCTCTTCAGGGATTGGGAAAAGTATTTTACACTGATGTAAAACTTTGGGCTCTACACTTCTTCTTTTTTTTTTCTTTTGAGTTTTTTTTTTTTTTGAGAGGGCATCTCTCACATTTATTATCAAATGGTTGTTAACAACAACAAAATTCTGTACAGGGGAGTCAATGCTCAATGCACAATCATTAATCCACCCCAAGCCTAATTCTCATCAGTCTCCAATCTTCTGAAGCATAACGAACAAGTTCTTACATGGTGAACAAATTCTTACATAGTGAATAAGTTCTTACATGGTGAACAGTACAAGGGCAGTCATCACAGAAACTTTCGGTTTTGATCACGCATTATGAACTATAAACAATCAGGTCAAATATGAATATTTGTTTGATTTTTATACTTGATTTATACGTGGAGCCCACATTTCTCCCTTTATTATTATTATATTTTTATCTTTAATAAAATGCAGAAGTGGTAGGTAGATGCAAGATAAAGGTAGAAAACATTGTTTAGTGTTGTAAGAGAGCAAATGTAGATGATCAGCTGTGTGCCTGTAGACTATGTGTTAATCCAAGCCAGACAAGGGCATTAAAACATCCACAGATGCAGAAGATTTCTCACAAAACAGGGGGAGTGAGGTTCTAAGCCTCACCACTGTTGATCCCCAATTTCTCACCTGATGGCCCCCCTGCGACTGTGCCTATCTTAGGTTTTTCCTCCATTGAGGAATCTTACCTGTCTCTGGCTAACCAGTCATCTTCCGGGGCCATACAGGGAGATGTAAAGTTGGTAAGTGAGAGAGAGGCCATATTGTTTGAAAAGGTTAGCTTTTTACTTCTTTGCAGATTTATGCCCCGTGGCTTCTATGCCCAGCAGTTGTCTTGAGGTATCTTTACCACTTGGAGGAATTATGATACTCAGTGAATTCGATATGAGGCACGAATTCTATTTAAGGGTTGCAGTAAGGAAGGAAGAAGAAAAGCTATAGAAGTAGCAGGCGGTAGAAAACATGGGAAGATTGATTATTTCTCTGACACATCTTCTTGTAGAGTAACTTCAGCATGTATAGGTTTTAAACTACTAATTAAATTGCACACACACATTAACATAACAGGAGTACAGTTACATAACCAAAGCAGACCTATAATTACCAGCCATCTCCAGTAAAACCAAGAAAACCAGTTAGGCACCTTAGGCATTTGTGAAAACTTATCTATGATATGGTGGCTACTATTGTCCAACTGAACTTGAACAGTCTGAGAGAAATCAGAAAAATTAAAAAAACCCATTCCTGGGGACTGTTCACATCCCATATATTCTTTTAACAGTAGATAGTCTGTAGTTGTAAGATTTTGGAGTGCTACAACTTTCATTTCTCCCAATTCTTGGTTGAGTTCCAATAGTATAGATCCAGTCAAATTTGTTGTTTTACTGAAAGCACAGGCCAGCTTAGATATCTCCTTCTTCATTCCCATGGCAAGTCCAGGAACCTGTGGGATGGATGCCGCTACAACTGCAGTTTCACCTGGATCTTTGTTGAGGTTTTTTGATGATCATCTTCTGGTATGACTCTTCCAGAGAGTGCTGATGTTGGAAGTTCTTGTTCATATCGTACCTTAGTTCATTTTCTGGGTAGCCAAATTAGGCTTTAATCCTCTGTATAAACGCAAACAGATCCTTTGCCCACACTTTGATATACCGTTTATACCATTGTGTACAACTCCTTGGTGGTCACCACACAGGAACTGCGTTTTTTTTCTTTTTAAGAGAAAGGAATATAATCACAAAAGTGTACCTCCATAGCCGAACATCTGACACCCTTTAAGTGATCAAAATTAAGTATAATTAAAGCATGCATTTATCGTTGATTTACAGTTAGTTTTATCCCATCAAGGAGTAATCCCCCTTTTCTTCCTTTCTTTTTTTTATTATCTTTAATCTACACTTACATGAAGAATATTATGTTTACTAAGCTCTCCCCTATACCAGGTCCCCCCTATAAACTACTTTACAGTCACTGTCCATCAGCATAGCAAAATGTTGAAGAATCACTACTTGTCTTCTCTGCGTTGTACAGCCCGCCCCTTTCTCCCACACCGCTCATGCATGCTAATATTCATACCCCCTTACTTCTTCCCCCTTTATCTCTCCCTCCCTACCCATTCTCCCCAGTCACTTTCCCTTTGGTACCTGTTAGTCCATTTTTGGGTTCTGTAATTCCGGTTCTGTTTTGTTCCTTCAGTTTTTCCTTTGTTCTTATACTCCACAGATGAGTGAAATCATTTGGTATTTCTCTTTCTCCACTCGGCTTGTTTCACTGAGCATAATACTCTCCAGCTCCATCCATGTTGCTGAAAATGGTAGAATTTGCCCTCTTCCTATGGCTGAGTAGTATTCCATTGTGTATATGTACCACATCTTCTTTATCCATTTATCTACTGATGGACATTTAGGTTGCTTCCAATTCTTGGCTATTGTAAATAGTGCTGCGATAAACATAGGGGTGCATCTGTCTTTGTCAAACTTGATTGCTGCATTCTTAGGGTAAATTCCTAGGAGTGGAATTCCTGGGTCAACTGGTAGGTCTGTTTTGAGCATTTTGATGAACCTCCACACTGCTTTCTACAATGGTTGAACTAATTTACATTCCCAGCAGCAGTGTAGGAGGGTTCCCCTTTCTCCACAGCCTCGCCAACATTTGTTGTTGTTTGTCTTTTGGATGGCAGCCATCCTTACTGGTGTGAGGTGATATCTCATTGTAGTTTTAATTTGCATTTCTCTGATAATCAGCGATGTGGAGCATCTTTTCATGTGTCTCTTGGCCATCTGTATTTCTTTTTTGGAGAACTGTCTGTTCAGTTCCTCTGCCCATTTTTTACTTGGGTTATTTGTTTTTTGTTTGTTGAGGTGTGTGAGTCTACACTTCTTGACTGCAGGACACACTCACCAAATCAATAAGAATTTTCCTACATATGTGAGAAATTGGTAATTGCCATTTAGTCTGACATTATGAAACTTTGTTGATTATAACATATCTGTTTATGTCTGTATGCCATACAGTGAGCTTTTCAAAGGAGTGTGTTTGCTTTTGCAGCTAAACACCCAGAAGTGGAAATGATGAGTCAAATAAGGTAATTCTATAATTTTTTGAGGAAACAAGAAGATATTTTTCACAGTGGCTGCAACCAATTCACATTCTTATCAGCAGTGCATGAGAGTTTTCCTTTGCTCCTCATTCTTGTCAACTCTTGTTATTTTTTGTCCTTCTGAAACTATTACAATTGGTATGAGGTGATATCTCAATTTAGTTTTGCATTTCCCTGATGATATGTGATGTTGTGCATTTTTCCACATGCCTGTATGTCTTTGGAAAAATCTCTATTCAGATCATCTGCACATTTTTCAATTGGATTGTTTATTCTTTTGGTGTTGAGTTGTATGAATTATTTATATATTTTGGATATTAGTAACTTATCAGATATATCTACCATTTGCACATATTTTCTCCCATTCATGATCCCCTGAATGTGAAAGAGAAAGGTGGAATAGTTACAAGGAGGTGGATATTTAAAGCTGCTATATCGGTGGCTGTGAAGATGGAGAAAGGGCCAGGAGCCAATGAAAGCTTGTGGGTGCCAGAAACTCAAGTAGGAAAGGAAATGGCTTCTCTTCTGGAGTCTCCAGAATGAAACCATTGTTTAGACATCTGGACTTCATTCCACTGAGACTCATTTCATGTTCTGTCCTTCAAAATATAAGAATATACATTTGTTTCTTTAATACCCAGCCCAGTATGCTAATTTGTTATAGCAGCAAGTCATACAATATACACATTTATCCAAAAAAACTTGGGGCAGAAAATTAAATCTATCTTAGCCATTCACTTCATTCATTTTGCTTCCTTTGGGTAAAGGAATTTTGTGTTGAAATCTAACCTTAGGTAGAAGAAAAAACATAAAGCCAATTAGGAGTCTTCCTACATTGGGTAGTACATTGAATTCCCATTGTTTCTTTGTGTCTAAATTTCTAGGCCCTTAATTTCATGGTAATTTAATGATTCATTATTTTAATTTCTATCCAACTGTGTCACAAATTTCTTTTCAACATAAAATATTGGATTATTAAAGAGTCTGCATGTATCCATATATTTGTCTGTTTATTTGAAAGAAAATCATGTACAAATGCACACACATGTACTCATTCCCCATGAAAGAGTTCTTGGACTTAACAACATTTCCTAATATTTCATTTATTACTAACTACAAACACATGAATTAAGTTTATATCTCACATCACCATCAGAAATAAGGAAATACAGCAGAGTGATTACATTCTTTAGAATTACGTAGCAAAGCAATTAAAGATTTGGTGTACTGCCTTGTATCACATGTAAATGAACCCATACAGCATGTACTATTAATTTTGTTAGTTTTTTAATTCAGCAAATTTTACAATTTAAATATGTGTAGCTACTTATATATCACTACAGTCTTATATATTATATATTTTTAAATTCTAGTGATGCCTGTCTCAAAGTAAGATCACAGGTAGCTGAGTCACACATTATCAGGTGTTGGAGATGTATCTTATAACTAGGTAGAAAGCAAAGTGTTATGTATGAATATAAAACATAATTGGAATAAATCAAGGCCTTTCATACCTGATAAACTCATTTCTTTAAACAAGAAAATTACCCTATGTCTGTTAAGGAAAAATAACTGAAATAAATTGGCTCAAAACAGAGTGTGTTACAACCTCCCACAACATAATGGACAAGCCTTAAAACAAAGCCTTTAACCACTATCTATGGTAGACATTCTGGGCAGTGAGTTGAATAAGAGAATAAAACCAGAAGACCAAGTATAAAACAGTGTGTTTGTAGAGTAAATTCTTACATTGTGTTTTGATTTTAAGATGCCAAACAATAAGCATTTGATTTCAGAGATATATGTTTCATAGATATCCAACTCATCAGACATATTTCCAGCAGTGTGCCACAGCTAGTGAGTAAGGACGCAGGCCACCCCAACCTTGAAGCTCCCCTTTTAGGAAAACCTGAATTACTTGATAGCAGACCTCCTCAGTGACCCTGCTCTTCTCTTCTTCCAGCCCTAATTCCACTCTGATGTTTTAAATGTGCCAATAAAAAATAAATCCCTGAAACCTTAGCCTCCTGCCCCTGGATCACAATATAGGCAGAGCCCCAAACATTGGCCCATGCTCTCTTTCTGTCCCTGTACTCAAGCCCTTCCTGTGTGGGCATTGGTGGTGCTGTATACCCTCCAGGATCTGTGAGTAATAAATCTGTTTCTTCCATCATGCCATGATTGTCATTGCAATTGTAGTAAGGGTCATGAGGGCTTGTCCAAAAATTTTGTCTTCAGACCAAGCAACAAGCAGTAGTCTGGACAAGAGCCCCAGGGATTCCCAGCCTATATAGCCTCACCATCAATAGGCCACGACTTAAGTGACACAATAATAATATCCACATTCGCAGTAACAGAACTGAAGGTAACAATGTAGAGAGAATGCTGGATACAGAGTTGTAAACTCTGCTTTCAGATTTTCCTCTGGAAGGGATAATGTAATGGGAATTAGTAGCTAAGTATATATTTTTTTCTGTATGGGTAGTGTGATTCAACTATTCTATTGATAAAACAATAACAAATTCATTACAATTATGTATAGAATAGAAGATATTATACTTAAGTAATCCATGCTGTCCACAAAATGTAGCACAATTTCCAGATATTTCTGATCAAAGTTTCAAAAAATCTTTATGAATGTAGGAAAAGGCACAAAGTGAACACTGTCTATGTAACAGATGGAGAAAAAGAATAATACGGTGGTTACTGTATATTACTTAAGCTGCATAGAGGATTTGAATTCCAACAATAGAAAATTCCAGGGAATAAACAGAAGGAGCAAGTTCTATTTTACAGTCTGATTAAAGCATCACAGTTTGAGGCTGGGAGGCTGGAAGCCCTTAAATCACGGGTATGTGTTCGGTCCAGCACAGTTAGCCCTTTACTTCTTGCCATCCTAACAAATCATTTAAGTCTTTGTTCCTCAGACTGTAGATGAAGGGGTCCAGCATGTTTGTGACCATGGTGTATATCACTGAGACTGCTGCACTTGAGTGTGAACTTTGAGTAGCAGCAGAGCTAAGGTGCATGCCTAGGCTTGTACAAAAAATAAGGAGACAATGGGGAAGTGAGATGCACAAGTGGAAAATGGTTTACACTTGACCTGAGCTGATGAGATTCAATGCACGAAGGAAACTATCTTAGAGTAGGAGTAAAGGATCTCACTGAAGAGAGCAGCAGCCAGCAGCACAGCTGCAAGATACATCATCTGGTTATTAAAGAAAGTGTCATAATAAGCAAGTTGGAACAACTTATTGAATTCACAGAAAAAGTGTGGCATTTCTACATCTCTACAGAAGGAAAGCTGCAAAACCATTAAGGTTTATAACACGTAATGCAGGGCACTAGTGATCCAGGACATCAGAAACAAGAGTCCACAAAGCCAGTGGCTAATGATGGCTATGCAGTATAGGGGGTGGCAGATGGCCACATAACATTCATATGTCATCACAAATAGGAGATAGATGCCCAACCCTGAAAATATAATGATGCAAATTGCATAGGCTATGACTTTTCTCTGGGCCTGGATGTTCAGCATCTTGGGGATGATGATGATGGAGGTGAAGCAGATGTCCACACAGGACAGGTTAGAGAGGAAGAAGTACATGAGTGTGTGCAGGTGGGATTTTGAATTGACAGCCAAGATGATGAGCAAGTTCCCAATCACAGTGATGAGGTATATGGAGAAGAAAAGCCCAAATATGAGGGACTACAGTTCTGGCTTCCCTGAAACTCTGAGAAGAATTTCTGAAATCCATTTGTCATTTCCTCATTCCTCATGTTGTCTGATTGACTGACAGAAAAGAGGGAACAACATCATTAATTTTTACACACAAAGTAATACTCACAAAGAATGCTACAGTCTACATTTTTCTAGTAAGAAATTAATATCATACTTTGCATATGAGTCAGTGCCCTTGCAGAGATCCATCCCCCATTTCATCTCTTATTAGGCACTTTTATCCCACTACCAACATTCCCCCTAGATGTTATGCACTTGAAGATGTGTCGAGTGTCATATATGCTCCAGGCACCATCTAAGCCATGATTACAGGGTGCTGACAAACAAAAGCCCCTACAAGCCAATGATGGGGAAAAACATAAGCAAATAAAATATTATGTAATATTTCAGATGGTGACATAAAATATTATGTGATATGTCAGATGGTGACAAGTGGTATGAAGAAACAAAGCAGGTTTAAAGGAGAGAGTGGATAGAAGTTTTATTTTTGTTGGTGTTAAGAAAAGACTTGGAAACAAGGTGACATTTGAACAGAGACCTCAGGATGAGAGGTCAGGAATGCAAATTTGTGGGGAACTGTGTGTCTGGCAGAGGTAATGTTTAATACAAAGGCCCTGAGAACTATACTACTTTCAGCTACTCAAGTCTAAAAAAGGACGCAAGTATAGGAATGAGTAATTAGAGTGAGAGTGATTAAAGATGCAGTCAGAAAATTCCAAAGAAAGGGGTTATTTGCTCTTGGTTAAAATTGGAGACATAGGATCAGAATACAGCAAAGTTGCAGGATACAAAATTACAAAATTAACACACAGAAATCTGTGGCTTTCCTATACACTAACAATGAACCAACAGAAAGAGAAATCAGGAAAACAATTCCATTCACAATTGCATCAAAAAGAATAAAATACCTAGGAATAAACCTAACCAAAGAAGTGAAAGACTTATACCCTGAAAACTACAAGTCACTCTTAAGAGAAATTAAAGGGGACACTAACAAATGGAAACTCATCCCATGCTTGTGGCTAGGAAGAATTAATATCGTCAAAATGGCCATCCTGCCAAAAACAATATATAGATTTGATGCAATCCCTATGAAACTACCAGCAACATTCTTCAGTGAACTGGAACAAATAATACAAAAATTCATATGGAAACACCAAAGACCCCGAATAGCCAAAGCAATCCTGGGAAAGAAGAATAAAGTAGGGGGGATGTCACTCCCCAACTTCAAGCTCTACTATAAAGCCATAGTAATCAAGACAATTTGGTACTGGCACAGAAACAGAGCCACAGACCAATGGAACAGACTAGAGAATTCAGACACTAACCCAGACATATATGGTCAATTAATATTTGATAAAGGAGCCATGGACATACAATGGTGAAATGACAGTCTCTTCAACAGATGGTGCTGGCAAAACTGGACAGCTACATGTAGGAGAATGCAACTGGACCATTGTCTAACCCCATATACAAAAGTAAACTCAAAATGGATCAAAGACCTGAATGTAAGTCATGAAACCATTAAACTCTTGGGAAAAAACATAGGCAAAAACCTCTTAGACATAAACATGAATGACCTCTTCTTGAATATATCTCCCCGGGCAAGGAAAACAACAGCAAAAATGAACAAGTGGGACTACATTAAGCTGAAAAGCTTCTGTACAGCAAAAGACACCATCAATAGAACAAAACGGAACCCTACAGTATGGGAGAATATATTTGAAAATGACAGATCCGATAGAGGCTTGACATCCAAAATATATAAAGAGCTCACCCACCTCAACAAACAAAAAACAAATAACCCAATTAAAAAATGGGCAGAGAAAGTGAACAGACAGTTCTCCAAAAAAGAAATACAGATGCCCAACAGACACATGAAAAGATGCTCCACATCGCTAATTATCAGAGAAATGCAAATTAAAACTACAATGAGGTATCATCTCACACCAGTAAGGATGGCTGCTATCCAAAAGACAAACAACAACAAATGTTGGCAAGGCTGTGGAGAAAGGGGAACCCTCCTACACTGCTGGCAGGAATGTAAATTAGTTCAACCATTGTGGAAAGCAGTGTGGAGGTTCATCAAAATGCTCAAAACATACTTACCATTTGACCCAGGTATTCCACTCCTAGGAATTTACCCTAAGAACGCAGCAATCAAGTTTGAGAAAAACAGATGCACCCCTATGTTAGTCGCAGCACTATTACAATAGCCAAGAATTGGAAGCAACCTAAATGTCCATCGATAGATGAATGGATAAAGAAGATGTGGTACATATACACAATGGAATACTATTCAGCCATAAGAAGAGGGCAAATCCTACCATTTGCAGCAACATGGATGGAGCTGGAGGGTATTATGCTCAGTGAAACAAGCCGAGCGGAGAAAGAGAAATACCAAATGATTTCACTCATCTGTGGAGTATAAGAACAAAGGAAAAACTGAAGGAACAAAACAGCACCAGAATCACAGAACCCAAGAATGGACTAACAGGTACCAAAGAGAAAGTGACTAGCATGCTTGGGGGGGGTGGGAGAAAGGGGAGGGCTGTACAACACAGAGAAGACAAGTAGTGATTCTACAACATTTTGCTATGCTGATGGAAAGTGACTGTAAAGTGGTTTATAGGGGGACCTGGTATAGGGGAGAGCTTAGTAAACATAATATTCTTCATGTAAGTGTAGATTAAAGATAATAAAAAAAAGAAAGGAAGAAAAGGGGGATTACTCCTTGATAGGATAAAACTAACTGTAAATCAACGATTAATGCATGCTTTAAATATCCTTAATTTTGATCACTTAAAGGGTGTCAGATGATCGGCTATGGAGCTACATTTTTCTGATAATACTCTTTTCTCTTAAAAAAAAAGCAGTTCTTGTGTGGTGAACTCCAATGAGTTCTACACAATGGTATAAAGGGCATATCAAAGTGTAGGCAAAGGGTCTGCTTGTGTTTATAGAGAGGATCAAAGCCTAATTCGGCTACCCAGAAAATGAACTAAGATATGATATGAAGAACTTCCAACATCAACACTCTCTGGAAGAGTCATACCAGAAGATGATCATCAAAAAACCTCAACAAAGATCCAAGCACTGCTACAGCTGTAGCTGCATTCATCCCACCTGTTCCTGGACTTGCCATCGGAATGAAGAAAGAGATATCTAAGCTGGCCTGTGCATACAGTAAAACAACAAATTTGACTGGATCTATACTGTTGGAACTCAACCAAGAATTAGGAGAAGTTGTAGCCCTCCAAAATCTTACAACTACAGACTGTCTACTGTTAAAAGAACATATGGGATGTGAACAGTCCCCAGGAATGGGTTGTTTCAATTTGTCTGATTTCTCTCAGACTGTTCAAGCTCAGTTGGACAATATCCACCATATCATAGATAAGTTTTCAGAAATGCCTAAGGTGCCTAACTGGTTTTCTTGGTTTCACTGGAGATGGCTGGTAATTATAGGTCTGCTTTGGTTATGGAACTGTACTCCTATTATGTTAATGTGTGCATGCAATTTAATTAGTAGTTTAAAACCTATACATGCTGAAGTTACTCTACAAGAAGATATGTCAAAGAAATAATCAATCTTCCCATGTTTTCTACCGCCTGCTACTTCTATAGCTTTTCTTCTTCCTCCCTAATTACAACCCTTAAATAGAATTCATGCCTCATATGGAATTTACCCAGTATCATAATTCCTCCAAGTGGTAAAAATACCTCAAGACAAATGCTGGGCATAGAAGCCACAGGGCATAAATCTGCAAAGAAGTAAAAAGCTAACCTTTTCAAACAATAAGGCTTCTCTCTCACTTACCAACTTTACATTTCCCTGTATGGCCGCAGAAGATGACTGGTTAGCCAGAGACGGGTAGGATTCCTCAAGGTAGGAACAATCTAAGACAGGCACAGTCGCAGGGGGGCCATCAGGCGAGAAATTGGGGATCAACAGAGGTGAGGTTTAGAACCTCAACCCCCTGTTTTGAGAGAAATCTTCTGCATCCGTGGATGTTTTATTGCCCTTGTCTAGCTTGTATTAACATTTAGTCTACAGGCACACACCTGATCATCTACATTTGCTCTCTTACAACACTAAACTATGTTTTCTACCTTTATCTTGCATCTACCTACCACTTCAGGATTTTATCAAAAATAATAATTATAAATAGAGAAATGTGGTATCCACATATAAATCAAGTATAAAAATCAAATGAATATTCATATTTTAACTGATTGTTTATAGTTCATAATGCATGATCAAAACCGAAAGTTTCTGTGATGACTGCCCTTGTACTGTTCACCATGTAACTTATTGACTATGTAAGAATTTGTTCTCCATGTAAGAACTTGTTCGTTATTCTTCAGAAGATTGGAGACTGACGAAAATTAGGCTTGGGGTGGATTAATGATTGTGCATTGAGCATTGACTCCCCTATACAGAATTTTATTGTTGTTAACAACCATTTGATCAATAAATATGAGAGATGCCCTTTCAAAAGAAAACAAAAACCTCCAAGAAGATCTAAACTAATTTAACAGATGGATCTGTGATATTCTCAATGTCACTGAGCAAGAAGAGAAAGTAAACTGAATTCCGGAGTGAATAACTGGGGATAGGTGAGTGTAATTGTGTAGTTGGTAGACAAGGAAGCATGAGCACATCAATAGAAATACATATAGTGAGAAAACTTATGCATTCAAATAAAATCTGCTAATCAAATAGCTGGCAATAGAAAATCCTAGAACAGAAAATCATCAGAAAGGATAATCAGAATATCAGAAGGTCAGAAAGGACTGAAATGGGTTAGAGATGGGAGTAAATATTAAAAAAGGATATCGGAGAGCTAATGTCAGACAGATTATATCAACATTGAACTGATGAGATGGCAAACACATGGTAGTCCAGGTGAGGTGGCTTTGAACAATTGTAAATTTCTAGTGAATTCAATTATGGTATTAATGTTGGAAATACATGATATGGTTAGATTCAGATATATTTTGATGATACAAACAATTGGTTTTTCTGGAATACTGGGCTCAGATTATAAGAGAACAAAGTGAATCAAGGGTGGTACAGAGAGGAAAACTGCTCAGCATCAGAGAAACTGGAGTTGTCTTTAATGATGATGGGAAATCTGTGTGCATTTCATATTTGTTGATTAATATCAGGATTTGGGTTTTCAAAATGCCTGTGAGGCATCTCTAAGGGTATGTCAGTGGACAGTTGAATGTACATTTCTGATATTCATGGTAGAGGGGCTTTATGGAGACATGCTTGGAAGTGTTTAGTGTGTTGATGGCCTAAAAACCATGAGTCTGAATGCTATTGCAAAGGAGTGATGTTAGCTATGTAGAAGGACTGAATGCTGATCCAAGAGTCACTCCTATGGTGCAGGCTGGGGAGATGAGGAAAATGACCATAGGAGACAGAGAAATAGTAGCCAGTGACTTGGGAATGAATCCAAAATAATATGATGCTTGAAGAATATAAAGAAAAGTATCTTAGTAAGGAATAAACTGAACTAGAAATTCTTCCAAAGAAGAAATACAAATGACCCACAAGCATATGAATAGATCTTCAATATCACTAATCATGGGGGGGGGAATGCAAATAAAACCACAGTAAGATACCACCTCACACTAGTCAGAATTTCACTATACAAAATATGAGAAATAACAAGTTTTGGTGAGGATGTAGAACAGCAGGAAACCTCCTGTGTTGTTGGTGAATGTAAATTGCTAGAGCCCCTGTGAAAAGTAGTATGGTGATTCCTCAAAAAGCTAAAAATGGAACAGTATTTCCACTTCTAGAAAATTACCTGAAGAAGGCAAAATCCTTGATTCAAAGGTATATGCTCCCCTATGTTTATTGCCACATTATTTACAATAGCAAGATACAAAAGCAATGAAATTGTCCATCAAATATGAATAGATAAACGGGATAGGGTACAGATACAAAATAGAATATTATGCAGCCATAAAAAGAAATAAATCCTGCAATTTGCAACAGCATGAGTGGATCTAGATGGCATAACAGTAAGTGAAATAAGCTAGGTGAAGAAAGACAAATAACATATGAAATGACTTATTTTTGGAATCTTGAAACAAAGTAAAACAGAAAGAACAAAACAGCAGTAAATACAGGCAGAAGTTATTGGTGATTACTATAGGGGAGGGAGAATGATTGGAGAGTGTGATGGGGATAAAAGGACACAAAAATTCTCAGTCATAATACAACTTGTCACAGGGATGATAGAATAGCATGGATAATATAGCCAAAGACTCTGAAACATCTTTCTATGTTAACAGGTAGCAAGTCTTCTAGTTGGCTTGAGGATTTAGTAATCTAACTGTCAAACCACTGTGTTTTCTTATTAGAAACCAATATAAGATTGTATATTAATTATACTTCAATAAAAAAATAAACTGAATCCTAGTTGCTGATAACTCTATTAAGGGAAAGACTGATAATTAAACAATGGGGACTTGACAAGACAGAGATGCTTTTGACTCTTTAATAATCCATGGATGGACCAATTATTATTACTATGGGAGGTAAGAGAAAGGGCCTACTGTTCTACCTGTTGATGATTATCACTCTTTGAGCAGATTCTAATATATACTCTGGAATCAGTATGGAGTAAGTATGAGCAGGTATTTCACTCACATTTTATAATTCCATCACCAATGTTTCCCAATTTTGTACTAGTAGCTCCAAATTATATATCTATATTTTAAACCTCATGGGCTATAGATCAAAATTACAGGGTTTGTAGTCAATGATGTTGCAGTAAATTGCATATTATCATAACAGTGGTTAACCTGCGGTGCAATGTACCATTGTGTTTGTAACTAAAAATAAAAATGGGACTTATATGTTAACCCAATACTTTTAGTTTGAGCTGACTGATGTGATACAATAAATAAGATATAGGGTATTGATGCAGGGTACTTTTCTGGCCTAATGTTCTGAAAGCAGCATCCAGAAAAATATTAATGCATATATGAGCAGTGTACTTATTACCAATTGGCATTACAGTGACGGGATGGACTATTTAATAAAAAGCTGTCATATGTAAAAACATATTTGGACTCCTGTTTCACATCAAACATAAAAATTGATTTGACCATCATGCCTCAAATGTAAAAGGGAAAAGTATCAGTCCTTTAGATTGAAATAAGTAGGGATTTCAAAAGAAAGACCTACTGAGCACCAATCATGAGGGAAAATATTGACAAATTAAACTATTTCAGAATTCAGCACAATAACACATCCAAAACATTTTAGATAAAGGACATAGAAAATGAGCCACTCAAATAAACAATACATTTGCAATGCATAAACTCAAAAAGAATGGCTACACCAATTGAATAAGTAACACATGAATTAATAGGAAAGAGATAAACATGCACATGGAAATATCATAGATGTGGATTTAAATGGAAATATCATAGGTGTGGATTTCACACAAGGGGGAAAATAACTGGCACACAATTTATAGAAATGCTTATCCTCATAATAAAAGAAATGTAAAATAACTAAATGATATTCTACAGCCCTTTATCTGAGTGAGTGAAAATATTTTGGTGATTATGTAGAATAACAGAACCATATAATGTGAGGGTAAACTGGTCCAAATGCATGGGAACACTATTTGGAACTACAAAAGGAAGAAAGAAATATCCTAATAGTCAATAATTCCACTCCGACTATAAAATAATGTCTGATTTTATGCTAGGAGATATAGAAGAGAATATGCAAACAACTTTATTCATAAGAGTGGAAAATATTTGCCAAAATATTCATCAACACCATGAAACCTTTTTTATTGTAACCATATATAATATTAATACAGAACATTGAAAATGAACAAATTTCTGCTAAACAGAACATGCTTGAATCTCAGAATTGCAATGAGGATAATAACAACCAAGAAGTGATATTCATTCATAAAGTTGAATCTTTAACAAGGTTAAAAGAAGCAAATATTTGTAACACACTGTATATATGTACATGCAAAATTAATAAAATAAGTACAAAGTTATAAAAATGACACCATTTCAATGCAAAACTATACAATACTGGCAATTAAATATTGGCTGCATCAACCCAGATTCTCTGCATGGTTATATTGCTCCTGGTTTTTCTGTGTCTTCTTCATATCTGTCTATTTTATAAGGATACATGTGATTACATTTATTATCTGTCATTCTGGAAAAATCTAGCTGAATGTCTTCCACTGAAATGACTCTTTTTTTCTAAATTAGTACCATTCACCCCAAGTATACAAATTTATATTTATATAATATTTATATTAAAACACAGTAAGGATAATTAGGATATGGACATATATTTTGAAGACCTCCATTCAACCTATGACACATATGTGTTCTGTTAACTCTATGAACAGGTCTAGTATCAGCTGACCAGGAGAAGTACTGTCATGTTTCTGTCTCTAGGCACTATTTCCATGAATGAAACCTGTACCTGTTTTCCACTGATGAATCTCAAATATCTCACAATCATTTCAAACCACTGAGATAATCTAACTATATCAATTTTATAGTTAATGAAAATTAATATAGTGAAAGCTAAGGTAGCCTTGGAAGTGTATATTTTACCAATGACTAGTCTGAGTACTAAATTGGGGTTTGAAAGGTTAGCTCCCTTGCCCCTCTGCAGGGCTAAATTGGGCATGCAACTGACATGGTCATAACCACAAATCAGACAAAAGCTAGTCATAGAAATAACCACAGCCTTGCTTCAATCATTTTCCTATACTATCCACCTTCTACAATGCTCCTTGTTTGGAAAGTAATCTACAAAAAAAAAATCACTAAACTTAGAACCCCTGAATCAGCTTTACTTCTGTGGACCATGAGAAAAGAAACTGAATTTAGAAAACTGAAGTCATTCTCATTCATCATGAAGCTAGACAAAAAGAATCATTATATTTCAACCCCATGTTGAAATACACTTAGCCATTATGTTATCTAATCATTTTACAACTACATGGTGGTAGAATAAATAGGTATCCGACTCACCAAAGAATCCTGTCACTTTGATTCATTCACAGAAATCAAACAAAAAGCAGGTGTCACCATCACAGACAGAGGTATCCTACTAATTATTTTCCTCAAGGTTCCCTTCATGTCCCTGTTTCTCAAGCTGTAGATGAAGGGGTTCATCATCTGGGGAACAACAATGTACATCATTGAGGCTACTGCAGCCTTCCTAGAAGAGTCAGTAACTGCAGAGCTAATGTACACCCCAAAACCTGTCCCATAGAACAAGGAGACAACAGAGAGGTGAGACCCACAGGTGGAAAAAGCTTTACACTTTCCCTCCACTGAGGGAATTCTCAAAATGGAAGAGAGAATTTGACTATAAGAGAAAATGATCCCAGATACAGGAACACCCCCAAATAGGCTGCCTACAAAATCTATCAGGAAGTTATTGATAAGGGTATGAGAGCAGTCAAGCTTGATGACCTGAACAAGTTCACAGAAGAAGTGGGGGATTTCCAGGTCTCTGCAGAAGGACAGCCTCAGCACCATCAGACTGTGGAGCAGGGCATTCCCAGTGCTAAGGAGCAGAGAGAGCAGAATCAGCATAGCACAGGGTCGGGGGGTCATGATGACTGTGTACCTCAGTGGATGGCAGATGGCCACATAGCGGTCATAGGCCATTACTGCAAGGAGACAGTTTTCAAAACCACCAAAAAGTAGGACAAAGCCAATCTGAGCAACGCAGCCAGTGTAGCTAATGTGCTGATTCTGTGTGTTGATGTTCAACAGCATCTGGGGGACGGTGGTTGTGCTTATACAGATGTCAGTAAAAGACAGGTTGCAGAGGAAGAAGTACATGGGGGTGTGCAGGTGGGGGTCAGAGCTGACGGCCAGGATGATGAGCAGGTTTCCCAGGATTGTCACCAGGTACATGGACAGGAACAGCCCTAAGAGGAATGGTTGCAGTTCTGGATCATCTGTTAATCCCAGAAGGAGGAATTCTGGAACATCTGTGTGATTCATGTTGTTGATTAATCTGATGCTAAAGAGGTAGTGAAAAAAAAAAGGAAAATAGTTTCTGGTCAACCAGCAGCAATATCCACTGGGAACTTGTTAGAAAAGAAAATTCTTGATACTACTAAAGACTTCCTGTTGTAAACTCAGGCGTGATGGTAAGAAATATATATTTTAACAAGCCCTCTGGATGAATTTGAAACATGTTAATTTTTGAGAATTAGTGCTTAAAACAATACAAACAACATCCTCTATGTATATTGTGAACCCAGATGAATATTCAAGTATGTCCTCCTTCTAATTTCTCTCTCCATCACCATCTTTCACACCATTTTTTCCCTGTATTTCCATTACTGGCCCAAATTTTAGAGATCACCAACTCCACTTTACACATTGTGCCAAGTACCAAGACTGACACCAAGAATAAGACATGGTATTTCCTTCAGAAATATTCCTTGCCTTCAAACAAACAGAAAGTCAAGAATAACATTATGAAATCTGCATTCCAGAACAAGGGCCCCCAATATTTGACATTCTTAGAATCATCTGAAGGGCTGTCATATAGCATATGCATTAGTTTATACTCTGACCCAATTTACCAATGAGGACACCTCAGTAAGATGACGCTAGGTCATGGACAGGAAGTACAGTCAGTGAATGGCAAAGAATTGTTCTCATTTAAGACCACATGTCTGCTGAGTTAACTCTCTTGAGCAGTCTGTTAATTCCCCTGAATGACACAGAAAAAGCATTTATAATCACACATATTTCATAATTTCCTTTAACATTTTTAACATTTTAATTCTGAACAATGCCTGAAGTCTTTTCCTGCTCCTGCAAGGTATTTCTACCTCTACCCATAAAGTAGCATGTAGCAGGTCATAGCATCCATCCAAGAATATGCTCTGTTGAGGGCAAAGATAAAAAGTGTTGCCCATAAACCTGAAGCTCATAAAATGCCCCTGTTGGAAGGGTCCTCATCTGCCTTTGTGGTTAATCCTACAAGAAGCAGAGCGCTGTGTCGGTGAGATTCTCTGTCTTCCCCTAAGGTACTTATTCCCCCTAAGGTAATAGTATCATATTATTAAGGAAAAAAACCATTAAATATGAGAAAGAAATAATTGTATTGGCATCTATGAAAATAAGAACAATCTGTTTGGTTCTTGGAAGAATGAGACAAGATAATGCAGAAACATATGCTATTTACAAGCAAACCAAGTGACCTAAAGATTGTCTCTGTAAAGTAGTGGTCTTCCCTCTTCTGAGGAGCTTACAGTGGCCGCAACAACCCTTATCATTTGGTGGATTACTCAAACTCAAACAGTGAGCTCAGTCCAGGCCAGTACTTTCTTTGTGAACTGGGAACATTGTCTCTGTATATGCCTGTTCCCTCATTTGTATAATGGGAACACTCATAAGACTTTACGGGGTTGTTGCAATGATGAGTGATGAATAGAAATACATCCAGCATGACACTCAGCGCAGGGCATCCCCATCCTCACATTTCCTGCCATGGTTCCCTATTTCTGCCATGAACAGCAGCTCCTGGAATGTTTCTCTCATCAGAAGAAAGCAATGGGCTCATTAAGAAGAAGAGAAACAATCAGAAAGGACATCCCTACTGAGACAACTGTGAACTCTAGGGAAGAGATTATTAGCTGAAAGTCCAGATGGCAACTTTATCATGCAGAAAAGGAATGAAGGAGACATCAGTGATACCATTTTTCATTTGGCAAGAACATGTGATGAAATACATAGCAATTTAGATGAATCAAATAATAAAAATAATTACATAGGAATAAACACAAATAATGAAAACCTATTGGAGAAAAACATGTATGACAAATGTGTACCCATGAGATATTTTTAATGTTTTCTAATTCTACATAGATGTGCTTTTTTTATTTTGCTAACATTAATGTACAATTACAAGAACACCATTATTGTTACTATGCTCCCCCTTTTATCAAGTCCCCACCACAAACCCCATTACAGTCACTGTCCATCAGCATAGTAAAATGCTGTAGAGTCACTACTTGTCTTCTCTGTGTTATACTACCTTCCCTGTGCCCCCCCACTACATTATACACACTAATCATAATGCCCCTTTTTCACCCTTACCACTCCCGTCCCAACCTTCCTCCCCAATCCCTTTCCTTTAGATAACTGTTAGTCCATTCTTGGGTTCTATGAGTCTGCTGCTGTTTTGTTCCTTCAGTTTTTGCTTTGTTCTTATACTCCACAGTTGATAGAAAGCATTTGATACTTGTCTTTCTCCACCTGGCTAATTTCACTGAGCATAATACCCTCTAGCTCCATTCATGTTGTTGCAAATGGGAAGATTTGTTTACTTTTTATATCTGAATAATACTCCATTGTGTACATGTACCACAACTTCTTTATCCATTCATCTACTTATGGACACTTAGGTTGCTTCCATTTCTTGGCTATTGTAAATAGTGCTGCAATAAACATAGGGGTGCATCTGTCTTTTTCAAACTGGGCTGCTGCATTCTTAGGCTAAATTCATAGGAGTGGAATTCCTTGTTCAAATGGTATTTCTATTTTCAGTTTTTTGAGGAACCTCTGTACTGCTTTCCACAATGGTTAAACTAATTTACATTCCCACCAGCAGTGTAGGAGCGTTCCCCTTTCGCCACATCTTCGCCAATATTTGTTGTTGTTTGTCTTTTGGATGTTGGCCATACTAACTGGTTTGAGGTGGAATACATGTGCTTATTTTCACTATGAATTATTGAAGTGACACAAAAGTACAGATACCAATGAAGAGTTTGGTACCCACCAGTCAACATTTTCAAATTCACACACATCACCAAAAAAAAAATTTTTATAGCAATATTTAATACAGACATATTTGATATGCCTATGTAATGTATTTTCACAATTTAGATGTTTTCCTTCCAGAGGAACAACACTAATGTGATATACATGATTCCCCTGCACTTTTAACTATAAATATTATGATGCTACAAATTATTGCACTGTTTTTGCATTTTAAAAGCTATTTGTGAACATGACCACACTAGATATGTCATGTATAGTTGTCTCCTTGTGTAATTTATTTTTTGACTATTGGTGATATTTAGTTCGGCTCCATTAATTTAAAAACCAGAGAGTAATCAAATGCATTTCAATTTTAAACAAAAGAAAATTATAAAATTAAAAAAATGAGGAATTGAATTACCATATAGACGCATGACAATTTGTTTCCATATTTGACAAGAATTACAGAGACTGTCTTTTTTCTTATATATATTTCTTAATACAGATACAGTCAAAAGGCATGAATTACAGAAGCCATATGTTCAAAACAATATGCCTTTAAGAAAGGAAGAGGAGAAAGAGAGGGAATCCAATAGGGGCACCTTCTGTTGGCATATTATTGTGTTATTTTATATAAAAACCTGAAGGCCATACAACAGAATATCAGCATTTGTGCACTGGAATAATGTGAGTGTGGGGTGGGCATATGTTTTTTTAATCACGCTATCTCTTTTGATGCTGCCATCATAATTCATGAGGAATAATATAAAAAGTAAAATAAAATAAACAATAATTTCTATGCTGCTCTTATTTAAAGTATTTGTTAGTTTTATAAAAAACAGGTTGACCAGGCAGGCAGCCTTTCCAGTTTCTTAGGCTGCCCACTTCCTTCCCCAGAGTCCTCCCAGACCAGCTATGGGGATAAGACAACAGCACAATCACGTTATCAAGAACCAGGAAAAGGAATCAAAGGTAAACATCAGCACAGTATTTCCATGTCCCCGCCACAAGAACTGAAGTAAATATCAGAAAAAATAACAGTCATCCTGTCTGAGAAGTGGCAGATTTTATCTCTGGAGGAAATGTACCCCCAAAAAATGGGGTTAGGATACCAGGAAAATGAAGGCCAGGGAACATTGGTGCAATATGGGATATGCAGATCCTGTAAATGGGATGTCCGGTGTGCTGACATGCAGTGAGGCCAGAGCTCCATGGTCTACTTGGTTATGATCATTTTAGGCATGAACTTGCCTCACTGTTTCCACAGGAAATAAATTTTGTAAAATACCTCCTTTTATTTCTAGTGCATTAACTCAGGGACTTGGATTACCTGGTTTGCTTCATTAAGGAATGATGCTCAGTGCACCCCTGGATGTGGAAGACAGAAGATCTGTCTTCAGGAAGGGCAGACAGCCTGAGCAAGACACTGGCTCATGATGAAACACCAACCATGGGAGGATCCTCAGGTGTGTTGCTTCCTGACTTGGCAACACAGGAGTGAGGTGATCACAGACTGACTTTCTGCAGTCTCTATATCCCTGGGGTCTCACTATTCCAAGTTACTCATTATCTAAGCCCATTTAGTGTCATTCTGATCCCAGAGCAGTGCAAATCCTTAAAGACCAAGTCTATAGACAGTAGGAATTCAGGATGGCTGTGTCCCAACTACCCACTTCCTCCTACCTGTGTCTGTTTACCTTACTTCACTAGCCTTGCATCTATACACACACACTATTCTCTAATGAATTCCGGTCTTCTTTCTTTAGTTACAAAGGCATCTTTGTTTCTGTAGGGGACAAGAGCAGGCTGCCCCAAGATGTGCCACTGTGACTATTGTCTCCATGTTGAAAGCATTCATGTCCCAAAAGATCCAGAAAGAAATTTGTTCTCCCCCCTCAATTTAATAAAGAGATTGTTTGATATTTTTATTGTAGTATAATTGATACACAATATTATATTGTACAGCATAGTGATTGGACAGATATGTACATTATTAAATGCTCACCCCAACTAGCTCATAAAAACAATTTAAATGGAACACCTACTTCAGTAGGACAGCCATCCCCATAGATAACAACATTATAATGTGATCAAGGGGTGGTGGACAGGAAGAGATATGTCTAGTGTGTACAGTTCCTCTCTGTTTCCCATCACTTCTCTGTGACCCAGCAAATATTTGCTTAACAAACATTTAGTCTTTCATATTCCTGTGAATTTCTTCCATATTCCTTTGAAGTCTCAGACCCCTACCCACTTCTCCTTAGTTCAGGATGACATACAGACCTCATGGAGCCTGACTGTGTTTGCTTTTCTATGTATTTCTCCTACATATGAAATTAAACTTTGTTTTTTTATCCTGTTATTCTGCCTCATGTCTATTTGATTTTAAAACCAGCTAGAAGAACTTTAAGGGGTAGAGGAAATTCTTGCCAACATTTTAGAAAAGGCTCCACAAGGGATCTGATCCAACCTAACGGTTGGCTTGGAGGGTGGATTTCAAGAAGCACAATTGCAGTGTGAAAATATAGTTATGTGTATGGGTAGAAATATTAATAAATAAAGTGAAAATGTTTTACACAATGTTTCCTACTAAGAGTCACTGGACACCATCAAAAATATATTGTTATCTTACATTAAGTTTTTATAAAGAAATAAAATAATTCATGTATATTTGAAGTCCCTCCACCCTCACACTTTATTTTCCACATTTTTGGTAATTTTCCCATCCCAGAGGGACCACCACATTGATCTTGATATGCACTATTTCTCCCCTGCATTTTCAGTCCATTTCATGTGATACTCATGGGGTTCAGGAAACATTACCACAAAATATGGCACTTCTGCATATCAAACATTTTAAGCCAAAGTAGTTTCTGAAAATATCAGAAGAAAGAAGTTCACTCAGACATTCTCCAGCTTGTTTTCCTGGATTCAAGTCATAAAACCATCATGTGAGCTCTCCTGGTCAGCAAAGGAAGTGACTATCCTTGTATCCAAAGCAAAGAACACAGAGAAGTGTTCTGAGAAAGATGACCTGCTAAGTACTCCCCATTCTCTCTGACCACTCAAATTTTCACATGGCTTTTCACCCTTCATCAAACCTAGCACCCAAATATACATGTCTAAGTGTTTATCCCAGTCTTCATTTCCTATGAAGGCTCCCATGTTACATAAAACATATATTAAATAAATGTATGCTTCTTTCCTAGTAATAATTGCCATTTTAATTTTCATACCCAACCAGGGAACCTAAGAGGGTAAAGAAAAACTTTTTCCTCCCTTACAATACTATCAAAAAATGATATAATCCAGGTTCTATGTTTCAATTCTTTGTATGCTGGAAAGGTCACTTGAAACTGGTGTTTAATACATTTGTGATTTATCACTCTTGGTACGTTTCACTCTGGGTCATCAAATTTAACTGTGTGACATATTATTGTCAAGACATAATTTTCTCTTTTCAATTATATAGGCATTTTTATGGGCACATATATATTATACATGTAAATATATTTAATACATGCATATATAATATATGTATACATATATATAATATATGCATATTATATACATACATATACACATACACACACATACTTTTGTGCAAAAACAGTTAAAAATAACATCTGGAAACTAAATTCATGACTGGTGGTGTGAAAAGCAAAGGATGAAAATGGAATAGAATAAAAAGAATATATCTTCTTTCTGTGATTTAATTTAGGAAGATATTAGCAAAATATTAACACTTGCAAATTCTGGAATCTGTGCTCTGTGCCCTTATTCTGTACAACTCGGCATTTTCAAGTATCTCATATGCAAACAAGGACACGAGTAGAGTGCAGGTGTAGCCTATAAGGTCAATTTAGTTCTCCACCTTGTTCCCCCTCCTCCTCATCACCATGGAACAGGTAAAGAAAAGAGACATCCCCTATCAAGTTATCAGGGAGAATAAAGGAATGCAAAAGTAAGAAGAAATTGGCCGGGCCACCTATAGTCTTTGACTAGTTTACAAAGACCTCTCCCTCTCTGCAAAACATGACCAAGGAGACTTCCGACTACCTGGGTTCCAATACCAGGGGAAGGTATTCAGTATACCTCTGGATGTTCAGACATAGAAATCAAGCTTTGTCTGGGCAAAATGATTCTCCCTAGGATGTGGCTCAGTTATGCTATATACTGATGGTTATAGATAAGAAACAACAGACTCAAAATAGATTTATTTGTCCCCCATGAAAGCAAACCCAGAATTAATTACAGTTTCAACCTATCCCAAAGTGACCTTTGAACAGTTGATCTGAGATTTCCTGACCAGCACTAGTGAGGTAATCTGCACAATAAAACCATACCACTTCCTTTCCCCAAAAGAGATGTCCTGGTCTGAAATAATCCATCTTTTTTTTGGCTTATATCTTCCTTGCCCTGTACTCGTACCTATAAAGCCTCCCATCTCTCTACCTGCTAGATGGGCTGCTGCCAATGAATTGCTTAATAAACCAATTAGGTCTTCAAATTGCCTCAACTGAATTTTGTTTTCTAATATGACCAGCATAGAAATGGACAGTTTATTTATCACAGAAGTGAAGTTCGATTATGGTGACAGGATGGACTGTTTACTAAAAGGTAAGAGCCATAAAAGTGACCTTTATTCCTGCTTCACATGAAAGACAAAACTAAATTGCAGATAGGTAGTTTTGTAGCCAAAACTACACATTCTTCAGATTCAAGTAAGTAGGGATTTCATAAACAAGACCTCTTGAGCACAACGTACTATGAAAAATATGGACACGATCAACTATATTAATCCTAAGCAGTTGTGTTCATTCATAAAACTCTATAAAGGATATGCAAAAGCAAGCCACACAGCTAAAGCATCAGCAATGCATATGGATAGGAAGAGTTAATGTACCTTACCACCATGTCTGGGAACCTGCCTATCATCCTGGCCATCACCACAGACTCTCACCTCAACATACCCATGTACTTCTTGCCACCTTGTCCTCAACAGACATCTGCTTCACCTCCACTATTTTCTCAAGGATGCTGCTGAATTCCAGACACAAATAATAATTATTACCTATGCAGGATACTTCACTCAGATTCTTTTTTTTGTTTTGTTTTTGGAGATTTGCACAACTTTCCAACCTTAATGGCTGGTTTGTGGCCATCTATCACCCCCTGCACTACAGGGTCATTATGAACCCCTGGCTGTGAGGTACCTGGCTTCTGAAATCCTGGATCATGACTATCCTGCACTCCTTTGTACAAAGCCTAGTGGTGTTGCAGGTGTCCTCCTGTACAGACTTGGAAATACCTCCCATTTTCTGTTACCTTAATCAGGTGATCCAACTTGCTTTTTCTGACCCTTCCTCAATAACATAGTCATATATTTTGCAACTGAACTTACAGATGTTATTCCAACCTCTGGGATCCTTTTCTCTTATTTTAAAATCATATCCTCCATTTTGAAAATTTCAACTGCTGTAGGCAAGTGTAAAACATTTTACACCTCTCGTTTTTTCCCCTGTTCATTGGGGTGTAGAAAGCCAGGGAGAAGACAAGGCACAGAGTGGGATGTAGGCGGCACTTGCATTCTTTCTCTTTGATAGCACTATGATCTCAGACCATTCATATCCCCTATCTGGACTTCTCTTTCTTATCTTTGCATTGAAATCCACTTGATCAGATTTTCAGTGAGGGTCTCCAGCTCCAAGATATTTTGGGATGAGCCTTGTCTTGTGGTGGTGGGCCCTGTTTCTGATTCACAGACATCTAAAAGCAAGCAATGATGGAAATATTCTGTATCTGTGCTGTTCAGTATATAGTAGCTACATGTGGCTACTGAGTACTTGAAGTCTGGGTATTATCACCAGTTTATGTGGTTACTAATATTTAATGTTACTGAGATACCAGACTTTTTATTTTATTTAATTAAAAGTAATACTAATTTAAGGAGACACTTGTGGCTGCACACTATTGGACAGCACATGTAGAAAGAGTTGGATTGGAGGGATTGTGTACAGGCACATGCAACCCTTCCTCACATGCCCAGTGGGTGCCATGTGTCCTACTCCCATGTGGTTTATGTTGTAGTTGGTAATGACATGAATAGGCAATTGAAAATTATAAATGATTGGATGTAACATGTAAACTTGGGAGTAGTGATCACTAAAAGCTTCCTGAAGGAAAATATATTGTAGGCTAATACTGGAAAATCATTATAAAATTTGTTACAGGAGAGTGAATGTGTTTCTGGGAATATAAAAAACATTTGAGAGAAAATTTACAAGTTTAGAGACAGATCCCATGGGTTGGGTTTGCCAATTGTGGTGATCCCTTCCCCCACTTTCCCAGCCATTCTGAAATGGCCAAGCCCAATTCCATTCCTCCTAAGTCAAAGATAAGAATTTGATTTAGTACATACTTTTAGTGTGACCATGGCCTTGGATCATTTGGAAGAATGTCTTTGTCTCTGAAAGATAAAAACTAAAGGGGGTTATTGTCATGATTTCTACATGATTCAGTTCAATTATGGGATGACACAAGGGGGAAAGTGTTAATAATTTATACATTGGATACAGTATTGTTTCAGTTGGAGGGATTATACTGTGTTAAATCTAGATGAGTTATGTTGATCATATTGTCCTGTTCTCCTGTGTGTTTCAAAAGTTTTATTCACAAGAGTAAGATACATGCATTCCCCATTTAATTGGATTACAGAGTGTTCTCCCAACAGACATGATGTCTTGCCTAAGAACTCTGGTACATCTCAATGAATCCCAGCCCAGGACAAGGGGTGAATGAATATCACAGTTTCATCCATCATTAGACAACCATGTACACAGTGTCTTGGATGATGATGAAAGTTGGCCAAGCCTTGAGCCTTGTCAAGGACTGTTGAGGCACAGTGGTGGGGGGTCATCAGGCACCTTGTGGAGTTAGGGTATGGAAGCATTTGTCTCACCACACCTTGTCATTTGAACCATTAACTTTCTCTATTTGTTGAGACTCTTGGTACTCATCACATGCTTCCTCTGCTGTTTCCTGGTAACCAAGGAACTGTTGTTTGTCCTCTTGTCATTGGGATGCATAATTAACTTATATATTACAAATAAGTATCCTTTTCTGGGAGTATTAATGCAAGTAGTCCACCCCATGTCCATGTGTGGCATGCCTTTGCCTTTTCTTATCATTAGTTATTAAGGAAAAGTAAATGAAAGTCAAATGTAAGTGGACAACATAATGAAATACTGCACATGTGAATGGCTTTAATTAAAAGACCAACTATAACAAGTGTTAACAAAGATGTGGAGTAAAGGAAATGCTTTGAAAAATAACATTGCTGCCTCTTTAAAGTTATATACAACTATACAGCCATCTCACTCTGAGGAGCTTATCCAAGAGAAATATAAACAGATGTCTATGCAAAGACTTACACAAAAATGTACATAATAACTATTTGTAAACAACCCAGAAGTCCATCCACAGGGGAATGGATAAACAAACCATGGTCTACTACCCCAGCGGAATACTCTTCAGCAATAAAAGGAATGACATTTTCATGCATGCAACAACAGGCATACATCTCAAAAGAATGATGCTGAGTGACAAGAGCCAAATAAAAATGAATGAATAGACAATTCTAGAAAATGCCAGCTCATCTATACTGATCTAAAGAAGATCAGGGATTGCCAGGGAATAAGGATGTGTTTGCCAACAGCAGAGAGGGAGGAATTTCAAAGGGGCATGAGGACATGATTGAGGGGTGATGTGAATTCTTTATCTTGACCATGGTGATGTTTCAAGATGTTATAATCAACACATATCAGACCCTTCCCTTGGAATGTATGCCATAGTTTTTATATTGGCTGTAGCCTAATTATACTAGAGAACATGTGGAACTGGGAGAGAGGACATGAGGAGATGTCAGAGAAAATGGTGGAGAAAACACTTTTAAGTAGAGACAGGATAAAAGAAAGAGGTGAAACAAGGAAAAGAGAAAATAAAAGAAAGACTAAGAGAGAAAACTAAGTGGAAGAAAGGACGTGAGAGAGTCAGAAGTCTCAGATCTCTGGCTTGGGCCACCTCAGTATCTTCCATGCTTGGTCACTCTGTTCTGATGCTCTCACCCGGTCCTCACAAATCACTGTCTCCCTGTGGAAGAACAAGGGAGATTACAATTTTCAGCCATGATGCCTGTGCTATTACATGCTTCACGCAGAGAAAGCTTCAGTGACCAGCTCTACCCAAAGCCCACTTTACCATGCCAGAGTCCAAGGAAACAGGTAAAAAAGCCTGGTCAGAAACAGCCTCTGGCTCTTCTCACTTTGGCCCTGTATGCTTCATTGGGGAGCAGGTAAAGTTACCTTCCCTCATTAAGTCTTGAAGGCAAGGGGGATATCTTCCTAATGGCTGCACACCATTTCATCCCTCAGGGACACAGGAGTTGGTAAGACAGGCACAGACATTACCATTACCTAAAATACACCTCCCAGCTCCTGAGAAGTTTCCCTTCCTGAGAAGTTTCCCTTCCTGGGAAGCCATGGAACATGGAACATACCTTTGCCTGATTTTATGCCAGCCAGCACCCATCTCAATTCATCCCTGTCTTACCTCCCATTAAGCCCTGGCATCCTCCATTCCCATTATACTGCTTCATTCTGTAAAGTTCAGACTCTCTGGAACTTGCATTTCAATCAGCCCCTGTGGATCCTTCCCCTGATTGTGCATCCTCCATGATTAGAAATATGCCAAAAAGGACTAAGTGTGTCACAAACTGCTCTGCAAACAACCTCTGGACTTGAAGGAGAGGTGACTATCTACATGGGAAGCCTGGGTCCCAGAGTAATACCGAGGCTCTAGAATTAAAGTGTTTGCTTGGATGGAACTATTGGGGAAGCTCAGTGTACAAAATCTTCAGAAGAATCTGGATAATCATTTTTGAGCTTTTTATCAGGAATCCACCTGGAAAGTTGGAACAAAGGCTCCCAACAAGAAGCCAAAATCACAATAGGCAGGCAGCAAGCTGGGTTGGCCTGCTCTGAGTTCACTGCCATAGGTGGCATCATCTCTATGTGTTTTACAGATAACCACAGCTGAAGATACATAAGGGCCAAGAACCAGTGTCACACCAGTGTTCTACATTCATAATTTTTTGATGTGACCTTTACCTCCCTCTCCTTAGGCAGTGATTCTTAGGGAATGCCTTCTACAAAGATCACAATTTTGATAAGAGCTAAGCTATTGTCAACTTATTATTTACTAAGCCACATGACTGAAAAGCTCTGCATGCACTGTCTGTTACACTCAAAACCCAAAACAGCTTTATTCCAATTTCAGAGTTATAACTCTGGAGGTATAGAAATGTTAAAAAGTTGTACAATGAAGGAAGATATTGCTAAGAGCATGAATTAAATATTTGGCCAAACAAATTGCCAAAGAAACCAAGTGACTTACTTGCTGAAATACAAACACAGAATTGGCCTCCCTCCAGGCTCTAGTGAAAGAAGCAGTGAAGGGGGACATCAGAGACAAGAAATAGGAAGCCAGAAAATATGAGTGGAGCCATGAAACAAAGAATAAATCATCAGTGTATTAACATCAAAACACTTTCTAACTAAAATTCCAGATGTTTGCCAAACAGGAGAACGATGGAGAGAAATTTAACTGATCAGTTTCTCTTTTCTCAGGATATAAATGCTACAGATATAAATGCTACATATATTTTAATAGTAAATACTGACTTCAATGAAGTCCTAAATAAATGTGTTCAGACAGAGGAGATTAAATATGGTGGCATGAGAGGTGAGACAGAGACCCACTCCCAAAACCACATATAACAGGAAAATATAATTAATACAACTAATCCTGAAAGAGCAACAGGAAAGAAGGCTGTACCAGACTGCATACACCTGGATAAAAGAACAAACCTCATAAAACAGGGTAACATACCAAAGCCATGACCCAGCAGGACCCAATAACTTCTCCCACCCCAGCTCACCATCAGTAGGAAGAAAAATGGAGTGGGGAGTGAGTGGAGGCCTAGGACTGCTGAACACCCAGCTCTGGAGTTCTGCTCTGGGAGCACGAACCTACAATACATGGTGCTCTGGAGATTAGTGGAGTTAGAAAGTTAATACTAGTGGAATACCTGGAGAGACTGAGATTCCAGCTGTTTTTGGAAAACAGGGATTCAAATCTTGCTGCTCTGTGACAAAGAAAGGTGGGCAGTCTGAGAGGCTTACTAACACCAAGAGGGCTGCTAAAGGGGTGAGGATTGCACAGAGTTTACTGCTCAGAAGAAAGGCCAGGTTGACTAAATTTTCCAAGTGAACTCTAACCAGTAGTTTTGGAACTCTCAGAAGCTTAGGCACTCCATGACCCTGTCTGGCTATGCAGCTCCAAAACAACCTACCTTGATATGCAGCCTGCTTTGCCTTTCTCCCAGCTAGCCCACACCTGGCTCACAAACCAGCAGCCCCTGTCCTGGCATCAGGCCAGCCAGAGGGAAACCACTCCAATGGCAGCTACAAATGCATAGTATTGAGGCTTACATCTGTGTCCTAGTCCAACTGGTTCTGGCAGTGGAGTCAGGCATAGCAGTCAGGAAGTAGGAAGCATTTATTTCCTCACCTTAGGAACCAGTGTGCTCCCCAGTGACACCCAACATCAACCCAGGGGCTGAGCACCTTCAGAGAGTAGAGTTTCTGGTCACCTGAGAGCCCATATACAAATAAGAAACATTAAGGGAACATGGTTCAAACCAAAATCACACAAACACCAGAAAAAGAGCCAAGTGAAACTGAACTCACCAATCTTCTCAAAAGATATTTCAAAATAAAAATCATAAACATGCTCATGGAGGTACAGAAAAATATTCAAGAACTCAGGGAAGAATTCCAGAAGGAGATTCAATAATATCGAATACAATATATGAAATGAAACATACAATGGAGGGATTTAAAAGAAGATTAGTTATAGTGGAGGAGACAGTAAATGGAATAGATATTAGAGAAGAGGACTACAAGGAAGCTGAGGCACAGAGAGAATAAAGGATCTCTAGGAATGAAAAAATATTGAGAGAATTGTGCAACCAATCCAAACAGAACAGTGTTCTTATTATAGGGGTATCAGAAGAAGAATAGAAGGAAAAAGGGAGGCAAAGTGTCCTTGGAGAGGTAATTGCTGAAAAATTACTCAATATGGGAGAGGAGATAGTATCTTGGGCCATGGAGGTGCACAGATCTCCCAAACAAGGAACCAAAGGAAGATAACACCAAGACATATAATAATTAAAATGGCAAAGATGAATGACAAGGAGAGACTATTGAAAGCAGCCAGAGAGAGAGATAAAAGATCACATACAAAGGAACAGTCATCAGGCTATCATCAGAAACCTTACAGGCAAGAAGGGAGTAGCATGACAAATTTAATGCAATGAAGAAGGGACTCGAACCAAGAATACTCTAACTGGCAAGATTATCATTTAAATTTGAAAGAGGATTTAAACAATTTCCAGACAAGAAAATGCTAAGAGAATTTACATCCCCCAAACCATCTTTATAGTGTATTTTAGAGGGACTTCTGAAAATGGAAGTATTCCTAAGGCTAAATAACTATCACCAGAGAAAATAAAACCACAGTAAAGAAAGTAGTGCTATTAATTACTAAGCACATGCAAAATCAAATCAACTACCCACAAAGTCACTCAAGGGATAGACAAATACAATAGAATATGATGACTAAAATATAAAGAATGGGGGAGTAAGAGAAAAAGGAAAAAAGAGGCTTTAGATAGCTTTTTTAATAGCGTACTAAGTAAGTTAAGTTGGACTGTTAGATAGTAAGGAAGTTACCATTGAAGCTCCAGAAACCATGAATCCAAAGCCTGCAATGGCAATAAGTATATACTTATCAATAATCACCCTAAATGTAAAGGACTGAATGTACTAATCAAAAGACATACAGTCACTGAATGAATAAAAATACAAGACCCATCTATGTGCTGCCTACAAGAGAGTCACTTCAAACCCAAAGACAAACACAGATTAAAAGTGAAGGGATGACATATAAATCAAGTATAAAAATCAAACGAATATTCACATTTGACCTGATTGTTTATAAGTCATAATGCGTGATCAAAACCGAAAGTTTCTGTGATGAATGCCCTTGTACTGTTCACCATGTAAGAATTTATTCACTATGTAAGAATTCGTTCACCATGTAAGAACTTGTTCGTTATGCTTCAGAAGATTGGAGACTGATGAGAATTAGACTTGAGATGGATTAATGATTGTACATTGAGCATTGAGCCCCCTATACTGAATTTTATTGTTGTTAACAACTATTTGATCAATAAATATGAGAGATGCCCTCTCAAAAAAAAAAATGAAAAAAAAAAGTGAAGTGATGGAAAAAGATATTTCATGCAACTAATAGGAAGAAAAAGCATGAGTTGCAGTACTTGTATGAGACGAAATAGATTTCAAAAAAAGAAAGTCAGGGGCAGAGCCAGGATGGCGGCGTGAGTAGAGCAGTGAAAATCTCCTCCCAAAAACACATAGAGCTATGAAAATATACCAAAGAAAAATCTTCCTAAAATAGAGACCACAGGACACAGGACAACATCCAGACCACATCCACACCTGCAAGAACCCAGCGCCTTGCGAAGGGGGTAAGATACAAGCCCCGGCCCGGCGGGACCCGAGCGCCCCTCCCACCGGCTCCCGGCGGGTGGAAAGAAAATGGAGCAGGTTTTTTTTGGCAAGTGCTTTTTGGAAGCCTTAAAGGGATGGGCCCCCGTTGCTAGGGAGGCAGGGTGGCGGGACCGGTGAGCAGGTGCCTGGGACCAGCGCCTGAGGACAAAGAATATCCCGCATTTCTCCCTGCGGGACCGGCGGGCGGGTGCCTGAGACCGGCGCTTGAGGATGGAGGAAATCGCGCGTTTTTCCCCTTTTTTTTTTCTCTTTTTGGCGAGCACTTTTTGGAAGCCTTAAAGGGACAGGGACCCCGGTGCTAGGGAGGCAGGGTGGCGGGACTGGTGAGCGGGTGCCTGGGACCGGCACCTGAGGACAAAGAATATCCCACGTTTTTCCCTGCAGGACCGGGGGCGGGTTCCTGAGACCGGCACTTGAGGACAGAGGAAAACGCGCATTTTTCCCCCTTTTTTTTTCTCTTTTTTGCAAGTGCTTTTTGGAAGCCTAAAAGGGACAGGGACCCCGGTGCTAGGGAGGCAGGGCGGCAGGACTGGTGAGCGGATGCCTGGGACCGGTGCCTGAGGACAAAGAATATCGCGCGTTTTTCCCTGTGGGACTGGTGGGCAGGTGCCTGAGACCGGCACCTGAGGACAGATGAAATCGCGCATTTTTCCCCTTTTTTTCTCTCTTTTTGGCGAGTGCTTTTTGGAAGCCTTAAAGGGACAGGGACCCCGGTGCTAGGGAGGCAGGGCGGCGGGACTGGTGAGTGGGTGCCTGGGACCAGCGCCTGAGGACAAAGAATATCGAGCGTTCCTTCCCTGCGGGACTGGTGGGTGGGTGCTTTTTGGAAGCCTTGAAAGGACAGGGACCCTGGCGCTAGGGAGAAAGGGCAGCAGGACAAGTGAGTGGGTGCCTGCGACCGTCACCTGAGGACAAAAAAAAAAAAAAAAATCGCGTGTTTTTTCCTTTTTTTTTCCTTTCTGTTTCCTCTCTCATTGCTGCTGTTGTTGTTTTGGTTTGGAGAGTGCTTTTTGGAAGTCTTAAAGGGGCAGGACAGGTCACTTAGACCAGAGGCAGGGAATCTGGGGATCTCTGGGCACTCTAACCCCCTGGGCAGCAGGGAGCACAGAGGCCCCTTATGGAGATAAATAGCCTCCCAGCCACTCCCCCTCCAATGGGGCTCCACCATTTTGGAGGAACAGCCCCAGCCAGGCCAAGCCCACAACAACAGCAGAGATAAACCCCAAAGCAACTGGGCAGGAAGCAGAAGCCCTGTCTGCACACAGCTGCCCAGCACAAGCCACTAGAGGTCGCTATTCTCCCAGGAGAAGACCACAAACAAACAAGAAGGGAAGCTCTTCCAGCGGTCACTTGTACCAGATCTGCAAACTATCTCTATCACCATGAAAAGGCAAAACTACAGGCAGACAAAGATCATAGAGACAACACCTGAGAGGGAGACAGACCTAACCAGTCCTCCTGAAAAAGAATTCAAAATAAAAGTCATGAACATGCTGACGGAGATGCAGAGAAAAATGCAAGAGCAATGGGATGACATGCAGAGAAAAATACAAGAGCAGAGGGATGAGATGCAGAGAAAAATGCAAGAGCAGTGGGATGAAGTCCGGAAGGAGATCACAGATGTCAGGAAGGAGATCACAGAAGTGAAACAATCCCTGGAAGGATTTATAAGCAGAATGGATAAGATGCAAGAGGCCATTGAAGGAATAGAAGCCAGAGAACAGGAACGTATAGAAGCTGACATAGAGAGAGATAAAAGGATCTCCAGGAATGAAACAACACTAAGAGAAATATGTGACCAATACAAAAGGAATAATATTCGTATTATAGGGATACCAGAAGAGGAAGAAAGAGGAAAAGGGATAGAAAGTCTCTTTGAAGAAATAATTGCTGAAAACTTCCCCAAACTGGGGGAGGAAATAATCGAACAGACCATGGAATTACACAGAACTCCCAACAGAAAGGATCCAAGGAGGACAACACCAAGACACATAGTAATTAAAATGGCAAGGATCAAGGACAAGGAAAGAGTTTTAAAGGCAGCTAGAGAGAAAAAGGTCACCTATAAAGGAAAACCCATCAGGCTAACATCAGACTTCTTGACAGAAACCCTACAGGCCAGAAGAGAATGGCATGATATACTTAATGCAATGAAACAGAAGGGCCTTGAACCAAGGATACTATATCCAGCACGACTATCATTTAAATATGATGGCGGGATTAAACAATTCCCAGACAAGCAAAAGCTGAGGGAATTTGCTTCCCACAAACCACCTCTACAGGGCATCCTACAGGGACTGCTCTAGATGGGAGCACCCCTAAAAAGAGCACAGAACAAAACACACAACATATGAAGAATGGAGGAGGAGGAATAAGAAGGGAGAGAAGAAAAGAATCTCCAGACAGTGTATATAACAGCTCAATAAGCGAGCTAAGTTAGGCAGTAAGATAATAAAGAAGCTAATCTTGAACCTTTGGTAACCACAAATCTAAAGCCTGCAATGGCAATAAGTACATATCTCTCAATAGTCACCCTAAATGTAAATGGACTTAATGCACCAATCAAAAGACAGAGAGTAATAGAATGGATAAAAAAGCAAGACCCATCTATATGCTGCTTACAAGAAACTCACCTTAAACCCAAAGATAAGCATAGACTAAAAGTCAAGGGATGGAAAAACATATTTCAGGCAAACAACAGTGAGAAGAAAGCAGGGGTTGCAGTACTAATATCAGACAAAATAGACTTCAAAACAAGGAAAGTAATAAGAGATAAAGAAGGATACTACATAATGATAAAGGGCTCAGCCCAACAAGAGGATATAACCATTCTAAATATATATGCACCCAATACAGGAGCACCAGCATACGTGAAGCAAATACTAACAGAACTAAAGACGGAAATAGTCTGCAATGCATTCATTGTAGGAGACTTCAACACACCACTCACCCCAAAGGATAGATCCACCGGGCAGACAATAAGTAAAGACACACAGGCACTGAACAACACACTAGAACAGATGGACCTAATAGACATCTATAGAACTCTACATCCAAAAGCAACAGGATATACATTCTTCTCAAGTGCACATGGAACATTCTCCAGAATAGACCACATACTAGCTCACAAAAAGAGCCTCAGTAAATTCCAAAATATTGAAATTCTACCAACCAATTTTTCAGACCACAAAGGTATGAAAGTAGAAATAAATTCTACAAAGAAAACAAAAAGGCTCACAAACACATGGAGGCTTAACAACATGCTACTAAATAATCAATGGATCAATGAACAAATCAAAATATAGATCAAGGAATATATAGAAACAAATGACAACAACAACACTAAGCCCCAACTTCTGTGGGATGCAGCGAAAGCAGTCTTAAGAGGAAAGTGTATAGCAATCCAGGCACACTTGAAGAAGGAAGAACAATCCCAAATGAATAGTCTAACATCACAATTATTAAAACTGGAAAAAGAAAAACAAATGAGGCCTAAAGTCAGCAGAAGGAGGGACATAATAAAGATCAGAGAAGAAATAAACAAAATTGAGAAGAATAAAACAATAGCAAAAATCAATGAAACCAAGAGCTGGTTCTTTGAGAAAATAAACAAAATAGATAAGCCTCTAGCCCAACTTATTAAGAGAAAAAGAGAGTCAACACAAATCAACATAATCAGAAATGAGAATGGAAAAAACACGACAGACTCCACAGAAATACAAAGAATTATTAAAGACTACTATGAAAACCTATATGCCAACAAGCTGAAAAACCTAGAAGAAATGGACAACTTCCTAGAAAAATACAACCTCCCAAGACTGACCAAGGAAGAAACACAAAAGTTAAACAAACGAATTACAAGCAAAGAAATTGAAACAGTAATCAAAAAACTACCCAAGAACAAAACCCCGGGACCGGACGGATTTACCTCGGAATTTTATCAGACACACAGAGAAGACATAATACCCATTCTCCTTAAAGTGTTCCACAAAATAGAAGAAGAGGGAATACTCCCAAACTCATTCTATGAGGCCAACATCACCCTAATACCAAAACCAGGCAAAGACCCCACCAAAAAAGAAAATTACAGACCAATATCCCTGATGAATGTAGATGCAAAAATACTCAATAAAATATTAGCAAACAGAATTCAACAGTATATCAAAAGGATCATACACCATGAGCAAGTGGGGTTCATCCCAGGGATGCAAGGATGGTACAACATTCGAAAATACATCAACATCATCCACCACATCAAAAAAAAGAAAGACAAAAACCACATGATCATCTCCATAGATGTTGAAAAAGCATTTGACAAAATTCAACATCCATTCATGATAAAAACTCTCAGCAAAATGGGAATAGAGGGCAAGTACCTCAACATAATAAAGGCCATATATGATAAACCCACAGCCAGCATTATACTGAACAGCGAGAAGCTGAAAGCATTTCCTCTGATATCGGGAACCAGACAGGGATGCCCACTCTCCCCACTGTAATTTAACATAGTACTGGAGGTCCTAGCCACGGCAATCAGACAAAACAAAGAAATACAAGGAATCCAGATTGGTAAACAAGAAGTTAAACTGTCACTATTTGCAGATGATATGATACTGTACATCAAAAACCCTAAAGACTCCACTCCAAAACTACTAGAACTGATATCAGAATACAGCAAAGTTGCAGGATACAAAATTAACACACAGAAATCTGTAGCTTTCCTATACACTAACAACGAATCAATAGAAAGAGAAATCAGGAAAACAATTCCATTCACCATTGCATCAAAAAGAATAAAATACCTAGGAATAAACCTAACCAAAGAAGTGAAAGACTTATACTCTGAAAACTACAAGTCACTCTTAAGAGAAATTAAAGGGGACACTAATAAATGGAAACTCATCCTATGCTCATGGCTAGGAAGAATTAATATCGTCAAAATGGCCATCCTGCCCAAAGCAATATACAGATTTGATGCAATCCCTCTCAAATTACCAGCAACATTCTTCAATGAATTGAAACAAATAATTCAAAAATTCATATGGAAACACCAAAGACCCCGAATAGCCAAAGCAATCCTGGGAAAGAAGAATAAAGTAGGGGGGATCTCACTCCCCAACTTCAAGCTCTACTACAAAGCCATAGTAATCAAGACAATTTGGTACTGGCACAAGAACAGAGCCACAGACCAGTGGAACAGATTAGAGACCCCAGAAATTAACCCAAACATATATGGTCAATTAATATTTGATAAAGGAGCCATGGACATACAATGGCAAAATGACAGTCTCTTCAACAGATGGTGCTGGCAAAACTGGACAGCTACATGTAGGAAAATGAAACTGGACCATTGTCTAACCCCATATACAAAGGTAAACTCAAAATGGATCAAAGACCTGAATGTAAGTCATGAAACCATTAAACTCTTGGAAAAAAACATAGGCAAAAACCTCTTAGACATAAACATGAGTGATCTCTTCTTGAACATATCTCCCCGGGCAAGGAAAACAACAGCAAAAATTAGCACGTGGGACTACATTAAGCTGAAAAGCTTCTGTACAGCGAAAGACACCATCAATAGAACAAAAAGGAACCCTACAGTATGGGAGAATATATTTGAAAATGACAGATCCGATAAAGGCTTGACATCCAGAATATATAAAGAGCTCACACACCTCAACAAACAAAAACAAATAACCCAATTAAAAAATGGGCAGAGGAACTGAACAGACAGTTCTCCAAAAAAGAAATACAGATGGCCAAGAGACACATGAAAAGATGCTCCACATCGCTAATTATCAGAGAAATGCAAATTAAAACTACAATGAGGTATCACCTCACACCAGTAAGGATAGCTGCCATCCAAAAGACAAACAACAACAAATGTTGGCGAGGCTGTGGAGAAAGGGGAACCCTCCTACACTGCTGGTGGGAATGTAAATTAGTTCAACCATTGTGGAAAGCAGTATGGAGGTGCGTCAAAATGCTCAAAACAGACCTACCATTTGACCCAGGAATTCCACTCCTAGGAATTTACCCTAAGAACGCAGCAATCAAGTTTGAGAAAGACAGATGCACTCCTATGTTTATCGCAGCACTATTTACAATAGCCAAGAATTGGAAGCAACCTAAATGTCCATCGGTAGATGAATGGATAAAGAATATGTGGTACATATACACAATGGAATACTACTCAGCCATAAGAAGTGGAAAAATCCAACCATTTGCAGCAACATGGATGGAGCTGGTGAGTATTATGCTCAGTGAAATAAGCCAAGCGGAGAAAGAGAAATACCAAATGATTTCACTCATCTGAGGAGTATAGGAACAAAGGAAAAACTGAAGGAACAAAACAGCAGTGGAATTACAGAACCCAAAAATGGACTAACAGGTACCAAAGGGAAAGGAACTGGGGAGGATGGGTGGGCAGGGAGGGATAAGAGGGGGGAAGAAGAAGAAGGGTATTAAGATTAGCATGCATGGGGGGGAGGGAGAAAGGGGAGGGTGGGCTGCACAACACAGAGGGGACAAGTAGCGACTCTACAACATTTTGCTAAGCTGATGGACAGTAACCGTAATGTGTTTGTTAGGGGGGACCTGATATAGGGGAGAGCATAGTAAACATAGTATTCTTCATGTAAGTGTAGATTAAAAATTAAAAAAAAAAAAAAGAAAGAAAGAAAGAAAGAAAGAAAAGGGGGATTACTCCTTAACCAGATAAAACTATTGGTAAATCAAAGATCAACGCATGCTTTAAATATCCTTAATGTTGATCACTTAAAGGGTGTCAGATGATCAGCTATGCAGGTACTTTTTTCTGATAATATTCCTTTCTCTTAATTTAAAAAAAAAAAAGCAGTTAGTGTGTGCTGACCTCCAATGAGTTCTGCACAGTGGTATAGAGGGCATGTCAAAGTGTGGGCAAAGGGTCTGTTTATTTCTATGCAGGAGATCAAGGCCGAGCTTGGATACCCAGAAAATGAACTAAGATACGATATGAGGAGGAGCTTCTGGCATCAGCACTCTCTGGGGGACTTGTGCCAGGGGATGATCATCAAAGAGCCTCCACAGGGATCTGGGTGATGCTGCGGTTGTGGCTGCATCCAGCCCACTGTCTCCTGGACTTGCCATAGGAATGAGGAGGGAGATGTCTAGGCTGGCATGTGCATACAGTGAGACAACGAATTTGACCAGATCTGTACTGTTGGAACTCAACCAGGAGTTGGGACGGGTGCACGTTGTAGCACTCCAAAATCTTATGACTATAGACTATCTACAGTTAAAAGAACATATGGGATGTGAACAGATACCAGAAATGGGCTGCTTTAATCTGTCTGATTTTTCTCAGACTGTTCAAGTACAGTTGGACAATATCCATCATATCATAGACAAATTTTCACAAATGCCTAGGGTGCCTAAATGGTTTTCTTGGCTTCACTGGAGATGGATGGTAGTTATAGATTTGCTATATTTATGTCACCATATTCCTATTATGTTAATATGTGTGTGCAAATTAGTTAGTAGTTTAAAACCTATACATGCTTAAGGTACTCTACAAGAAGATATGTCAAAGAAATAATCAATCCTCCCATGTTTTCTTCCATCTGCTACCTCTATAGCTTTTCTTCTTCCATCCTAATTACAAACCTTAAATAGAATTCGTGCCTCATATCGAATTTACCGAGTATCATAATTCCTCCAGGTGGTAAAGATACCTCGAGACAAGTGCTGGGCATAGAAGCCACAGGGCATAAATCTGCAAAGAAGTAAAAAGCTAACCTTTCAAACAATATGGCTTCTCTCTCACTTACCAACTTTACATTTCCCTGTATGGTCCCGGAAGATGACTGGTTAGCCAGAGACGGTTAAGATTCCTCAAGGGAGGAACAACCTAAGACAGGCACAGTCGCAGGGGGGTCATCAGGTGAGAAATTGGGGATCAACAGAGGTGAGGCTCAGAACCTCATCCCCCCTGCTTTGAGAGAAATCTTCTGCATCCGTGGATGTTTTGCTGCCCTTGTCTAGCTTGGATTAATACTTAGTCCATAGGCACACACCTGATCATCTACATTTACCCTCTTACAGCACTAAACTATGTTTTCTACCTTTATCTTGCATCTACCTACCACTTCAGCATTTTATTAAAAATAAAAATAATAATAATAATAAAGAGAGAAATGTGGGATCAACATATAAATCAAGTATAAAAAATCAAACGAATATTCATATTTGACCTGATTGTTTATAGTTCATAATGCGTGACCAAAACCAAAAGTTTCTGTGATGAATGCCCTTGTACTGTTTACCATGTAAGAATTTATTCACTATGTAAGAATTCGTTCACCATTAAGAACTTGTTCGTTATGCTTCAGAAGATTGGAGACTGACGAGAATTAGGCTTGAGATGGATTAATGATTGTACATTGAGCATTGACCCCCCTATACTGAATTTTATTGTTGTTAACAACCATTTGATCAATAAATATGAGAGATGCCCTCTCAAAAAAAAAAAGTCACAAGAGACAAAGAAGGACATTACATAATGAAAAGTGTGTCAGTCCAAACAGAATATAACCATTATAAATATCTATGCCACAACACAAGAGCACCTACACTTGTGAAACAAATATGAACAGAATTGAAGGGGGAAATAGAATGCAATGCATTTATTTTAAGATAATTCAACACAACACTGCCTCAAAAGGACAGATCAAGCACACAGAAAATAACTAAGGGAACAGAGGCACTGAACAACACATTAGAACAGATGGACCTAAGAGACATCTGAAGAACACTCCACCCCAAAACAGCAAGGTATACATTCTCCTGAAGTGCACATGGAACATTTTCAAGAAAATATCATAAACTAGACCACTAAAAGAGACTCATTAAATTCAGAAAGATTGAAATTGTGCCAACCAGCTTCTCAGACCACAAAGGTATGAAACTAGAAATAAATAATGCAAAAAAAGAGAAATATCCCATAAACACATGGATACTTAGAAACATGCCCCATAATAACCAATGGATCAATGACCAAATAAAAACAGTGATCAAGCAATATATGGAGACAAATGACAACATTCATTCAAAACTGCAAAATCTGTGGGAAGCAGTGAATGCCATGCTAAGAGGGAAGTATATAGCAATACAGGCCTACTTCAGGAAAGAACAATGGCATATGAATTGTCTAAACTCACAATTAATGGAACTAGAAAAAGAAGAACAAAGGGGTCCCAAGGTCACTAGGAAGAGGGACATTAGAAAGATTAGAGCAGAAATAAACAAAATTGAGAAGAATAATAGAAAGAATCAATGAAAGCAGGAGCTGCTTCTTTGAGGAAATGAACAAAACAGATAAATCCCTAGACAGACTTATCAAGAAAAAAAAGAGAGTTTACACATAAAAAGAATCAGAACTAAGAAAGGAAAAATCACTATGGATGCCATGGAAATACAAAGAATTAGAGAATACTACGAAAAAGTATATGCTAACAAACTGCATAACCTAGAAGAAATGGACAAATTTCCAGAAAAATGTTACCTTCCAAGGCTGGTCCAAGAAGAAACAGAAAATATGAACAGACCAAATAACAGCAATGAAATTAAATTGGTAATCAAAAAACGACTAAGAATAAAATCCTGGACCAGATGGCTTCACCACTGAATTTTATCAAACATTTATTGAAGACCTAATATCCATCCACATTAAAGTTTTCCAAAAAGTGGAAGAGAAGGGAATACCACCAAAGTCATTGTATGAAGCCATCAATACCAAAACCAGATGAAGACACTACAGAAAAAAAGAAAATTACAGACCACTATCCCTGATGAACATACATGCAAAAATACTCAACAAGATATTAGCAAGCCAAATACAAAAACACATGAAAAAGATTACCTATCATGATCAAGTGGGATTTACTCCAGGGATACAGGGATAGCAGAATATTAGAAAATCTATCAACATCATCCACCACATCAAAAAAATAAGGACAAAAAACACATGCTGATCTCCATACATGCTGAAAAAACATTTGACAAAATTCAACATCCGTTCCTGATAAAAGCTTTCAAAAAAATGTGTATAGAGGGCAAGTACCTCAAAATAATAAAGGCCATAGATGACAAACTCAGAGCCCCATCATACTTAACAGCGAGAAGGTGAAAGCTTTTCACCTAAGATTGAGAGGAAGACAAGGATACCCACTCTCCCCACTGTTATTCAACATAGTACTGGAGGTCCTAGCCACAGCAATCAGACAACACAAAAACATAAAAGGCATCCAGATTGGTAAAGAAGAATCTAAACTGTCACTGTTTGCAGATGACATGATATTGTTCATGAAAACCAACTCCAAAACCCTAGATCTAATATTTGAATTCAGCAATGTTGCAGAATACAAAATTAATACACAGAAGTCGGTTGCACTCCTATATCCTAATGATGAACTAACAGAAAGAGAAACTAAGAAAATAATTTCATTCACAATCGCATCAATAAGAATAAAATACCTAGGAATAAACCTGATGAAGGAAGTGAAGTACCTATACACTGAAAACTACAGGACACTCATGAGAGAAACTAATGAAGATAACAATAAATTTAACACATCCATACTCATGGACAGGAAATATTAATATTGTCAAAATGACCATCCTGCCTAAAGCAATCTACAGATTCAATGCAATCCCTATCAAAATACCAACAACATTATTCAATGAACTACAACAAATAGTTTTAAATTACATATGGAATCACAAAAGACCCCGAATAGCCTAAGCAAAATAAAGCTGGGGGGATTATGCTCTCCAACGTCAAGCTCTACTACAAAGCCACAGTAAGCAAGACAATTTGTTACTGGCATAAGAACAGACCCATAGACCAATGGAACACACTAGAGAGCCCAGATATAAACCCAAGCATATATGGTCAATGAATATATGATAAAGGAGTCATGGACATACAGTGGGGAAATGACAGTGTCTTCAACAATTGCTGTTGGCAAAACTAGACAGCTACATGCAAGAGAATGAAACTGGATTATTGTCTATCCTCACAAACAAAAGTAAACTCAAAATGGATGAAATATCTGGATGTGAGTCATGAAACCATAAAATTCTTAGAAGATAATATAGGCAAAAATCTCCTGAATATAAACATGAGCAACATTTTTCTGAATGTATCTCTTCAAGCAAGGAAACAAAAGCAAAAATGAACACATGGGACAACATCAAACTAAAAAGCTTCTGTACAGCAAAGGACACCATTAACAGAACAAAAAGGCATCCTACAGTATGGGAGAATATGTATGTAAATGATATAACTGACAAGAGGTTAACATCCAAAATATATAAAGAACTCATGTGCTTCAACACCCAAAAAGCAAATAACCACATTAAAACATGGGCAGAGAATGTGGATTAAAGATGGCGGCATGAGAGGAGAGACAGAGGCTTCCTCCTAAAACTGGATACAATTATAAAATTTAATTGGTACAACTAATCCTGAGAGAGCAACAGGAAAGAGTACAGCGTCAGACTGCATACACCTGGAGAAAAGAGCAGACCTCACCAAACGGGGTAACGTACCAGAGCTGTGGCTCTGTGGGATGTGAGCCCCTCCCCCACCCCAGCTTACCGGTGGGAGGAAGAGAAAAGGAGCAGGAAGGGAGTGGAAGGCTTGGGACTTCTGAATACCTAGCTCTGGAGATCTGCTCTGGGAGCACAAACCTACATTTCATGTTGCTTTCATGAGACTCGCATGACCACTAGGTTGGAAAGTTAATACAGGAAGAGTTCCTGGGGAGACTGGGATTCTGGCTGCTTGTAGAAAGCAGGGATCCATATCCAGCTGCTCTGGGACTAAAACATACCTGTGTGACTCACCCACTAGCTCAGCGGGTGGAGACAGTCACAGCAGCCAGGAGGCATGGAACAGCTCTTGCCTCCCCTCAGGTACCAGTACTGCTCCACTGCAACCCCCGACATTGTTTCAGGGGCTGAGCAGCTCCAGAATAGAGCTTCTGGACACTACAGTGTGCCATATACAAACATGAAACACCAAAAGAACCTTGTCCAGAGTAAAATTATTAATACAACTCCCAAGAAAGATTTAAATGATATGGACCTTGTGACTCTTCCTGAAAGGGAGTTCAAAATAAAAATCATCAACATTCTAATGGAGGTATGGAAAGACATACAAGAACTCAGGAATGAATTCAGGTTGGAGATCCAATCATTGAAGAGCACGATGGAGGGTATTAAAAGCAGGTTGGATACATGGAGCAGACAATAAATGAAATAGAAACTAGAGAAGAGGAATACAAAGAAGCTGAGGCACACAGAGAAAAAAAGGATCCTTAAAAATGAAAGAATATTGAGAGAACTGTGTGACCAATCCAAGCAGAACAATATTCACATTAGAGGGATACCAGAAAAAGAAGAGAGAGAGAAAGGGATAGAAAGTGTATTTGAGGAGGTAGCTGCAGAAAACTTCTGCAATCTGGGGAAGGAGATGGTCTCTCAGGCCATGGAGATCCACAGATCTCCCAACACAAGGGAGCCAAGGAAGACAACACCAAAACACATAGTAATTAAAATGGGAAAGATCAAGGATAAGGACAGACTGTTAAAAGCAGCCGGAGGCAGAAATAAGATCACAAACAAAGGAAAGCCCATTAGGCTAATATCAGACTTCTCAGCAGAAACCTTACAGGCCAGAAGGGAGTAGCATGATGTATTTAATGCCATGAAGCAGAAGGGCCTGGAACCAAGATTACTTTATCTGGCAAGATTATCATTTAAATTTGAAGGAGGGATTAAACAATTTCCAGATAAGCAAAAGCTAGGGGAGTTTACCTCCCACAAACAACTCTGCAGTCTATATTGGAAGGACTGCTATAGATGGAACTGTTCCTAGGGTTGGATAGCTGTCACCAGAGGTAGCAAAACCATGGTAGGGAGGGTGGAGCAGCTGATTGTGAGGCAAATGCAAAATTAAATTGACTATCCCCAAAGTCCATCAAGGGATAGACAAAAAGTACAGAATATGATAATATATAAAGAATGGAGGATAAAAAAAAGAGGAAAAACAGAAAAGAACCTTTAGATTGTGTTTGTAACAGCATACTAAGTGAGTTAAGGAAGACTCTTAGATAGTAAGGAAATTATCTTTGAACCTTTGGTAACCACAAATCTAAAACCTGCAATGGAAATAAGTATGTATCTTTCAAAAATCACCCTAAATGTAAATGGACTGAATGCACCAATCAAAAGACATACTGTCACTGAATGGATAAAAAACAAGACCCATCTATATGCTGCTTAGAAGAGACTCACCTCAAACCCAAAGAAATGCACAGATTAAAAGTCAAGGAATGGAAAAAGATATTTCATGCAAACAACAGGGAGAAAAAAGTAGGTGTTGCAGTACTAGTATCAGACAAAATAGACTTCAAAACACAGAAAGTAACAAGAGAAAAAGAAGGGCATTACATAATGATAAAGGGGTCAGTCCAACAAGATGATATTAGCATTATAAATATATATGCACCCAACACAGGAGCACCAACATATGTGAAACAAATACTAACAGAACTAAAGGAGGAAATATAATACAATATGTTCATTTAGCAGAATTCAATGCACCATTCACTCCAAAGGACAGATCCACCAGACAGAAAATAAGTAAGGACACAGAGGCACTGAACAACACACTAGAACAGATGGACCTAACAAACATCTATAGAACTCTACATCCAAAAGCAACAGGATACACATTCTTCTCAAGTGCACATGGAACATACTCCAGAATAGACCACATACTAGGCCACAAAAAGACCCTCAGTAAATTCAAAAAGATTGAAGTTCTACCAACCAACTTTATAGACCACAAAGGTATAAAACTCGAAATAAATTGTACAAAGACAGCAAAAAGGCCCACAAACACATGGAGGCTTAACAACATGCTCCTAAATAATCAATGGATCAATGCCCAAATTAAAACAGAGATCAAGCAATATATGGAGACAATGATAACAACAACACAATGCCCCAACTTCTGTGGGACACAGCGAAAGCAGTCTTAAGAAGAAAGTATATAGCAATCTAGGCATATTTAAAAAGGAAGAACAATCCCAAATGAAGAGTCTAACCACATAATTATCAAAAATGTAAGCATAAGAACAAATTAGGCCTAAAGTCAGCAGAAGAAGGGACATAATAAAGATCAGAGAAGAAACAAACAAAATTGAGAAGAATAAAACAATAGCAAAAATCAATGAAACCAAGAGCTGGTTCTTTGAGAAAATAAACAAAATAGATAAGCCTCTAGCCAAACTTATTAAGAGAAAAAGAGAATCAACACACATCACCAGAATCAGAAATGAGAATGGAAAAATCACGACAGACTCCACGGAAATACAAAGAATTATTAAAGACTACTATGAAAACCTATATGCCAACAAGCTGGAAAACATAGAAAAAATGGACAACTTCCTAGAAAAATACAACCTTCCAAGACTGACCAAGGAAGAAACACAAAATCTAAGCAAACCAATTACCAGCAAAGAAATTGAAGAGGTAATCAAAAAACCACCTAAGAACAAAAGCTGTGGGACAGACAGATATACCTTGGAATTTTATCATACATACAGGGAAGATATAATACCCATTCTCCTTAACGTTTTCCAAAAAATAGAAGAGGAGGGAATACTTTCATTCTATGAAGCCAAGATGAACCTAATTCCAAAACCAGGCACAGACTCCACCCAAAAAGAGAATTACAGACCAATATCCCTGATGAACAGAGAGGCAAAAATACTCAACAAAATATTAGCAAACCGAATTCAAAAATACATCAAGAGAATCATACACCACGACCAAGAGGATTCATCCCAGGTATGCAAGGATGGTACAACATTCAAAAATCCATCAACATCATCCATCACATCAACAAAAGAAGAAAAAAACCACATGATCATCTCCATAGATGCTGAAAAAGCATTCGACAAAATTCAACATCCATTCATGATAAAAACTCTCAGCAAAATGGGTACAGAGGGCAAGTACCTCAAAATAATAACGGCCATATATGATAAACCCCCAGCCAGAATAATACTGAACAGTGAGAAGCTTAAAGCTTTTCCTCTAAGATCAGGAACAAGACAGGGATGCCCACTCTCCCCACTGTTATTCAACATAGTGCTGGAGTTCCTAGCCTAGGCAATTAGAGAAAACAAAGAAATACAGGGAAACCAGGGAAGTTAAACTGTCACTATTTGCAGATGACATGATATTGTAAATAAAAAACCCTGAAGAATCCACTCCCAAACTACTAGAACTAATATTGTAATTCAGAAAAGTTGCAGGATAGAAAATTAACACATAGAAATCTGTGACTTTCCTATACACTAACAATGAACTAATAGAAAGAGAAATCAGGAAAACAATTCCATTCACAACTGCATCAAAAAGAATAAAATACCTAGGAATAAATCTAACCAAGGAAGTGAAAGACCTGTACCCTGGAAACTATAAGATACTCTTAAGAGAAATTAAAGAGGACCCTAACAAATGGAAAGTCATCCCATGCTCTTGGCTAAGAGCAGTTAATATAGTCAAAATGGCCATCCTGTCCAAAGCAATATACAGATTTGATGCAATCCCTATCAAATTACCAACAGCATTCTTCAACAAACTGGAACAAATAGTTCTAAAATTCATATGGAAGCACCAAAGACCCCGAATAGCCAAAGCAATCCTGAGAAGAATAAAGTGGGAGGGATCATGCTCCCCAACTTCAAGCTCTACTACAAAGCCACAGTAATCAGGACACTTTGGTACTGGCACAAGAACAGAGCCACAGACCAGTGGAACAGAATAGAGACTCCAGACATTAACCTAAACATATACAGTCAATTAATATATGATAAGCTAGCCATGGACATACAATGGGGAAATGACAGTCTCTTCAAAAGATGATGCTGGCCAAACTGGGCAGCTACATGTAAGAGAATGAAACTGGTTCACTGTATCACCCCATACACAGAAGTAAATTCGAAATGGATCAAAGATTTGAATGTAAGTCATGAAACCATAAAACTCTTAGAAAAAAACATAGGCAAAAATGTCTTGGACATAAACATGAGTAAGTTCTTCATGAACATATTTCCCTGGGCAAAGGAAACAAAGGCAAAAATGAACAAGTGGAACTATATCAAGCTGTAAATCTTCTGTACAGCAATGGACACCATCAATAGAATAAAAAGGTACCCTACAGTATGGGAGAATATATTCATAAATGACAGATCCAGTAAAGGGCTGACATCCAAAATATATATAGAGCTCATGCACCTCAACAAACAAAAAACAAATACTCCAATTAAAAAATGGGCAGAGGAGCTGAACAGACAGTTCTCCAAAGAAGAAATTCAGATGGCCAACAGACACATGAAAAGATGTTCCACATCGCTAGTCATTAGAGAAATGCAAATTAAAACTACAATGAGATATCACCTGACACCAGTAAGGATCGCCACCATCCAAAAGACAAACAACAACAAATATTGACGAGGTTGTGGAGAAAGGGGAACCCTCCCACACTGATGGTGGGAATGTAAATTAGTTCAACCATTGTGGAAAGCAGTATGGAGGTTCCTCAAAAAGCTCAAAATACAAATGCCATTTGACCCATGAATTCCACTTCTAGGAATTTGCCCTGAGAATGGGGCAGACCAGTTTGAAAAAGACAGATGCACCCCTACGTTTATCACAGCACTATTTACAATAGCCGAGAAATGGAAGGAACCTAAGTATCCATCAGTAGATGAATGGATAAAGAAGATGTGGTACATATACTCACTGGAATATTATTCAGCCTTAAAAAGAAAACAAATCCTATCATTTGCAACAACATAGATGGAGCTAGGTGGTATTATTCTCAGTTAAATAAGCCAGGTGGAGAAATACAGGTACCAAATGATTTCACTCATTTGTGGAGTATAACTACAAAGCAAAAACTGAAGGAGCAAAACAGCAGCAGACTCACAGAGCTCAAGAATTGACTAGTGGTTACCAAGGGGCAATGGACTGGGAAGGGTGGGTGGGACAGGAGGGAGAAGGGAATTAAGGAGCATTATGATTAGCACACGTAATACGAGGGTGCGCGCAGAAGGCAGTGTAGCACAGAGAAGACAAGAACTGACTCTATAGCATCTTACTACGCTGACGGACAGTGATTGCAATGGGGTGTGTGGGGGGATTTGATAATATGGGTGAATGTAATCACCACAATGTTGCTCATGTGAACCCTGAGCATAAGATTGCATATGAATGATACCTTAATTAAAAAAGTAAAAGAAAAGAAAAAAATCTGAGAGACAAAAAAATATATATGTGAGGAGAAAAGTTCTAATAAGCCCAGGCAGACCTTAGAAATTGTGGGGTGAATAAAGCTTCCTTGGCTCTGTTAACATGCCTGCCCAGTTGTATCCCTACAATGCCTAGAATAAAACAAACAGCAAAAAAACAATGCATCCAAAAGAAGAAGGGGTAATCTTTACATTAACAAGACATCTGACCAATTGGACATCCCACTACAATAATAAGCACAGGGAATAAACTTTGAAGTGTGAGAATAGATGATCTAGACTTGGTTTTCTTACACTGCCATGTTGCCATTTGGAATGTGATAGTTATTTGTGTTGGGTGTGTCCTGTGCACTGTAGATGTTTAGCAGCATCCCTCCACACATGGCCAAGTATTCCCTGGGGCAAAAGTCATCTGTGGTTGAGAACCATTGTCTAAGTGTTTGAGAACTGGAATCCTTGTGACATAATTCCAATGAAGGCCCATATCTTACTTGGATTTTAACTTCCAGCAAATCACTAAACTCTTTCAAGCCATACTTCTTCAGTGTGAAACAGAGGTCATAATACTACCTCATAGAAGGAAACAATGAACTTTTCTAAAACACAAAATCACACACAAAAAAGTCTGAAGCTTAAGTGGTATCATAAAGGGGGCTCCAAAGCAATTCATTGGGAAGGCAGCTGTAAAAAGTATATAAAGTGGTAAGCTTAAGATACAGTGCATAAAATATATAAATACATATCTGATACTCAACTAACATTATAGAATGAGAGAGTAAATCCCATCTCTTAACTTGGGTTGTAAGTAGGAAATTTCCATTGTTTTTCCAAATTGTTGTGAAGGCAAGGATTGTGGTGCCCAAGAATTTATATTGAAGGTACTTAGTGCGTCCATTTGCTGAAGAGAGGAACAGAAAATTTCTGAGATATTATGGGATGTGCCCCACCACAAGTCAATGCCTGAAGAAACTAAGAGATTTAGTTCTGTTGGGATCTTGAGTCTTAGACTTTGGAGAAAATATAACGTTATTACTGGGATAAGGTGCTGCAAGTTTGCTCTCTGGCAGTCAGGCTAGGGATAATAAAATCTTTATTCACTTTGATAGAGGAAGATTTATGAGCACAGCAATCTAGCCTGGGTGGCTCCCCTCTGTCTCATGCCTCCTCAACACAAAAAAGAAAAAAAACACTCCCTTGGTTTCCCGCTCTGCCAAGCACCGGTTCCCAAGGTTCGCTCCCTAAATGCCTCCCCCTTGCCTGTTCGCTTGCTGTGCACGTAGGAATGTTACAGATGAGGAAGCAGAAAGATGTATGTTGCTCCCTTTGCCTTTGTTCGGGGCTCAGACTTTTTAGGAGATTCCTCCCCTCTGAGCCTTCCACTGTGAAATAAAGCCTCAAAACTCCAAGACCTCCAAGTGCCACTTGGTTTTTCCTGTCAGTGATCCAGTCCAGCTTTTACCAAATTTTCTGTAACATTTGGTCCCCTGACGGGGAAACCCAACCGCGCTGGCCCTTTGTTGCCACTGGTTTGGGGCAACGGCGGGGCAGTGATGGAACAGGAGATCGCAACGGAGAAGGTGCACCCTGCCTGACCTTTTGGCAGTCTCCGACCCAGTCACCCTGGGCCAGCCCTGCTCCACTGTTCCTGCCAGACTCAAGAAGGCTTGGCAGGTGAGGACCTAGTTCTTACATGGAATCCGGTAAGGTCCCGGGGCACCTGACCCAGCCAGTCCCACTCATTGGGGTGGAAGAGGAGGCTGATAACCTCCCAGAGACTTATTAGAAGTCTCACAGGTAGACATTCCTGGATGGTGGAATGTTTAAACTCTGGTGTGCGTGTGTGTATGTGCGGGGCAGCTGAAGTCATTCAGTCTGCACTGAATCTGTGATTCCATTGCCTGTGCTATGGAATCTGAGTGGGCCCTCATCTGCTTTCGCAGTCAGCCATCACAGCATACTGGTGATTCAGCTTCCGCTGATGTGGCCTGGGACTTATACGGGTGCACCTTAGCCAAGGCTTGGCCAAAGTCTCCGTGAGGAGCACGAATGGATGGGCATCTGACTGGTCTCCTCTCTAGAGGAGGCACCCCTCCCTTGTCTGTTGTCACAGCACTGTCCACGGACACATCATGGGGTTAGGGCATAGTAAACCCACAGTCCTTGACAGTATGATCAAGAATTTCAGGAAGGGATTTTCAGAAAACTAGAGAGTAAAATTAACTCCTGGCAGGTTGAAAACCCTGTGTGAATCTGTATTGCCAACCTTTAGTGTGGGGTGGCCTCCAGAAAGAACCCTAGGTGTCCCAACAATCTGCTGAGCCTGGCAGGTCATCCCTAGAGATCCAGGTCATCCTAATCAGTTCCCATACTTTAACTCCTGTTTAGAGGTTGCACAGACCCTTCCCCCTTGGGTGCAATTCGCTTGCAACAGGCAAGGACAGGGTAGGGACTTAGTTGCCTCAATAAAGATGCATGCAAAGAATCAAAAGAAGCCTGAGCCTCCGCACATTTTTACTAGTGACACAGAGAAAGAGCTAATATTGCCCACACCTTATGTGCCTCCAAGGTCGTCAGCACCCAGCACCCAGTCCCTGATACCCTGCCACCATCAGCCTCCCTGCCAACTCCAGAACCATTGAACCCACCCCACAATGGACCAGCAGCCAGACTGCACCCTCAGCTGGGAGCAGGTGCCCTTCAGATGCCAGTGCAAGAGATGTGGGGGCCTGAAAGACATAATAAGTATGGGACCTCCCAGCCCAGCCAGTCCATGTTTTACTATCAACCCTTCTCCACAACTGACACCCCATCAGAAAAGCCACAAGCCCTGGTTTACCTTATGTAAAGCCTTTTCCAAATCCATCAGCCAACCTAAAAACTGTCAACAGCATCACCGCACCCTGTTCACAATGGAAGAGATGAGGCAGCCAGGGTCCTTGGGCACGGTGCATAGGCTGAAATCGCTGTCCCCAAGGAGCATCCCAAAAGGGACATTACCACCCCTGAGGGACATCACCAGATCCACCAATATCAGAAAACCCTCCTTCAGTGGATCAAAGGTGGGTCAAAACTGAAGACTAAAGTTTCTTCAGTCACTCAATAACCAGGAGAGTTTCCTTGGGACTATTAGTAAAGAAACTTATTGCATCTATACCCCTTTCAACCCTGAGTCACCAGGGAGCCAGTAGATGGTAAACACCTCATTCATATCCCAGGCTGCCCCAGACATCAGATTAAAGCTCCAAAAACTTGAGGGCTTCACTGGGATGAATATCACTCAGCTGATTGAAATTGCCAACAAAGAATATCTAAACAGAGAAGTTCAGGCCAACAGAGAGACTGAAAGAAAAATAAAGAAAAAGGCCAATCTCCTGGCAGCTACTCTTAGAGAGATGGGCAGAAGGCAGGGAGAAGCCAGCCACCAAGAGGGGGAAGACCAGGATCCCCTTATCCAAAGACCAGAATACTTACTGTAAAGAAAAAGGGGCATTGGAAGAATGAATGTCCTAACCCAGGAAAATCCCCAAGGCACAGTTGCTGCCAGGAGGAGCCCCATTAGGAAAGGCTCATTAGCCTGGCAAGAGCAGACTCAGATTGACAAGGACCGGGCTCTCTCACTTGGCCCCCCTGAGCCCACTGTCAAAATGAAAGTGGGGGGCCAAAACCTGTCTTTTACAGTTGACACAGGGGCTGAACACTTTGTGGTCACCCTCCCCGTAGCCCCCTTCAGTGAAAAAGACTGCAACTATTATTGGAGGCACAAAGAGAGTGGCAGTATCCCCTCTCACAAGAGGCAAGAGCAGGCATCCAGGAATACCTGATCAGACTCAGAGAGGCAGGCATTCTAATCAAGTGTCAGTCACCCTGGAACACCCCACTTCTACTAGTCAAAAGGTCAGGAGGAGAGTGCCGGCCTGTTCAAGACCTGCGAGCCATTAATAGAGTGACTGTTTCTTTACACCCAGTGGTTCCAAACCTGTACACCCTCCTCAGACTGATCCCAGAGCCTGCCAAATAGTTCATTTGCCCAGGCTTAAGGATGCCTTTCTCTGCCTCTGGCTGGCCCTGCAAAGCCAGCTCTTATTTGCCTTTGAATGGACTGAACTGGATACTGGGCAGCAGATGCAGTTAACATGGACGTGGCTTCCACAAGAGTTCAAGAACTCACCCACTCTCTATGAAGAGGTATTGGCTGCAGTCCTTGCCAGATTTCCAAGAGATGCCACATGCTGCGCCCTCCTGCGGCACGTAGATGACCTCCTCTTCACCAGTGACACCCAGAAAAGTTGTGAAAAAGGCACAAAGTCCCTCCTGCAACTCCTGTCAGACTCAGGATACTGAGCCTCATGAAAAAAGGCACAAATCTTCCAACAGCAAGTCTGGTACTTAGGCTTACTCCTCACCAGGGAGAAAGGGCACTAAGGCCAGAGAAGAAAAAAAGTCATTAACTCCTTGCCCCAGCCCAGGATGAGGAGGGGCATGTGAGAATTCCTAGGAGCCACCAGGTTCTGCAAAAATCTGGACTCCCGAATACTCAGCAGTGGCAAGGTCCCTCTGCAACGTCCTGGAGGGGCCAGACTGAAAGCCCTGTCTGAACAAAAGAGGCAAGAGCCACCTTCCTGGAAATAAAAACTGCTTCAGAACAGGCACCAGCCCTAGGCCTGCCAGATATAAAAAGGCCCTTCAATCTCTTCGTACATAAAAAAGGTAGCCATTCTGCATTGTAAAGAGCATCAAAATGAAAACAACCCTATAGCACAGGGGAATCGAAAGGCAGATAAAGCTACCAAAGCAGCAGCCAGTAAGGAGGCAGGGAGAGCTCCTTCCCTCACTATGGCCCTGACACCCCCGGTAGAGGCCCCTCCACCCAGGTACACTGAAAAGGAGAAAGATTGGGCCATAACTGAAGGAGCCACTTTAACTGAAAATGGATGGTGGATGTTGCCAGACAGACGTATCTTTGTCCCACCTGAAGCAACTAGTCAGCAAATAGCACCAGCTCACCCACCTGGGAAAACTGCCCTGGAGGCCCTCCTCAAAAAGCAATACTACATCAGCCAGTCACCAGCACTCTGCCGCGCAGTGAGTAGACAGTGTGAAACTTGTTGCAGAAATAATGCTTGATCTGTGCCATGACTCCCACCTGGTGTCCAAAGAACAGGAGTTGCCCCCTTTGAAGACCTTGAGATAGACTTCACAGATGTCCAGCCAAGCAGGGGACTCAGATACCTTCTAGTAATAGTGTGTACATAACTCTGGCTCTTTCAAAGTCTTCCCAACCAGAACAGAACAGAGCCGGGAGGTAGCCAAAGTCCTCCTGAGAGAAACTGTGCCCTGGTTTGGCCTACCATCTACAATTCACAGTGACAATGAGCCTGCCTTTGTAACAGATGTAGTGCAGATGTTAACTAAATCCCTCAACATTTCCTGGAAATTTCACACTGTGTACAGGCCACAGAATTCAGGGAAAGTAGAGCAAATGAATTGCACCCTCAAAGAAACTCTAGATAATTTTTGCCAAGAAACTGGCCTCCCATGGCCAGATTCACTGACCCTGGCTCCCCTGCATGCTCGCTGCACACCTGGAACTCAATGTTTTCTTTCCCCTTTTGAATTAGTGTATGGTCGCCCTCCCCCATGTCTCAGAAGCATCCCAGGGAACCTAAACCAAATAGGAGATGAGGGAGCAAGAGAACAGCTCCAAGCCTTGGAAGCCACCCTAAATAAACTACAACAATACACCATAGAGTCCGGATCTCTCTAGGAACCCCAGTACATTCCTTCCAGGCTGGGGACTCAGTCTGGGTTAAAGATTGGAAAAAGGACCCCCTCAAACCTCAGTGAACTGGCCCCCACATTGTTGTTCTAACTGCTCCTACTGCCCTCAAGGTTGCAGGCATCACTTCATGGGTAAATCATTCCAGAGTGAGAAGGGCCTGTCATCCTGACAAGAAGCACATCAGTGGGAGGCCCAGCCTGACCCCCAGAATCCTCTCCATCTTCGCACCCGATGATCGCCCTCTGACTAATGGATACCTGCTCGCCATGGATCTTGGCTCTCGTCGGAGTAATATCTTTTATTCTGGGCATTGAACTCTGTGCTGTTGCACCCCTGGACTGGACTATTCCTCAAAAAATTTGCCCTTTCTATTGTCTATTGGGTAATCATTAAATTGTTTTGCTGTGCTTACCTGTCTCTCCTAACTGAACTCAAGTCTCAGTCTGCATTTCCAAAGTACCTCTCTGTAATGTTTAACTGTACAAAAGTTATAAAGTGTATAGTGGGCTTCAAGCAAGCTACCTCCTTTCCCCTGGTAAGATTTCCTAGGTGGAACAGGCTTACCCTTTACTGATCCCTGCTCTAGTTGAGCTTATCAAGGAATGTGTTTTCTCCATACAGTTTATGTATATGCGGAGCCACTATGACTTTTTCATAAGCCAGGGAGATGATGCCCCCCAAAATAGTGTTTAAAGGGGCATCAGATGGGGGAGTGATAGGAAAAGATGTATGAGGACAGCAATCTAGCCTGAGTGGCTCCCCTCTGCCTCGCCCCCACACAACCCAAACCAAAAAAAGCACTCCCTTGGTTTCCTGCTCTGGGGAGCAATGATTCCCAAGGTTCACTCCCTAAACGCCCTCCCCCTTGCCAGCTTGCTTGCTGTGCATGTAGGAATGTTACAGATAAGGAAGCACAGATATATTTTGCCCCCTTTGCCTTTGTTTGGGGCTCAAACATTTTGGGAGATTACTCCCCTCTGAGCCCGCCGGTGTGAAATAAAGCCTCAACGCTCCAAAACCTCCAAGTGCCACTTGTTTTTCCTTCAGTGATCCAGTTCAGGCTTTTTAAGTGTTTTCCTTAACAATGTGACTTTAACTAGATATCTTGGGATCAGGGAATCATTAGGAAAACTTTCCTTCCTGTTTAATCCAGTGTCCCAAGGGAAACCAAGTGCCTACTGGTTGGAGTAACAAGAGGGAAATGTGGTTAATGAGCACATGCAGGGAGTTTAAATATCTCCCCTTCTTCAGTCCCTTGTCTTTTCCAATCTGGGACTGTATGAGACATGATTGTTGCTTCTGATCCCAAATCAGGTTTGTGAAATGACACTTTGCTCCTTCACGATGTCCGGTGTGAGGACAGAGCTGTAGTGTCCATCATCCACCATCCAGGGGATATTCAGACTTCTCTGTTGAGAACTTCCTCTAAGAAATCCCAACCCTGTGAGTCTGATAGGCCAGAAAATACACCAGGGAAGGTTCAGAGATCTTGGTTCCTGAGAACTTTGACCTGAGCTTGCCTGGAGCCTAACCAGTCTAGCCCAGAGGTTAGAGGTCACTTTTTTTTTGCTTGATTATCTAACCAATATATAATTAATTTCTCTATTATAGTGTCTTATAATTAATTCATTTGATGGATGGATGTTTCCATTCAATTCAGCAATATATGGATCATTATTGAAATAAGTTATGCAAATGGAAGTACAATTGGGTGACACTATAGATGAATGGGGAGCATAATACAGTTCCAGTAAAATTAAAACATATCTGAGGGGCTTTGCTGCTCAGGGGAGTACTAAAAGAGATTAGGTGTGCAAGAATGTGCAATCAAGTGAGTTTCTTTTAAAGCTTCAGTTTATTTGAGCATGTTTTGTATTTGATAGAAATATCCAGACCAGTACAGTAGAAGGTACCTTGCAACAGCAGATTAGGAGACTTAAATTTCAGATAACCTTCTCTCACAATGGGTACTCACCTGAGAAAAGCAATTTTATTTAATAAGTCTAAAGAGACATTATAAAGAGTTCTGCTTTGCAATCATTTCATTACTGGTGAGGATGTATATATTTTTCATTTAACCTTTTGCTTTGTGGGAAATTGTTCAAGCTTCTTGCATAGGTTTGTAGAGAGGTGTCTGAGTTTGTCCTATTGTCTTGATTCTATGCTGACAAACAAAAGTTAGAATTTTTTCCACCAACTTCACTGTTTGGCATTTGGTTCTCTTATACAAACATTTGTATTTGTAGAATGTGGGAGAGTATACAAATTTAGTTGTGTCCATTCTATCAGTGATATTGTGTCCCCACACACACATTACATATTAAAGGTAGGAAGTTCTTCTTTATATGTGGTAGTAATAATATTCTTTTACATGACTTACCCTCTTATTTAATATATATTTTCCTTATTGCTCCTCCCTTTTACATTTTGTTATTAGAACTGTTTTTAATAATACTCATCACATTTTCCTCTTTTATATTCAACTTATGATTCCCTCTTTTTCATAAGCATACTGGAATGCATTTGTATTTTCACAGATAGATGCTATAACTTTAGATACTGCTTTCTCTATTGCTTTAAAAAAGTGTGTTTTTATATTTTCATTTCCAGGTTTTTGCCAATTTAGTCTTTAACTTGTGAACCATGTTAATGTGATTAAATTTATGTTATTCTACATATTATTTTAGAAGTTGGTATTAGATTTGTATTAAATTTTGTCTAATACAGTGAAGTGAGACTGCTGTACTTAACCTGGTTTAATTTCCTCTGCTTTTTTTTGAAGCACATAGTATATCAATGCTGGAAATTTCTCTAAAAATACATTCATTCCATCATGAAATATATGTTTATTCAGCTACTGTTCCCAGTTAAATTCTATCCTTGGCTAAATGCTAGGGAATATGTATAGCATTGATGTGAGCCTAAAGGCACTCAGAGTGTTGCAGGAAAATAAGACATGGGATTAAGTAATAATTACACGATGATAGCCCAAACATCTAAATTTTAAGTGGAAGAGGAAGGGTCATCTTCTGTGGGAATGTTTAAAAAACAGTTCATGAAGGAGATGAATCATAATAGCCAGAAAGAAGAGATGGATATTTGAAGATAGAGAGGGGTGAAAAATTCCAGATAGACCCATGAAGAGGGCTCCACAGAGAGGGAAGGCTCTGGGCCTTGGAGCCGTGATGTCTGGTGACACTGCAAGTCAAGTTTCATGATTGGAGGTCAATGCACATGAGGTGCTAATGTAAGGTTGCAGTGCGTGAAACCCTCTAAATGTATCTGTGACATAGTGAACATTTTGTAACGGGAGACTAAATCCCAACTTGACTGATTATATAAGAAGGAAATTCCTCATTGTCTTCACAAAAGTGTTATGAAGCCATGGATAGTGGCCTCCAAGATTTCAGGTTAAAAGTACAGAGTTTTCCCAGTTGTTGAAAAGGGGAATAACAATTTTCTGGGATATCATGGTATGCACCCAAATACCAAACAGAACTTCTGATTAAAATATAGAATATCGGACCTCATGGGGAAAAAGCTGATGATGGGTTGGGAATTAATATCAGAGATGGTGTAGAAACCACTGATGGGAACAGTTTGCATACAAAATTATGGATATTGACTTCATAACTGCAAAACATATATTGTATAATTTCACTCTGTTAGTAATGCCATTTTTTGTATGAAAATATATCATGTTATTTTTCTGCTTCCTGGTAGTGACATCTACCACATGAACCCAGGAAATGATACACATTTTTCAGAGTTTCTTCTTCTGGGACTTTCAGAGGATCCAGAACTGCAGTCCCTCCTATTTGGGCTTTTCCTCTCCATGTACCTGATCACTATGCTTGGGAACCTGCTCATCATCCTGGCTGTCAGCTCAGACTCCAACCTGCACACACCCATGTACTTCTTCCTCTCCAACTTGTCCTTTGTGGACATCTGCTTCACCTCCACCACCATCCCCAAAATGCTGCTGAACATCCAGACAGAGAGCAAAGCCATAACCTATGCAGGCTGCATTATACAGATGTACTTTTTCTTATTCTTTGCAGGACTGGATGACTTCCTCCTCACTGTGATGGCCTATGACCGGTACATGGCCATCTGCCACCCCCTGCACTACACAATCATCATGAACCCCAAGCTCTGTGCACTGCTTGTCCTGCTGTGCTGGGTTATCAGTGCCCTATATTCCTTGTTACAAAGCTTAATGGTGCTTCAACTGTCGTTCTGTACAGACTTGAAAATCCCCCAGTTTTTCTGTGAATTCAATCAGATGCTCCAACTTGCCTGTTCTGACACCTTCCTTAACACCATGGTGATGTATCTTGCATTAGTGCTGCTGGCAGGTTGTCCCCTCACTGGGATCCTTTACTCCTACTCTAAGATAGTTTCCTCCATACATGGAATGTCATCACTTCAGGGAAAGTATAAAGCATTTTCCACCTGTGCATCTCACCTCTCCATTCTCTCCTTATTTTACTGTACAAGTCTAGGTGTGTATCTTAGCTCTGCTGCTACTCACAGCTCACACTCAAGTGCAGTAGCCTCGGTGATGTACACTGTGGTCACTCCGATGCTGAACCCCTTCATCTACAGTCTCAAGAATAAGGACATAAAAGGGGCTCTGAAAAAATTCATTGGGAAGGCAGCTGTAAAAGGACCAGTTGTCCTGGGGATGAGGAAGTGTCAATGATGTTAGGGCTCAAAGTCTCAGAGACAGAGTTTGCTATTCTTTGTTCAGATCTTGGAAGTAGAACTTGGTCCTTCTGTTTAATTCCTGAATTTTCATTTCTTTGCCTTCAAATTCTCCATCAAATTTAAGTGACCCACTTTATAATGTTTTCTTCTCTTTCTGACAGACAGAAGTAGTCCCTTTGTCCATTTCCTACTTTCTTATAGTTTTGCCCAATCTTGATCCAAATTATTAGGAAATGCCACTTATTTCCTGGAGTAGCATGAGTTTCTAATCAAATGGAACACATTATCTCAAGTATTTTTTCCTTTTGTTACTAAAAATATAGTCACAAACTGGATTATTTGTATGGAGAAAACTACTGTTGACAAGGAAGTTATGTATATAATTTCATAATGGAAAACTTGAGACCCCAGTTTTCACTTTTGTGTACATCACTCTCTTGTGTATCACCGCAATAACTGCTCTTCCTGATAACGTGGTCTTCAACTGATGGTTTGTTTTATAGGTGCTCTTTGTTATTCTCCTTAGGATCATGTTCTTATACTTCTCACAGTGCCTGCAAGAGTAATTGGCAAAATGACGAGCAATTACATGTCTCCAAGTGAAGTCGACACATAAACATGAACTTGAATAAAGTGACTTAATATGGACTTTGAGCAAGGAAGTTTAAGTATGAAGAAAATTTCCAATTGTACTAAGAAAAATATGTCATTATCATGCTGTGCATCTGCTCAATCAAGTACAGATTTTAGTGTCCATGTGCAAGGTGTTTTTTGTTGAGGTGAAAGATTGGTTGGCATGTTCATGTTTTTTTATTGGAATATCTTCCTATTTATTCAGTTAAACTGTACTTCCCAACCAGAGGCAATTTTGTTCCCCAGGAGATATTGGCCAACTTCTTTAGACTTGATACTGGCTTTTGGAGGTGTAGATGAAAGTCAAGGATGCTCTGAACATCCCACGATGCACAGGACTGACCCCTCCACAGAGAAGGACCTGGGCCAGAATGTCAGTTGCACAGAGACAGAGGAACCCTGAGGGATTTAAGATATTTATTGTGATTATTTTTAATACTCATGTGATAGCAAAAGAAAAAACTGATTATCAGAGAGATCAGAATGATTAACATAGTAGATCACATTATATGGCCATGTAATAATAACTTTATATATTAAGCCATCTTCTACCCCCACTCATCTATTGATGCACATTTATGTTGCTTCCATATCATGGTTATTGCAAATAATGATGAAATAAACATATGTGTGCATGTTTCCTTTTTCATTGGTGATTTCATTTCTTTGGGTAAATTCTCAGAAGTGGAATTACTGGGTAACACGGTATTTCTATTTTTATTTTTGCTGAACCTTCATAGTTGCTGCTCCAATTTACATTCCCACCTACAGTGCCTGAGGATTCCCTTCCTCCACATCCTTGCCAACACTTTTCATTTCTTGTCTTTTGGATAGTGGCTGTTCTGGCTTGTGTGAGGGGGTATCTCCTGGTGCTTGGGATTTGCATCCCTCAGGCTGGCCACTTTGCTCCTCAGCATCCTCTGCCACCCCCTCTTGTCACTCTCTTTTTTTCTCATTTCCCTTGATACACTGGCTTCCTGTGAACCTCAATTTTCTGAAGCAAACAACACCCTTGGGGCCTCTGCAAGGGCAGATCCCCTTCTAGGGCATCCACTACAACAGATAACTCCAGTGTCCTCTGATACCTTCCTTGAGGTCTCTGTTCAAATGTCACCTTCCTTGCAGGTCTTCCCTGAACACCTAGTAAAACATAACACCCCATCCTCTCTTCTTTATAGTTGCTTTCATTTTCTTCACGGCTACTCTAACTATAGGATATACTATTTGACTGTTTTTATTTGTTTGTATTTTTTCTCCATTATTGGATTATGAAGACTTTTGTTTTCAGCTCTCCACACTTGTTGTCAAAGCATGTCCTGGAACATGAACTACACACATTATATACATTTCAAAGAAAGGAAAACACTCTATAAAACATTAGTATACATTACGCTTGAGCAACAGACTGACAATGGGAAAGAAAATTCCAGTGATAACTGGCACCAGGGATGTCCTCAATGGGACTGGGCCATACACATATATTGGGATTATTTTGTTGTCTCTAAAATAGAAACGGTAGTAGCAAAAGTACACACTTCCCATTGTAAAATAAATAAGTAACCGGGATGTAATGTATAGCATAAGGAATATAGTCAAAATATTGTAACAACTTGGTATGGTGATAGCTGGTACCTAGAATTATCATGTATATAAATGTTCAGTCACTGTGTTGTACACCTGAAACTAATGTAATACTGTGTGTCAATTACCCTTCAATAAAAAATAATTATCTAAAAAAAAAGAAATGGTAGTATTTATGCTTGGTTACTAATGATTGGTAGTATGAAAACTACCCATTTATTTTTCTATATCCTGGTAGGCACCTCCAACACACGGACCCAGGAACCTTACAACAGCTTCAGAATTTCTCCTCTGGGACTTTCAGGGGATGCAGAAATGCAGCCCCTCCTATTTGGGCTTTTCCAATCCATGTACCTGATCACTGTGCTTGGGGACGTTCTCCTCACTCTGGCTATCAACTAAGCTCCCACTTGCACACACTCATGTACATCTTCCTGTCAAACCTTTCCTTTGTGGACATTGGTTCACCTCCACCACCATCCCCAAGGTGCTGCTGAACATCCAGACCCAGAGCAGTGTCATTACCTATGCAGGATGATTCGGCCAGCTGTACTTTTTCCCACTCTTCACAGGATTGGATGACTTCCTCCTGACTGTGATAGCCTATGATTGGCATGTGGCCATCTGCCTTCCCCTGCACTACATGGTCATCATGAACCCCTGGCTCTGTGGACTGCTGATCCTGGTGTCCTGGATCTTTAGTGCCCTGCATTCTTTGTTGCACTGCTTATTTTGTATCTGTCTTGCACAGATGTGGAAATCCCCTACTTTTTCTCTCAACTCACCCCATGGTCTGACATACCTGTTTTGACACCATTACCTTTGAAATAGTGATAGTTGTCACAGTTGGGCTGCTGGGTAGTGGTCCCCTGGTAGGGATCCTTTACTCCTACTGTAAGATGTGTCCTCCATGTGTGGAATCTTGTCAACTCAGGGCAAGTAAAAATCATTTTCCACCTGTGCATTTCACATCACTGTTATCTCATTTTATTGTATGATGCTAGGAGTATTCCTCAGCACTGCTGCTACCCCTAGCTCACATTCAAGTGTAGCAGCCTCAGTGATGTACACTGAGGTCATACCCACGCTGAACCCCTTCATTTACAGTGAGGAACAAAGACATTAAGCAGGCTCTGAAAGATTTCCTTATAAAACACAGCTATAAAAGGGCAGTTGTTCAGAAATAAAGCAGCTCACATAATTGCAGGGTTCAAAACCTCATAGTCAGAGATTGTATATATTGGGTTAGATTCTTGATAAGAATGTAGTAGTAAAATTTCATCCTTTTATTTATTTCCAGGACTTTTCATTTCTTTAACATGAACTTCTCCATAGTTTATACAACTCACTTTATTAAGTTTCCTGATGTATTTCATATTGAAAAGTTTTCCTTTGATTTCCTACTCATTCAGCTTTATTATCCATGAGGGATCTGAACATTTGGGGAATTACCATTATCATGGGACTAGATGGATTTCTTAAGGACAATTTATACTCAAATTAGTATGTGATACCAAGTAGCTTTTTTTTCACTAAAAGAATAGTCATGAGAGCTTAGAGGATTAATCTGGAGGCGGCACCAGGTGTATGGGTAATGGACACAAGCAGCAGAGAAGGGCACGGCAACCAGAAAGCAGGAAAGGACTTTGTTCTCCCAGCTGACACACGTGCTATCTGCCTACAACTACCTCTATCACCATGAAAAGGCAGAAGAATTTGGTCCAGTCCAGAATTACCCAGACAACCCCCAAGAGAGGGTCTGGGAAGATAGCTTGAACCAATCTTCCTAAAAATAATTCAAAATAAAGGTCATAACTATGCTGAAGGACCGACCGAGAAATATGCAAGAGCTAAAGGATCAAGTTGGGAGGGAGAGTACATAAATAAAACAATCTCTGGAAGGACTTAAGAGCAGAGTGGATGAGGTACAAGAGACTGTTAATGGAATAGAAATCGGAGAACAGGAACACAGAGAAGCTGAGAGAGAGCTAAAAGGATCTCGAGGAATGAAAGAATATTAAGAGAATTGTGTGACCAATCCAAATGGAACAATATTCGCATAATAGGAGTACCAGAAGAAAAAGAGAGATTAAAAAGGATATAAAGTGTCTTTGAAGAAATAATTGCTGGAAACTTCCCCAAACTGGGGGAGGAAATAGTATCTCAGACATGGAAGCCCACAGAACTCCCAACACAATGGACCCAGGAAGGACAACACCAAGACATATAATAATTAAAATGGCAAATATCAAAGACAAGGGCAGAGTATTAAAGGCAGCCAGGGAGAGAAAAAGATTACCTACAAATGAAAGCCCATCAGGCTATCATTAGACTTCTCAACAGAAACCTTACAGGCCAGAAGAGAATGGCATGATATACTTAATGCAATGAAATAGAACGGCCTTCAACCAAAAATACTTCATCCAGCACGATTATCATTTAAATATGAAGGAGGGATTAAACAATTCCCAGACAAGCAAAATTTGAGGGAATTTGCCTCACACAAATCAGCTCTACAGGATATTTTAATGGGACTGCTCTAGATGGAAGCACCCCAAAGGCTAAATAAATGTCACCAGAGAAAATAAAATCACAACAAAGAAAGCAGTCCAATGAAAGACTAAATAAAGGCAAAAAATAAAATCAATTACTCAAAAAAGCAGTCAAAGAAACACAAAAGTGTACAGAATAAAACACCTAACATATAAAGAATGGAGGAGGATGAATAAGAAAGGAGAGAAATGAAAAATCATAACACTGTGCTTATAATTGCTTAATAGTAAAGTTAAGTTAGACAGTTAGATAGTAAAGAGGCTACCCTTGAACCACTGGTAACCATGAATGTAAAGCCTGCAATGGCAGTAAGTACATATCTTTCAATAATCACCCTAAATGTAAATGGACTGAATGCACAATCAAAAAACACAGAGTAATAGAATGGATAAAGAAGCAAGACCTATCTATATGCTGCTTAAAAGAGAGTCACCTCAAACCCAAAACATACACAGACTAAAAGTCAAGGGTTGGAAAACCTATTTAATGCAAACAACAGGGAGAAAAAAGCAGGAGTTGCAGTAATTGTACCAGAAAATAGACTTCAAAACAAAGAAAGTAACAAGAGATAAAGAAGGCCATTACATAATGATAAAGGGGTCAGTCTTACAAGAGGATATAACCATTATAAATATATATGCACCCAATACAGGAACACCAACATATGTGAAACAAATGCTAACAGAATTAAAGAAGGAAATAGAATGCAACACATTCGTTCTAGGAAACTTCAACACACCACTCACTCCAAAGGACAGATCCACCAGACAGAAAATAAGCAAGGACACAGAGGCACTGAGTAACACACTAAAACAGATGGACTTAACAGACATCTACAGAACTGTATACCCAAAAGCAGAAGGATACACATTCTTCTCAAGTGCACATGGAACATTTTCCAGAATAGACCACGTACTAGGCCACAAAAAGAGCCTCAGTAAATTTCAAAAGATTGAAATTCTACCAACCAACTTTTCAGACCACAAAGGCATAAAACTAAAAATAAATTGTAAAAAGAAAACAAAAAGGCTCACAGACACATCAAGGTTTAACAACATGCTCCTAAATATTCAATGCATCAATTACCTAATTAAAACAGAGATCAAACAATATATGGAGACAAACAACAACAACAGCATCAAGCCCCAACTTCCGTAGGACACAGTGAACACAGTTCTAACTGGAAAGTGTATAGCAATCCAGGCCTATTTAAAGAAGGAATAAAAATCCCAAATAAATAGTCTAAAGTCACAATTATAGAAACTGGAAAAAGAAGAACAAATGAGGCCCACAGTCAGCAGAAGGAGGGACATAATGAAGATCAGAGAAGAAATACATAAAACTGAGAAGAATAAAACAATAGAAAAAAATCAATGAATCCAAGAGCTGGTTCTTTGCGAAAATCAACAAAGTAATAAGCCACTAGCCAGACTTAATAAGAGAAAAAGAGAACCTACATACATGAACAGAATCAGATATGAGAAAGGAAAAATCACGACAGAACCCACAGAAACACAAAGAATTATTAGAGAATACTATGAAAATCTAACACGCTAACATGCCAGAAAACCTAGAAGAAATGGACAACTTCCTAGAAAAATACAACCTTCCAAGACTAACAAAGGAAGAAACAGAATATCTAAACAGAACAATTATCAGCAACGAAATTGAATCAGTAATCAAAAAACTACCCAAGAACAAAACACCTGGGCCACATGAATTCACCGCTGAATTTTATCAGACATATAGAGAAGACATAATGCCCATTCTCCTTAAAGTTTTCAAAATAATAGAAGAGGAGGGAATACTCCCAAACTCATTCTATGAAGCCAACATCACCATAATACCAAGCCCAAGCAAAGACCACGCCAAATAGAAAAGTTACAGACCAATATCCCTGATGAAAGTAGATGCAAAAATACTCCACAAAATATTAACAAACCGAATTCAAAAATAAATCAAAAGGATCATACACCATGACCAAGTGGGACTCATCCCAGGGATGCAAGGATGGTACAACATTCCAAAATCCACCAACATCATCCACCACATCAACAAAAAGGACAAAAACCACATGATCATCTTCATAGATGCTGAAAAAGCATTCGACAAAATTCAACATCCATTCATGATAAAAACTCTCAGCAAAATGGGTATAGAGGGCAAGTACCTCAACATAATAAAGGCCATATATGATAAACCCACAGCCAACATCATACTGAACAGCGAGAAGCTGAAAACTTTTCCTCTGATATCGGGAACAAGACAGGGATGCTCACTCTCCTTACTGTTATTTAACATAGTACTGGAGGTCCTAGCCATGGAAATTAGACAAAACAAAGAAATACAAGCAATCTAGATTGGTAAAGCAGAACTTAAACTGTCACTATTTGCAGATGACATGATATTGTACATAAAAAACCCTAAAGACTCCACTGCAAAACTACCAGAACTGATATCAGAATACAGCAAAGTTAGAGGATACAAAATTAGCACACAGAAATCTGTGGCTTTCCTATACACTAACAACAAACCAATAGAAAGAGAAATCAGAAAAACAATTCCATTCACCATTGCATCAAAAAGAATAAAATACCTAGGAATAAATCTAACCAAAGAAGTGAAAGACCTAGATCCTGAAAACTATAAGACATTAAGAGAAATTAAAGAGGACACTAACAAATGGAAACTCATTCCATGCTCCTGGTTAGGAAGAATTAATATCGTCAAAATGGCCATCCTGCCCAAAGCAATATACAGATTTGATGCAATCCCTATCAAATTACCAACAACATTCTTCAATGAACTGGAAGAAATAATTCAAAAATTCATATGGAAACACCAAAGAACCCAAATAGCCACAGCAATCCTGAGAAAGAAGAAGGGGGGGGGATTTCTCTCCCCAACTCCAAGCTCTACTACAAAGCCATAGTAATCAAGACAATTTGGTACTGGCATAAGAACGGGGCCACAGACCAGTGGAAAAGATTAGAGACTCCAGACATTAACCAAACATATATGAGCAATTAATATTCGATAAAGGAGCCATGGACATACAATGGGGAAATGACAGTCTCTTCAACAGATGGTGCTGGAAAAACTGGACAGCTACATGTAAGAGAATGAAACTGGATCACTGTGTAACCCCATACACAAAAGTAAATTCAAAATGGATCAAAGACCTGAATGTAAGTCATGAAATCATAAAACTCTTAGAAAAAAACATAGGCAAAAATCTCTTGGACATAAACATTAGTGACTTCTTCATGAACATATCTCCCCAGGCAAAGGAAAGGAAAGCAAAAATGAACAAGTGGGACAATATCAAGCTGAAAAGTTTCTGTGCAGCAAAGGGCACCATCAATAGAACAAAAAGGTACCCTACAGTATGGGAGAATATATTCGTAAATGACAGATCCGATAAAGGCTTGACATCCAAAATACATAAAGAGCTCATGCACCTCAACAAACAAAAAGCAAATAATCCAATTAAAAAATGGGTAGAGTGGCTGAACAGACAGTTCTCCAAAGAAAAAATGCATAAGATGAACAGACACATGAAAAGATGCTCCACATTGCTAGTTATCAGAGAAATGCAAATTAAAACCACAATGAGATATCACCTCACACCAATAAGGATGGCTACCATCCAAAAGACAAACAACAACAAATGTTGGTGAACTTGTGGAGAAAGGGGAACCCTCCTACACTCCTGGTGGGAATGTAAATTAGTTCAACCATTGTGGAAAGCAGTATGGAGGTTCCTCAAAAAGCTCAAAATAGAAATGCCATTTGACCCAGGAATTCCACTTCTAGGAATTTACCCTAAGAATACAGCAGCCCAGTTTGAAAAAGACAGATGCACCCCTGTTTATTGCAGCACTATTTATAATAGCCAAGAAATGGAAGCAACCTAAGCGTCCATCAGTAGATGAATGGATAAAGAAGATGTGGTACATATACACAATCGAATATCATTCAGCCATAAGAAGAAAACAAATCCTACAACTTGCAATAACATGGATGGAGCTAGAGGGTATTATGCTCAGTGAAATAAGCCAAGAGCATAAATACAAATACCAAATGATTTCACTCATATGTGGAGTATAAGAACAAAGGAAAAACTGAAGAAACAAAACAGCATCAGAATCACAGAACCCAAGAATAGACTAACAGTTACCAAAGGGAAAGAGACTAGGGAGAATGGGAGGGTAGGGATGGATAAGGGTGGGGAAGAAGGATAGGGGCATTACGATTAGCATGTATAATGTGGGGTATGGGGGAAAGGGGATGGCTGTGCAACACAGAGAAGACAAGTAGTGATTCTACAACATCTTACTATGCTGATGAACAGTGACTGTAATGGGGTTTGTTGGGGGAACATGGGGTAGGGGAGAGCCTAGTAAACATAATGTTTTTCATGTAATTGTAGACTAATGAAACAAAAAAAATAGCATACATATAATACTGCTTAAAAGGTGATGTATAAAAGTTATTCAAGATTTTTATAAGACTGGTTTGTAGATTTATGGCTTTTGTAATACAAATATTAAGTATTGTTTATAAAAAAACACTACCCAAGAACAAATCCCCTGGACCAGAAGGATTCACCACTGAATTTTATCAGGCATATAGAGAAGACATAATGCCCATTCTCATTAAAGTTTTCAAAAAAATAGAAGAGGAGGGAATACTTCCAAACTCATTCTATGAATCCAACATCACCCTAATTCCAAAACCAGGCAAAGACCTTACCAAAAAAGAAAATTACAGACCAGCATCCCTGATGAAAGTAGATGCAAAAATACTCAACAAAATATTAGCAAACCAAATTCAAAAATACATCAAAAGGATCATACACCATGACCAAGTGGGACTCATCCCAGGGATGCAAGGATGGTACAACATTCAAAAATCTATCATCATCCACCACATAAGCAAAAAGAAGGACAAAAACCACATGATCATCTCCATAGATGCTGAAAATGCACTCGACAACATTCAACATCCATTCATGATAAAAACTCTCAGCAAAACAGGTATAGAGGGCACGTACCTCAACATAATAAAGGCCATATATGATAAACCCACAGCCAACATCATACTGAACAGCGAGAAGCTGAAAGCTTTTCCTCTGATATTGGGAACAAGACAGGAATGCCCACTCTCCCCACTGTTATTCAACATAGTACTGGAGGTCGTAGCTATAGCAATTAAACAAAACAAAGAAATACAAGGAATCCAAATTGGTAAAGAAGAAGTTAAACTGTCACTATTTACATATGACATGATATTGTACATAAAAAAAAACCCTAAAGACTCCACTCCAAAACTACTAGAACTAATATCGGAATTCAGCAAAGCTGAATGATACAAAATTAATAGACAGAAATCTGTGACTTTCCTATACACTAAAAATGAACTAATAAAAAGAGAAATCGGGAAAACAATTCCATTCACAATGGCATCAAAAAGAATAAAATACCTAGGAACAAATCTAAACAAGGAAGTGAAAGATCTATACCCTGAAAACTACAGGACACTCTTAATAGAAATTAAAGAAGTCACTAACAAATAGAAACTCATCCCATGCTCTTGGCTAGGAAGAATTAATACTGTCAAAATGACCATCCTTCCTAAAACAATCTACAGTTTCAATGCAATGCAAACCAAAATACTAGTAACATTCTTCAGTGAACTGGAACAAATAGTTTTAAAATTCGTATGGAAACACAAAAGTCCCAGAATAGCCAAAGCAATCCTGAGAAGGAAGAAAAAAACAAGGGGGATCTCACTTTCCAACTTTCAACTCTACTACAAAGCCACAGTAATCAAGACAATTTGGTACTGGCACAAGAACAGAGCCACAGACCAGTGGAACAGAATAGAAAGTCCAGGTATTAACACAAACATATATAGTCAATTAATATATGATAAAGGAGCCATGGACATACAATGGGGAACTGACAGCCTCTTCAACAGCTGCTGTTGACAAAACTGTTCAGCTACATGGAAGAGAATGAAACTGGTTCATTTTCTAACCCCAGACACAAATGTAAATTTGAAGTGGATCAAAGACCTGAATGTAAGTCATAAAACCACAAAACTCTCAGAAAAAACATAGGCAAAATCTCTTCCACATAAACATGAGTGACTTCTTCATGAACATATTTCCCCGGACAAGGGAAACAAAATAAAAAATGAACAAGTGGGACTATATCAAACTGAAAAGATTCTGTACAGCAAAGGACACCACCAGTAGAACAAAAAGGCATCCTACAGAATGGGAGAATATATTCATAAATGACAGAACCGATAAAGGGTTGACATGTAAAATATATAAAGAACTCACGCACCCCAACAAAAAAAAAAAATAATAATCCAATTAGGAAATGGTTAGAGTCACTGAACAGACAGTTCTCCAAAGATGAAATACAGACGGCCAACAGACACATGAAAAGATGCTCCATATGACTAGTCATCAGAGAAATGCAAATTAAAAACACAATGAGATATCATCTCACACCAGTAAGAATCACCACCATCCAAAAGACAAACAAAAACAAATGTTGGTGAGGATGTGGAGAAAGGGGAACCCTCATACACTGCTAGTGGTAATTTTAACTAGTTCAACCATTGTGGAAAGCAGTATGGATGTTCCTCAAAAAGCTCAAAATAGAAATACCATTTGACCCAGGAGTTCCCCTTTTAGGAATTTACCCTAAGAATGCGTTGGACCTATTTGAAAAAGATAGATGCACCCCTATGTTTATCACAGCATTATTTCCAATAGCCAAGAAGTGGAAATAACCTATGTGTCCATCAGTAGATGATGGATAAAGAAGATGTGGTACATATACACAATGGAATATTATCAGCCATAAGATGAAAACAAATCCTACCATTTGCAACAGCATGGATGGAGCTAGAGGGTATTATGCTCAGTGAAATAAGCCAGGTGGAGAAAAACAAGCATGAAATAAGCCAGGTGGAGAAAAACAAGTACCAAATGATTTCACTCATCTGTGGAGGATAAGAATAATGTAAAAACTGAAGGAGCAAAACACCAGAAGACTCACAGAACCCAAGAATGGACTAACAGTTACCAAGGGGAAAAGGACGGGGAAGACAGGTGGGAAGGTAGGGAAAAAGAGGCAGGGAAAGTAAGAGGGAATTATGATTAGCATGTATAATGTCAGGGGGTGGACTGGAAGGGCTTTACAATACAGAGAAGACAAGTAGTGATTCTAAAACATCTTACTATGCTGATGGACAATGACTGCACTGGGGAGTGTAGGAGGAACTTGGTGATAGGGTGAGTCTAGTAAACATAATGTTCCTCATGTAATTGTAGAGTAATGATACCAAAATAAAAAAATAATATGATGCCAAACAAACAAAAACAGAAAACCATGAGTTGTAGTTCTCCTATGGAATAAATAGACACTGTGGGTATTTATATGTTCACATTCTTTTCTCATAATATGTTATTTGGAGTATTTCACCCTCTGTAATATTTTCGGAGATTTGGGAGAAAACTGAAATTACTTCTTTTGATACGGAGTGCCACTCACTTATGAAGTCAAATGCTTCTTGGGCTCTTTATGTTGGGAAGATGTTGATTCATTAGTGACTCTTCTTACCTAAATTGCTCTGTTTAGATTTTCTTTTTCTTCATGATTCAAACTTGATAAGTGGTATGTTTCCTGACATGTATCCAATTCTTTTAGGTATGCTCATATGCACACCCAACCAACACATGTGCACACACACACACATAACAGTGAGATCTATGAGGATATTTGGTATGTACCATTCTTCTGTATGATTCACTTTGATGATTTTGTGCCTTATTTCTCCTATACTAGTTAATATTTTCAAACCATAGTCTGACAACCAAATCGGTCATGATCTCAGAATATGGGAAGCATTCCTCTAACATGACCTCCATACCAATGTTTATATTTCCCTGCTTCTGTTCTTTCCCTCATCGTCAGCAATTGCCATGAGAAAATGTGTCAACATTCAAGCAATATATGCTACTGTTCCTAACTAAGCTACGTCTGGGGGACAGGAATGCTGACTGTGTATAACATTGCTACATGCCTTGAAGGAACTCACAGCCTGGCAGGAAGAAGGGCACAGAGTAAATAAAAAATACACAGTGATATCCTCTACAGCTAAATTGTGTGTGAGGAAGAGTACTTTCCCTTGGCAATATCTTGGGAAAACAGTTTCATGAAGATATGGATCAAGACAATCTGAAAGAGGATAACAGAGTTTGGAGATGAAAATTGGGTAAAAAATTTGCAAATAGACCATGGGTGAGGCTCCAGGCAGACAGAAGTGGGTGAATGAGTCTCAGCATTGAACCTACTACTTCAGATGAATCTGTAAGTAAGGTTCAGTTTTTGGAAATCCAGATGAGTGAGGACAGGGACAAAAAACAAACAAACAAATGAACAAACAAAAAACACATGAGATTGGAGAATGTCCCCTAAGATAAGCAATGGAGATATTTCAGAGTTTGTAGGAAAATAACCAAATCTCACAACCAGTGGTAACTGTCCCTACAGCAACAGGCAGGAAACAGGCATTTCTTTGAATACATACTGACAGAATGTGTGCCATATTTAGGAGGATAGGTACAGTTACCCCACTGCTCAGGTGAGGATATCAACATTTCAAATGTCTCTGGTGACTCTCCAAGATCAAACAGCCACTATATGTTAGATCAGAGATTTTAAAGTTGATTTTTCTGATTTCAAAGTACTGCACTTTGTCATTCAAAACATATTTCACCATTCTACCATCACAAATCCCCTACTACTGTGCATTGTATACCTGCTGTCGTACAGTGTGAGCTTATTTCCTTTGCTCTTTATTCCAGAGATATGATTGATCAGTAAGGTGTCTTGATATTGTCAGACATAACTCATTTATCTTTGGGATAAACTGAGTTTTGCTGTTCATTCATTATTCTGGCCACCAGGGGTATATAATTCAGGTTGGTATACTGTCACACCAAGGAAACTCTTTCATCATCACCATCTTTCAATGACCAGCTGAGTCATTTGACCTCTTATCCCCCCATGTTAATTTATTTTTGTTTTGGTATTGTTAATATACAATTAATGAGCGACATTATGGTTACTAGATTCCCCCGTAATCAAGTCCCCACCAGATACCTCATTACAGTCACTGTCCATCAGGCATAGAAAGATGCTATAGAATCACTACTTGTCTTCTCTGTGCTATACTGACTTCCCCAAGTCCCCCTCTACATTATGTGCTAATCATCATACCCCTTCTCCCCTTATCCCTCCCTTCCCACCCATCATCCCAGTCCCTTTCCCTTTGGTAACTGTTAGTCCGTTCTTGGGTTCTGTGAGTCTGTTGCTGTTTTGTTCCTTCAGTTTTTGCTTTATTCTTATGCTCCACAGATGAGCGAAATTATTTGGTACTTGTCTTTTTCCGCCTGGCTTATTTCACTGAGCGTAATGCCCTCTAGCTCCATTCATGTTGTTGCAAATAGTAGGATTTGTTTTCTACCTATGACTGAATAATATTCCATTGTGTATATGTACCACCTCTTCTTTACCCATTCATCTACTGATGGACATAGGTTGATTCCATTTCTTGGCTATTGAAAACAGTGCTGCAATAAACAGAGGAGTGCTTACATTTTTTTAAAACCTGAAATCCTGTATTCTTAGAGTAAATTCCAAAGAATTCCTGGGTTGAATGGTATTTCTATTTTTAGATTTTTGAGGAACCTCCATACTGCTTTCCACAATGGTTGAAATAATTTACATTCCCACCAGCAGTGTTGGAGGGTTCCCTTTCTGCATATCCTTGCCAGCATTTTTCTTGTCTTTTGAATATTGGCCATCCTAACTGGTATGAGGTGATATCTCATTGTGATTTTAATTTGCATTTCTCTAATGATTAGTGATGTGGGGCATCTTTTCAAGTGCCTGTTGGTCATCTGAATTTCTTCTTTGGAGAATTCTCTGTTCATATCCTCTGCCCTTTTTCTAATCAGATTATTTGCTTTTTGGTTTTTGAGTTGCATGAGCTCTTTATATTTTTGGATGTCAACCCCTTATCAGATATGTCGATTATGAATATATTCTCCTATGCTGTAGCATGCATTTTTGTTCTACAGATTGTGTTCTTTCCTGTACTGAAGGTTTTTAGTTTGATGTAATCCCACTTATTCATTTTTGCTTTTGTTTCCCTTGCCTGGGGAGATATATTCATGAAAAACTTTCTCATGTTTATATTCAAGAGAGTTTTGCCTATGTTTTCTTCTAAGAGTTTTATAGTTTCATCTCCTACATTCAGGTCTTTGATCCATTTTAGTTTACTTTTGTGTATGGAGTTAGATAGTAATCCTGTTTCATTTTCTTACATGTAGGTGTCCTGTTTTGCCAACACCAGTTCTTGAAGAGGCTGTCATTTCACCATTCTACATCTATGGCTCCACTTATCATATATTAATTGACTATATATACTTGGGTTAATATCTGGACTCTCTATTCTGTTCCATTGGTCTATGGGTCTGTTCTTGTGCCAGTACCATATTGTCTTGATTACTGTGGCTTTGTAGAACAGCTTAAAGTTGGTAAGCAATATCCCCCTTGTTTTATTCTTCTTTCCCAGGATTGTTTTGACTATTCTGGGTCTTTTTTGGTTCCATTAGAACTACTTGTTCCAGTTCATTGAAAACGCAGTCAGTATTTTGATAGGGATTGCATTGAATCTGTAGATTGCTTTAGGCAGGATGGCCATTTTGACAATATTAATTCTTCCTTTCCAAGGGCATGGGATGAATTTCCATTTATTAGTGTCCTCTTCAATTTCTCTCAAGATTGTCTTATAGTTTTCAGGGTATGGGTCTTTCTCCTCCTTGGTTAGGTTTATTTATAGGTAAGTTATTCTTTTTGATGTGATTGTGAATGGAATTGATTTCCAGATTTCTCTTTCTGCTAGTTTACTCTTAGTATATAGGAATGCAACAGATTTCTGTGTATTAATTTTGTATCCTGCAACTTTGCTGAATTCAGACACTAGTTCTAGTTGTTTTGGAGTGGAATCTTTAGGGATTTCTATATACAATATCATATCATCTGCAACAGTGACAGTTTGACTTCCTCCTTACCAATCTGGATGCCTTTTATTTCTTTTTGTTGTTTGATTGCCATGGCTAGGACCTCCAGTACTATGGCAGATTAAAGTGAGGAGAGTGGACATCCTTGTCTTGTTCCCAAGCTGATTGGAAAAGTTTACATCTTTTCACTGTTAAGTATGATGTTGGCTGTGGGTTTGTTATATATGGCCTCTGTTATGTTGAGGTACTTGCCTTCTATGCCCATTTTGTTTATAGTTTTTATCATATATTGAATTTTGTCAAATGATTTTTTCAGCATCTATTAAGATGATCATGTGGTTTTTGTCCTTTTTATTGATATACTGGATGTTGTTGATGGATTTGTAAATGTTGTACCATCCTTTTATTCCTGGGATGAATCCCACTTGATCATGATGTATGATTCTTTTAATGTATTTTTTCATTCGGTTTGCTAATATTTTGATGAGTATTTCTGCATCTATGTTCGTCAGGGTTATTGGTCTGTAGTTTTTTTTATGGTGTCTTTGCCTGGTTTTGTTATTAGAATAATGCTGGCTACATAGAATGAGTTTGGAAGTATTCTCACCTCTTCAATTTTTGGAAAACTTTAAGGAGAATGGATGTTATTTCTTCTCTAAATGTCTGATAAAATTCAGCAGTGAACCCATCTGGTCAGGGATTTTGTTCTTGGGTAGTTTTTGATAAATGATTTAGTTTTATTGCCTGTAATCAGTCTGTTTAGATTTTCTTTTTCTTCCTGGGTCAGTCTTTGACGGTTATATTTTTCTAGTAAGTTGTCTCTTTCTTCTAGCTTACACAGTTTGGTACTGTATAATTTTTCATAGTATTCTCTAATAATTCTTTGTATTTCTGTTGTATCCATATTGATTTTTTCCTTTCTCATTCTGAGGAACCAGCAGCAGGCTGCTTGTCATGGTGAGGGTCCTCAGGGCTATGTTGGCTCCTGAAGCTCCTGAAAACTTCCAGCCTCCTGGGCTGAGTGCATCAGGTCGATTTTGTCCTCCAGTTCCTTCTCCTAATCCCTTCCCACTTTAGGACTTTTAAAACACCTACTTTTCTTTTATCCCAGGGCAGCTGGTTGTAGGAACCTATTCACAGTCTTTGCCTCATATTTTGCTTTCAGCCCCTCCAGTCTCCAGGGCACCATGCAATGTGGTCTTTGCTCCCAGGGAAGATTTATGGGGATGGGTATTTAGCAGTCCTGTGCTTCCACTCCTGACTTGCTCTAATTCTTTACCTCCCACTGGTGAGCTGGGGTTGGGGGAGTATTCGGGTCCTGTGTGGTCCAGGCTTTTTACTTTACCCTTTTCCATGAGATGTTGATTTATCCTAGATGTAGACTGGCTGGTGTACTGTTACTTCTGGTCACTCTTTTAGATATAGTTGTATTTGCTGTATTTTCTAAATATATTTGGTTTTGGAAGGAGATTTTTCCCACACTAATCACACTGCCATCTTTTTCCTCCTCCCTCCTTCCATTATTGAATTGGGATTTTCTGGTGTTGAAGCATATGAGTTCTTTACATATTTTGGCTTTTAACTCCTTTTCTGATAAACCATTGATGTATATATTCTCTCATACTGTAGGTTGCCTTTTTGTTCTGCTGATGGTGTCCTTTGCTTTAAAGAAGCTTTTCAATTTGATATATTCCCATTTGTTCATTTTTGCTTCTGTTTCCATTGCCTGGAAAGACATGTCCAGAAAAAACTGCCCATGCTTATGTTCAAGAGATTTTTGCCTATGTTTTCTCCTAAGAGTTTTACGGTTTCACATCTCATATTTAGGACTTTAATCCATTTTGAGTTTACTTTCACGTATGGAGTTAGTAATCCAGTTTCATTCTCTATCACATAGCTGTCCCATTTTCCCAATTCTTATTTCATTTATTTAGATATGCCAATCTTCTTATTTCTGAGATTCATACCTTCTATAATATTACATGGCCCACTTTTTTATTTTAAATTTAGTTTTATACATGTTTTCCTGAATTATTTTGTTTGCTTTTACATAGAGATCTTTAACCCCTGTGATTTTTAAAAGAATTATGTAGGAAAAAACCAACTTTGTTTTCTTCTGTATAGCCATTTATGCCAGTTTTATTCAATAACCCAAACTTTGCCAAGCAAATTAATTTTACAGTCTTGTCAAATTGATGTTTTTAGCTCCAGGAGGAAGGGAGTTCCTCTCCTGGGGTAAGTTTCCTCTGAGACCAAAGACAGGCAAGAGAAATGGTAGCTTGGGGACTAATGTTTATTTCTCATAGCTCAGTGTCTCTCCACCGTGGCGCTCTGCTGTCTCCCTCCTAGTACTCTACCTCATCTTCCTTGTCTCTGCTACCTAGCTCTGTCTCTCCTGTCACTGTGACCCACCTCCCCCAGATCCTTCTGGGAGGAACTCTGTGGTGGGTCACTGGTGACTGTTGGGTGCCTAACCAGTTATATACCAGTAATGGAGGGGAGGAGCGGATGGCTGGTACACTCCAGCTCTTACCCTGGACCAGCAATCTGTGCGACTGCTGGCTCTGATGCAGTAAATATCATGTTGATGTGCAAACAGGCCCATGTATGCATATCATTATCAAGGCTAGGTGGGAATTCTGGTTGAAAACTTTTATTTACCCTATAATCCACCCCTCCATAATTATCAGCTCACAATCTACATGCCCCCAATATTCCACAATGTCCCCACATGAGAAAGCTAGAACACTAACCAGATGAACAACATACAAATAACAGAAACTGTGATGCAGATAACAATAAATACATGACAATCCTCAAGCATGAGGATCCAGCTGCATTCTAAGATTGAGTCCATAGCTCACATGTTTGACAGGAGACCAGCAGCTCAACCAGTAGGGGGCTGTAGGAATGCTCGGCAAGCAACAGCTGTGGCTAGGGGTCATAAGCAATCCACAAAGACTTCAGAAGAGTATAACCTTAAAGGTGAAAAGTTTAATGACACCAACATAAGCAAATCTTGTACATCATGTAGAATGCATTCAAGAGAGTCATCCTGTGATAGGACAGTGGGAGGAATTGGGTACCATTCTTGTCTAGTATATTAGACCTTCACTGTACTGCCTGTGGGAGTTCTGGATGGGTCAATATACTGGGCTATGAGGAGTACATGCACTGGCCATAATGATAAAACAAAATGCACCCATAAGGTGCTCCTACCTTCTGGCTGTTTTTGGTACACTACCATGATCCTTGGGGTCCACTCTGCTGTCACTCCAGAAACACATAGTAGGCCAGCTTCCAGGTATTGTTTCCAAGGTTTCAGAAGGGCCTGCCATCACTAGTCCATGTGGAAAAATTCCAAAGGCCATCTAGTCTCCAGGTTGCTATGGGACTCAGGTGCACAATGCACTCCTACTGGGCTCAACTGACTTCTTCAAAAGTCAGAAGCAGGACTCACCAATGGGCTAATGCCCATATTGTCTTCTACCCTGTGTCAAGTGGTCTGTTTCATCATTCTCTGAGGATGTCAAGGCAAATAGCCTTTAAGCCACTGCCATAGGCCCCAGTCACAACTCTCTATTCACAAGGATTTCCAGATCACAGGACCTTGATGAGTCCATCTCACTCAAGACTTCCATGGCCCTAGTAGTCCATTTTGTAATGGCATTGGTAAAACACACATTTTATCCCAGAACCCCACTTGATTGCCTTGTATACCAAGGGGCACAAGGGCCTCACAATTTGTGCCAAGTGCAGGATAAACACTCTCCAGTAGCCTCCAAGACCCAAAACCTCTTGCAATAATCCCACATTTATCCATCAGAAAATCAGGGGTAAGCATAACATAATATACAATATTAGATTCCCTGTTCCCAAGCGTATTTGTTCTTGTCCCTCTCTGATTGCTGTATACCCTGTAGCCATCTATCACAATAGGGGTTCCAAAAAATGCTTAGGGTTGCCATAAATCAGGGAGCATTCAGCTTCTGTGTCCATCAGAGCCAGGGTATGTCATATATTCACTGGGGACCAATCAATTGCTAATTCTACATGTGGCCTCCAGTCCCCACCATGTCCCCAAGGTGGGGGCCTTGATCCACACCCTCAGTCAAACATCAATGCCCAGTTGTCTTCCTGTGGGGGTGCAGGCCCAGGTGAGGCCTGAATACTCTCCCCCAGGAAGTACTTCAGACACACAGCCCAGACATGGGTCTTGCCTATGAATTCCATTTCTTAGACCTCAGCAAATGGAACTGCTGCTCTAGCTTTAAGTGTTGTCACAACTCCAGCAAGATCTTATCAGGCTTCCCATTTAACTTCTCTTTTACTGCCTCCATGTTTATCAAATCAACCCACATACAGTTCCTTGAGACTTTCATGGGGCCCTTTAAAGCTTTTCTTTCAGTAGCAGACATTATCTCCTTCATTTCTTACATTGACTCAATCTCTCCCAGATCTGCCATACTACAAAGCATATTATTCATGGGCTGTCCAAAGTGAGGGGCAAGAACAGTCACAAGAGAGCAAAAGAGGGATGGGGGAGCTGTGTGGAGCATCAGATTTCTTCTCTCCACAGTGAACAATTCATTTGGGTCCTGGTGGTCCATATATTTTTCATGCCCAAACTCCCATAGAACCTACTGGAGCTCTGCATACGTCTGCCAGGTACTAGGGAAATCACCCTGGTTAGGTGATACAGTGTGGAGTACCACCATTAGCCAATCCAACAGCATATGTTCCTTGGGATCTGACGAGCATTTTGTAACCTCTGCCAGAGGGAGGCATGAATCACTAGGGAAGCCAGTTTCCCCATTACTGACCCAAACAGAGCAATGTCATCTATACCTGAATCCCAAAGACTGAGAAGCCATGTGGGCAGGGACTCTGAGGGCCTTTTCCTAAACTGAAAACTCAAATCCACCAGCTCAGCCTGGGTATAGGGGCAGAGCATGGAGTGCTCCACAGCCTGGGGAGGTGTCTTCTCCTCTCCCTGAGGAACCCACAGTTGCTGTGTCTTTATTCTGTTAGCAACATCTGGGTGGGCATTCAACAGGGAAGAGTCTAGGCTTCCCACAGTGACTCCAATTCCACCCCCATCCTTCCCCAGTTCCTCATCCTCTGATGTTTCATCTACCAATTCCAGAGCCAAAGGCACCACCCTTTCCTTCACCTCCCACATGGCATCTCACAGCCTGCCTTCCCCTGTTGTCCATTCTAGCACCACTAGTATGTCTCTCAGCATCACAATCTCAGTTTTTAACAGTCTGCTTTCCTTCCTTATACCATCCCACAATTTGCATTCCCGTTCTGCCACTTCCTGTTGAAGCACAATCTCTCTTCTTGGTAACTCATTCAATGCTGTGAGAAACATTCAACCCGTAGTTCCCACCACTGCATAGGCACTCTATACCCCAGGATGTATCCTATCTCATGGAGGGCGAACTCATTGGCTCAGGTGTCCTCAACCTTCCCCATTTCCACAGAGGGGACGACTCCTCTAAGAGGCAAATCTCTCTAGGCCAAATCCCTACTTAAAGATCCCCAGGTGTCACCCCACCATCTCCAGTGGCAACCCACTGGAACACCACATCCAGGAGGAGAGTTTTTTGGGTTCACCAGATCCTACTCACTATGGTAAAATGTGGCTCCAGGATAAGGGGATAACAGCCCTTGAAAAGTTTCCCATGAATCTTGTAAGACTCAAGAAAGAAAAAAGAAAGGAAGGTTTTGGGTTAAACGTTTATTTCTCTCTCCCCTGGTCCACTCTACCCTGAACCCCATCTACCCTGTCCTCTCACTCCCAGCGTCCTCCCTATCACTTGACTCTGCTCCCCAGCTCTGTCTCTCCAGCTATGGTCTGCTTCCCCTGCCCCTTCTAGGAGGGATTCCTTGGGCAGATTCCCTGTACACTCTTGGGTGTCTGACCAATTACATACTAGGAACAGAGGGGAGGAGAGAATGGCTGCTACTCTCCACCCCTTACACCAAACCAGCCATCCTGTGATAACTGGCAGGTCTGCTGCCATAACTATCATGCTAATGTGCAAATAAGTCTTTAAATACATATCACTATCAAAGATATGTGGAAATTCTGGTTGAAAACTTCATTTACCCCACACCTAATTACTGATTCATTCAACAGATCACACCATCAGCTACATGGCAGAACATTCTAGAACATTATGCTTTATTATCTTATGCATAGGTCTTTGCCATTTTAGTTATTAATCTGTTTCAATATCATCAAATCATGGCTTTCTTAAATCTTGTTTCAGATAGTTTCATTGCTCTGTTCAATTTTGTTTACTACAGTTTTCTGAAAACACTTTATTTAATTTGGTTTCCTGTTCTGTCCATTTCTGTTACTCATAAGTTCTCACTTTCTAAATTTTTTTCTGAATAAATTCCATACCTAGTCAGACCTATGTGAAAATACAAAAGTGAGAAAAGCAAGTGAATTCCATGGTCTTTTGATACTTTTATTATGATGTAAGTATATGTAATATAAGTATGGTGTAAGTAAAGGATGGGTTCTCCTGGCCAGTGCAGGATTTTATAGGACATGGTCTTTGCACTACATCAAAATGCAAAGCCTAAACTTAATAAAGAAAAGATGCCACAAAAGAAAAATGTGACAGGGAATTAATTCAGACTTTACCATGTGAAAGCAATTGGTCAAATAAATATAGAATAAACACAGGAAAAATCTCAGTCTTCTTTTTCTTAAAAAGAAAAGCCTAACTTGTATTTTTAGAGTTACATTTTTTTAATTGTTCGTGTATTTTTTTGTTCATTTTTCTGTTAGTGTTCATACTGTGAGGGGTTTGACATCAGAAAAAAATTCCATTTTTATCCTTTGGATTATTTTAATTTCACTCTTTATTTTCTGCTGGGCATCAAGAGAAATCAAGGGAACTGAACTGATGAAAAATAATGGAGGCATTTTCTTCCTCCCAGCCTCAGGCCCACCTCAGCTTTTTTAGACCCTTTTTTCCCATCATGTCCATTTCAGTATTCTTTCTCTCTATTTAGTGAATATATATTATATATATTAGATATTTAAATATATGTATTTATTCAACATATTACACAAAACATATATGAACACATTTTACTAAAATATATTGATATAAATAGTATTAATATTTTAACATTAATGGTAAATATAACAACAAATCAATAATAATATTTATGTATAACAATAATATACTAATCATTGTACAAAAATGCAACCTACATTATAGGATAATATATTCATAAATTATTTATCTGATAAGGAGTTAACATGCAAAATATATAAAGATCTCATATGCATAAAGAAACAAAAACAAATAACCAAATTAAAAATTAGGCAGAGGATGTGAACAGACATTTTTCCAAAGATGAAATACAGACAGCCAATTGGTACATGAGAAGGTGCTCCACATTGCTTATCATCAGTAAAATTCAAATCCAAAGCACAGAGAGATATCACCTCATGCCAGTCAGAATGGCCACTATCCAAAAGACAGCAAATAACAAGTGTTGACAAGAATTTGGAAAAATGGGATCCTTCTTACTCTGTTGGTGGGAATGTAAATTGTTCGAACCATTGTGAAATGCAGGGTGGAGATTCCTCAAAGAACTTAAAATATGATTTTAATGATTCAATAAATCTACTTCTCAGAATTTATATGAAGAAAACAAAATCTCTGGTTTGAAAAGATACATGTCACTTTTTGTTTACTGCTGAATTATTTACAATAGGCAAGATATGGAAGCAACCAAAGCGTCTATCAGTAGATGAATAGATACAGAATATGTGGTACATATACACAATGGAATATTATTCAGTCATAAAAAATAAACTCTGCCATTATGACAACATGGATGCACTGAAAGAGTATTATGCTAAGTGAAATAAGCCAGGAGGAGAGACAAATACCATATAATTTCACTTATTTTTGTAATATAAAAGCAAAAAAAATGAAACACAATGAACAAGCCAGAAATAGACTCATAGACAGTAAGAAGTAACTGGGGGTTATCATGAGGTAGGGTTGAGATGGGTCCATTGGGTGGGTGAGGGTCATAATGGACACAAACATAATATGTGTTGGTCACAGGGATGGGACTGCAGCATGGAGAATATAGTGAATGGATCAGTAACATCTTTTCATGCTGACAAACAGTAACCACACTCGTAAGAGTGGGGATTTAAGTATATGGTAACCACTGAGCTACTGTGTTGTATATATGAAACAAATATAATATTGTATATCAAGTATACTTCAATTTAAAAATGGAAATTATCAATTTAAAAAAGTGTATGAGACTTGTTCATCCAATTCATACACTACAGAGCTCATACCTACATCCTTATCATGTAGCACAAACTGGAGAGTTTGCAATTTTCTCTAGCATTTTAGTTCTTGACATGTTAAACTTCTGATTACCTAGAATTTGCAAAAAAATGTGTTTTCATAACATGAGGGGTCCAGGTTCTCTGAACAATGAACAACTGAGAATTGTACTTTGTACAGTTCTGTTATAATACCTGTATTGTTTTTTTATTGCACAATTGTGGGTCCAGACATGAAATTTTGTTATTGTGGTATTAATTTTTCATTTTGAAAATTAACATGGCAAGAGTAATGTCAGCAATATGTGATGCTAGTAAACTCCAGTTTCCCTTATTCCCTCTGAAAACATTAATAAAATAACTGTCCACAGTAACTTCAAAGAGCTTTAGAATCCAGTCAAGCATCTACAGTTATCTGTCACTATCTCTCTCATCAATATCTATCTGTAATATCTATCTCTATACCTCTCTCTTCCTGCCTCTGTGTGTGTGTAAAACTCATACACACACACACACACACACACACGCACACACATATATCTTAATGCCTTTGTTTCTCTGCTGAACTTTGACTAATCACTCCAAAAAAAAGACATGGATTGGTACAAATGGAAAATAATAGGTCTCAACTAAATCTGTCTGCAAGAGAATAATTTTAGATCCAAGTACACTCATAGGTTGAAAATGAAAGGAAGGAAAAATACAGTACACACAAAGAGTAACCAGAAGGTAACAGAGGTAGATACATTAATATCAGAGAAAACCTGAAGTCTTCAAGTAAAAAAAAAATTTAAAGAAGAGAAATGACATTTTATGATAATAAAACAATCAATTTATGAAGGAGATATAAAATCATAAACATATATGTACCAAATAGTACTCCAAAATATCTGAAGCAAACATTGACAGCAAAGAAATAGGCTGGTCTAAAAATAGTGTGAGGGAGGAGCCAAGATGGTGGTGTGAGTAGAGCAGCAGAAATCTCCTCCCAAAAACATATATATTTTTGAAAATACAACAAATACAACTATTCCAAAAAGAGACAAGAAGACACAAGACAACAGCCTGACCACATCCACACCAGTGAGAACCCAGCACCTCGCGAAGGGTATAAGATGCAAGCCCCGGCCCGGCGGGACCCGAGTGCCCCTCACCCCAGCTCCCAGCGGGAGGAGAGGAGTCAGAGCGGGGAGGGAGAGGGAGCCCAGGACTGCTAAATACCCAGCCCAAGCCATCTGCACACAAGTGCAGACACACAGGGCATGGTGTGCTAGATACCAGGGAAATGGGACAGTAAAATCTGCAAGTGGGTCCATGCAGCCAGTGCCCCTGGGAGAAAAAAATGAGAGTTCTTATTGAAAGTCTTAAAGAGATGGGGACCCCACAGCTGGATGGAGGCATCCCAGCCCAATCAGTTCAGCAGCTGGGAATCCAGGGAAATCCAGGCACCCTCACCCACTGGGAAGCAGTGCAGCTCCAAGGACCCTCATGATGATAAACAGCCTCGCGCTTGTTCCGCTCAGGCACAGACCCACCATAGGGGAGCAGCAGCCTGAGAGCGGCCATGCCCACAGCAACCACGTGCAGAACTTCCTTCACAGTAGCCGGGTAAGAATCAGAAACCCCATACGTGTGCAGCTGCCCAGCACAAGCCACTAGACGTCACCATTCTCCCAGGAAAGGAAGGCCACAAACTAGCAAGAAGGGACGTTCTCCCAGCTGACACATGCCAGCTACCCACAACTATCTCTACCGCCATGAAAAGTCAGAATAATTTAATACAGAACAGATTAACCCAGACAGTCTCCCCTGAAAAGGCATACGGGGAGATAGACCAAACCAATCTTCCTGAAAAACAATTTAAAATTAAGGTAATAACCATGCTGATGGACTTGCAGAGAAATATGCCCAAGCTAAGGAGGGAGAATACAGAAATAAAATAACCACTGGAAGGACTTAAGAGCAGCCTGGATGAGGTGCAAGAGGCCATTAATGGGAGAGAAATCAGAGAACAAGAATACAGAGGACCTGAGGCAGAGAGAGATAAAAGGATATCCAGGAATAAAATAATATTAAGAGAACTGTGTGACCAATACAAATGGAACGATATTTGCATTATAGGAGTACCAGAAGAAGAATAAGAAGAGAAAAAAAGGGATAGAAAGTGTATTTGAAGAAATAATTGCTGAAAACTTCCCCAAACTGGGGGAAGAAATAATCACTCAGACCACAGAAGTACACAGAACTCCCAACAGAAGAGACCCAAAAATGACAACACCAAGACACATAATAATTAAAATGGCAAATATCAAGGACAAGGAACGAATTTTAAAGGCAGCTAAAGAGAGGAAAAAGGTCACCTACAAAGGAAAACTCATCAGGCTATCATCAGACTTCTCAACAGGAACCTTACAGGCCAGAAGAGAATGGCATTATATGTTTAATGCAATGAAACAGAAGCACCTTGAACAAAGAATACTATATCCAGCATGATTATCATTTAAACATGAAGGAGGAATTAGACAATTCCCAGACAAGCAAAAGTTGAGGGAACTTATCTCACACAAACCACCTCTACATGGTATTTTAGAGGGACTGTCTAAATGGGATCATTCCTAAGGCTAAGTAGATGTCAACAGAGAAAATAAAATCCCAGCAAAGAAAGCAGACCAAACAAATACTAACTAAAGACAAAAAATAAAATCAACTACCCACAAAAGCAGTCAAAGGAAACACAAAAGAGCCCAGAATAAAACACCAAACATATAAAGAATGGAGAAGGAGGAATAAGAAGGGAGAGAAATAAAAAATTATCAGACGGTGTTTATAATAGCTCAATAAGCGAGTTAAGTTAGAAAGTAAAATACTAAAGAAGCTAACCTTGAACCTTTGGTTACCACAAATCTAAAGCCTGCAATGGCAATAAGTACATATCTTTCAATAATCACCCTAAATGTAAATAGACTGAATGCACCAATCAAAAGACACACAGTAATAGAATGGATAAAAAAGCAGGACCCATCTATATGCTGCTTACAAGAGACTCACCTCAAACCCAAAGATATGCACAGACTAAAAGTCAAGAGATGGAAAAAGATATTTCATGCAAACAAAAAGGAGAAAAAATCAGGTGTTGCAGAACTAGTATCAGACAAAATAGACTTCAAAACAAAGAAAATAACAAGAGACAAAGAAGGACATTAAATAATGATAAAGGGGTCAGTCCAACAAGAGGATATAACCATTATAAATATATATGCACCCAACACAGGAGCGCCAGCATATGTGAAACAAATACTAACAGAATTAAAGGAGGAAATAGAATGCAGTGCACTCATTTTAAGGAGAATTCAACACACCGGTCACTCCAAAGGATAGATCCACCAGACAGAAAATAAGTAAGGACACAAAGGCACTGACCAACACACTAGAACAGATGGACCTGACAAATATCTATAGAACTCTACATCCAAAAGCAACAGGATACACATTCTTCTCAAGTGCACATGGAACATTCTCCAGAAGAGACCACAGACTGGGACACAAAAAGACCCTCAGTAAATTCAAAAACATTGAAATTCTACCAACCAACTTTTCAGACCACAAAGGTATAAAACTAGAAATAAATTGTACAAAGAAATCAAAAAGGCCCACAAACACATGGAGGCTTAACAACATGCCCCTAAATAATCAATGGATCAATGACCAAATCAAAATAGAGATAAAGAAATATATGGAAACAAATGACAACAACAACACAAAGCCCCAAATTCTGTGGGACACAGTGAAGGCAGTCTTAAGAGGAAAGTATATAGCAATTGAGGCATATTTAAAGAAGAACAATCCCAAATGAATAGTCCAATGTCACAATTATCAAAATTGGAAAAAGAAGAACAAATAAGGCCTGAAGTCAGCAGAAGGAGGGACATAATAAAGATCAGAGGAAAAATAAAAAAAATTGAGAAGAATAAAACAATAGAAAAAAATCAATGAAGCAAAGATCTGGTCTTTGAGAAAATAAACAAAATAGATAAGCCTCTTATTAAGACTTATTAAGAGAAAAAGAGAATCAACACACATCAACAGAATCAGAAACGACAAAGGAAAAATCATGAAGGACCCCACAGAAATACAAAGAATTATTAGAGAATACTATGAAAACCTACATGCTAACAAGCTGGAAAACCTAGAATAGAAGGACAACTTCCTAGAAAAATACAACCTTCCAAGACTGACCAAGGAAGAAACACAAAATCTAAACAAACCAATTACCAGCAAAGAAATTGAATCGGTAATCAAAAAACTATCCAAGAACAAAATCCCTGGGCCACATGGATTTACCTCGGAATTTTATCAGACATATAGAGAAGACATAATACCTATTCTCCTTAAAGTTTTCCATGAAATGGAAAAGGAGGGAATACTCCCAAACACATTCAATGAAGCCAACATCACCCTAATGCCAAAAACAGGCAAAGACCCCACCAAAAAAAGAAAATTACAGACCTATATCCCTGATGAATGTAGATGCAAAAATACTCAACAAAATATTAGCAAACCGAATTCAAAAGTACATCAAAAGGATCATACACCACGACCAAGTGGGATTCATCCCAGGGAAGCAAGGATGGTATAACATTTGAAAATCCATCAATATCATCCACCACATAAACAAAAAGGACAAAAACCGCATGATCATCTCCATAGATGCTGAAAAAGCATTCAACAAAATTCAACATCCATTCATGATAAAAACTCTCAACCAAATGGGCATAGAGGGCAACTACCTGAACACTACAAAGGCCATATATGATAAGCCCAGAGAGCCAACATCATACTGAACAGCAAGAAACTGAAAGCTTTTTTTCTGAGATTGGGTACAAAGCAGGGATGCCCACTCTGCCCACTGTTATTCAACATAGTACTGGAGGTCCTAGCAATGGCTATTAGACAAAACAAAGAAATACAAGGAATCCAGATTGGTAAAGAAGAAGTTAATCTGGCACTATTTGCAGATGACATGATATTGTACATTAAAAACTAAAGACTCCACTCCAAAACTAATAAAACTAATATTGGAATTCAGCAAAGTTGCAGGACAGAAAATTAACACACAGAAATCTGTGACTTTCCTATATGCTAACAATGAACTAATAGAAAGAGAAATCAGGAAAACAATTTCATTCACAATTGTATCAATAAGCATAAAATAACTAGAAATAAACCTAACCAAAGAAGTGAAAGACCCATGCACCTCAACAAACAAAAAACAAATAATCCAATTAAAAAATGGGCAGAGGAGCTGAACAGACAGTTCTCCAAAGAAGAATTTCAGATGGCAGACAGACACCTGAAAAGATGCCCCACATCCCTAGTCATCGGGGAAATGGAAATTAAAACCACAATGAGATATCTCACACCAGTAAGGATCGCCACCATCCAACAGCCAAACAACAACAAATGCTGGTGAGGCTGCAGAGAAAGGGGAACCCTCCACCACTGCTGGTGGGAATTTAAATTAGTTCAACAATTATGGAAAGCAGTATGGAGATTCCTCATAAAGCTCAAAATAGAAATACCATTTGACCCAGGAATTCTACTTCTAGGAATTTATCCTAAGAATGCAGCAGCCCAGTTTGAAAAAGACATATGCATCCCTATGTTTATCACAGCACTATTTAAATAGCCAAGATATGGAAGCAACCTAAGTGTCCATCAGTAGATGAATGGATACAGAAGATGTGGTGCATATACACAATGGAATATTACTCAGCCATAAGAAGAAAACAAATCCTGCATTTGCAACAGCATGGATGGAGCTAGAGGGTATTATGCTCATTGAAATAAAGCCAGGTGGAGAAAGACAAGTACCAAATGATTTCACTCATCTGTGGTGTATAAGAACAAAGAAAAACTGAAGGAACAAAACAGCAGCAGAATCACAGAACCCAAGAATGGACTAACAGTTACCAAATGGAAAGGGACTGGGGAGGATGGGTGGGAAGTGAGGGATAAGGACAGGGAAAAAGAAAGGGAGCCTTACGATTAGCATGTATAATGTAGGGGGGGGCATGGGGAGGGCTATGCAACACAGTGAACCCAAGTAGTGATTCTAAAGCATCTTACTACACTGATGGACAGTGACTCTAATGGGGATTGTGGAGGGGTGTTGGTGAAGGGGGAAGCCTAGTAAGCATAATGTTCTGCAAGTAATTGTAGATTAATGATAAGAAAATATTTTTTAAATTAAAGGAAAATAATAGTGTGAGACTTTAATACCTCACTTTCCATAATTTTCCATAATTGAAAGAACAAATGGTTGGAAAATGAGTACACAAACAAAGAATTTGAATAACACTACATACTGATTGGGCCTGAGAGACACATGCAGAACACTTCACCCAAAAATAGTAGAACATACATCATCTAAAGTTCACATAGAACATTCTTCAAGATAAACCATATATTAGATCACAAAACAATACTAATGTATTTTTTAGAAACTGAAATTATACAAAATGCCTTTCTTCTCTCAATGGAATGGAAATAGCAATCAGTGGTAGAAATTAAAATGGAAAATTCACAAAAATGTGGAAATTAACACACTCTTAAATAACCAGTAGGTCAAAGAATAAACCACCAGGGAAAATAAAATAGATAATAGAAAAGCAATAGGAAAACATCAATGACACCAAAGTTAATATTTCAAAATGATCAACATACTGTCTAATTTTTAACTAGAATGAATACAAAGATAGAGAGTGAAAAAGAAAGGATTCAAAATGAAAATAAGAAATGGTAGTGAGGATATGACTACCAATTTTACAGAAACAAAAATAATTATAAGCATTTCCTATTAACAGTTATATGCCAACATATTGAATAAGGGGGATGAAATGGACACATTCCAGAAATACACAACCTACCTAGACTTAATCATGAAAATAAAATCTGAACATATCTATAACTAATAAGGAGAAATCAGTAATAAAAGTCCTACCAAACAAAGAAAAGCATGGAACCAGATGATTCCACTGGTGAATTCTAGGAAACATTTAAAGAGGTATTAACAGGAATCTTATTTAAACTCCTTCAAGAAATTAAAGTGGAGACAATACTTCAAATGAAGCCAGCATTATCCAGAGCAAGATATATATACCATAAACTAAAGTAAGACAAAGACATTACCAGAAAAGAAAACTGGATCATTATGTATAATAAATATTGATGCAAAAATCCTCAAAAAGATATAAGCAAACAAAATTCAGCATCCTATTAAGAGAATTATGCAGAATAATCAGGTGGGATTTATTCTTGAATGAAAGGGTTGTTCAACACATAAAAGTAAATCAATGTAATGTATTAGCAGATTGAAGGGGTGGAAACAATCATTTAAATTAATGCAGAAAAATCATTTGATATAATTCAATACTTTTCATTATAAAACAGTAAGTAATTAAAAGCATGGGGGCGGAGCCAAGATGGCGGCGTGAGTAGAGCAGTGGAAATCTCCTCCCAAAAACACATAGAGCTATGAAAATATAACAAAGAAAAATCTTCCTAAAATAGAGACCACAGGACACAGGACAACATCCAGACCACATCCACACCTGCAAGAACCCAGCGCCTTGTGAAGGGGGTAAGATACAAGCCCCAGCCCGGCGGGACCCGAGCGCCCCTCCCCCCGGCTCCCGGCGGGTGGAGAGAAACCGGAGCAGTTTTTTTTTTTGGCGAGCGCTTTTTGGAAGCCTTAGAGGGACGGGCCCCCGTTGCTGGGGAGGCAGGGTGGCGGGACCGGTGAGGAGGTGCCTGGGAACGGCGCCGGAGGACAAAGAATATCCCGCGTTTCTCCCTGCGAGACCTGGGGGCGGGTGCCTGAGACCGGTGCCTGAGGACGGAAGAGGTCGCGCGTTTTTCCCCTTTTTTTTTTTTCTCTTTTTGGCAAGCGCTTTTTGGAAGCCTTGAAGGGACGGGGACCCCAGTGCTAGGGAGGCACGGTGGCGGGACTGGTGAGTGGGTGGCTGGGACCGGCACCTGAGGACAAAGAATATCCCCCATTTTTCCCTGCGGGACCGGTGGGCGGGTGCCTGAGACCGGCACTTGAGGACAGAGGAAATCGCGCGTTTTTCCCCTTTTTTTTTCTCTTTTCTGCGAGTGCTTTTTGGAAGCCTAAAAGGGACAGGGACCCCGGTGCTAGGGAGGCAGGGCGGCGGGACTGGTGAGCGGGTGCCTGGGACCGGCACCTGAGGACAAAGAATATCCCGCATTTTTCCCTGTGGGACCGGTGGGTGGGTGCCTGAGACCAGCACCTGAGGACGGAAGAAATCGCGCGTTTTTCCCCTTTTTTTTCTCTCTTTTTGCCAAGTGCTTTTTGGAAGCCTTGAAGGGACAGGGACCCCGGTGCTAGGGAGGCAGGGCGGCGGGACTGGTGAGCGGGTGCGTGGGACCAGTGCCTGAGGACAAAGAATATTGAGCGTTCCTTCCCTGCGGGACCGGTGGGTGGGTGCTTTTTGGAAGCCTTGAAAGGACAGGGACCCTGGTGCTAGGGAGACAGGGCAGCAGGACCAGTGCGCGGGTGCCTGGGACCGGCACCTGAGGAAAAAAAAAAAAAAAAAATCGCGTGTTTTTTCTTTTTTTTTCCTTTCTGTTCCCTCTCTCATTGTTGCTGTTGTTGTTTTGGTTTGGAGAGTGCTTTTTGGAAATCTTAAAGGGGCAGGACAGGTCACTTAGACCAGAAGCAGGGAATCTGGGGATCTCTGGGCACTCTAACCCCCTGGGCAGCAGGGAGCACAGAGGCCCCTTACGGAGATAAATAGTCTCCTGGCTGCTCCCCCTCCAACGGGGCTCCACCATTTTGGAGGAACAGCCCCAGCCAGGCCAAGCCCACAGCAACAGTGGAGATAAACCCCAAAGCAACTGGGCAGGAAGCAGAAGCCCTGTCTGCGCACAGCTGCCCAGCACAAGCCACTAGAGGTCGCTATTCTCCCAGGAAAAGGCTACAAACCAACAAGAAGGGAAGCTCTTCCAGCGGTCACTTGTACCAGCTCTGCAGACTATCTCTATCACCATGAAAAGGCAAAACTACAGGCAGACAAAGATCACAGAGACAACACCTGAGAAGGAGACAGACCTAACTAGTCCTCCTGAAAAAGAATTCAAAATAAAAATCATGAACATGCTGACAGAGATGCAGAAAAAAATGCAAGAGCAATGGGATGAGATGCAGAGAAAAATGCAAGAGCAGTGGGATGAGATGCAGAGAAAAATGCAAGAGCAGTGGGATGAAGTCCGGAAGGAGATCACAGATGTCAGGAAAGAGATCACAGAAGTGAAACAATCCCTGGAAGGATTTATAAGCAGAATGGATAAGATGCAAGAGGCCATTGAAGGAATAGAAGCCAGAGAACAGGAACGTATAGAAGCTGACATAGAGAGAGATAAAAGGATCTCCAGGAATGAAACAACACTAAGAGAAATATGTGACCAATACAAAAGGAAAAACATTCGTATTATAGGGATACCAGAAGAGGAAGAAAGAGGAAAAGGGATAGAAAGTGTCTTTGAAGAAATAATTGCTGAAAACTTCCCCAAACTGGGGGAGGAAATAATCGAACAGACCATGGAATTATACAGAACCCCCAACAGAAAGGATCCAAGGAGGACAACACCAAGACACATAATAATTAAAATGGCAAGGATCAAGGACAAGGAAAGAGTTTTAAAGGCAGCTAGAGAGAAAAAGGTCACCTATAAAGGAAAACCAATCAGGCTAACATCAGACTTCTCAACAGAAACCCTACAGGCCAGAAGAGAATGGCATGATATACTTAATGCAATGAAACAGAAGGGCCTTGAACCAAGGATACTGTATCCAGCACGACTATCATTTAAATATGATGGTGGGATCAAACAATTCCCAGACAAGCAAAAGCTGAGGGAATTTGCTTCCCACAAACCACCTCTACAGGGCATCCTACAGGGACTGCTCTAGATGGGAGCACCCCTAAAAAGAGCACAGAACAAAACACACAACATATGAAGAATGGAGGAGGAGGAATAAGAAGGGAGAGAAGAAAAGACTCTCCAGACAGTGTATATAACAGCTCAATAAGCGAGCTAAGTTAGGCAGTAAGATACTAAAGAAGCTAACCTTGAACCTTTGGTAACCACGAATCTAAAGCCTGCAATGGCAATAAGTACATATCTTTCAATAGTCACCCTAAATGTAAATGGACTTAATGCACCAATCAAAAGACATAGAGTAATAGAATGGATAAAAAAGCAAGACCCATCTATATGCTGCTTACAAGAAACTCACCTTAAACCCAAAGATAAGCATAGACTAAAAGTCAAGGGATGGAAAAACATATTTCAGGCAAACAACAGTGAGAAGAAAGCAGGGGTTGCAGTACTAATATCAGACAAAATAGACTTCAAAACAAAGAAAGTAACAAGAGATAAAGAAGGCCACTACATAATGATAAAGGGCTTAGTCCAACAAGAGGATATAACCATTCTAAATATATATGCACCCAATACAGGAGCACCAGCATATGTGAAGCAAATACTAACAGAACTAAAGAGGGAAATAGACTGCAATGCATTCATTGTAGGAGACTTCAACACACCACTCACCCCAAAGGATAGATCCACCGGGCAGAAAATAAGTAAAGACACACAGGCACTGAACAACACACTAGAACAGATGGACCTAATAGACATCTATAGAACTTTACATCCAAAAGCAACAGGATATACATTCTTCTCAAGTGCACATGGAACATTCTCCAGAATAGACCACATACTAGCTCACAAAAAGAGCCTCAGTAAATTCCAAAATATTGAAATTCTACCAACCAATTTTTCAGACCACAAAGGTATGAAAGTAGAAATAAATTCTACAAAGAAAACAAAAAGGCTCACAAACACATGGAGGCTTAACAACATGCTACTAAATAATCAATGGATCAATGAACAAATCAAAATAGAGATCAAGGAATATATAGAAACAAATGACAACAACAACACTAAGCCCCAACTTCTGTGGGATGCAGCGAAAGCAGTCTTAAGAGGAAAGTATATAGCAATCCAGGCACACTTGAAGAAGGAAGAACAATCCCAAATGAATAGTCTAACATCACAATTATTAAAACTGGAAAAAGAAGAACAAATGAGGCCTAAAGTCAGCAGAAGGAGGGACATAATAAAGATCAGAGAAGAAATAAACAAAATTGAGAAGAATAAAACAATAGCAAAAATCAACGAAACCAAGAGCTGGTTCTTTGAGAAAATAAACAAAATAGATAAGCCTCTAGCCCAACTTATTAAGAGAAAAAGAGAGTCAACACAAATCAACATAATCAGAAATGAGAATGGAAAAATCACGACAGACTCCACAGAAATACAAAGAATTATTAAAGACTACTATGAAAACCTATATGCCAACAAGCTGGAAAACCTAGAAGAAATGGACAACTTCCTAGAAAAATACAACCTCCCAAGACTGACCAAGGAAGAAACACAAAAGTTAAACAAACCAATTACAAGCAAAGAAATTGAAACAGTAATCAAAAAACTACCCAAGAACAAAACCCCGGGGCCGGACGGATTTACCTCGGAATTTTATCAGACACACAGAGAAGACATAATACCCATTCTCCTTAAAGTGTTCCACAAAATAGAAGAAGAGGGAATACTCCCAAACTCATTCTATGAAGCCAACATCACCCTAATACCAAAACCAGGCAAAGACCCCACCAAAAAAGAAAATTACAGACCAATATCCCTGATGAACGTAGATGCAAAAATACTCAATAAAATATTAGCAAACAGAATTCAACAGTATATCAAAAGGATCATACACCATGACCAAGTGGGGTTCATCCCAGGGATGCAAGGATGGTACAACATTCGAAAATCCATCAACATCATCCACCACATCAACAAAAAGAAAGACAAAAACCACATGATCATCTCCATAGATGCTGAAAAAGCATTTGACAAAATTCAACATCCATTCATGATAAAAACTCTCAGCAAAATGGGAATAGAGGGCAAGTACCTCAACATAATAAAGGCCATATATGATAAACCCACAGCCAGCATTATACTGAACAGCGAGAAGCTGAAAGCATTTCCACTGAGATCGGGAACCAGACAGGGATGCCCACTCTCCCCACTGTTATTTAACATAGTACTGGAGGTCCTAGCCACGGCAATCAGACAAAACAAAGAAATACAAGGAATCCAGATTGGTAAAGAAGAAGTTAAACTGTCACTATTTGCAGATGATATGATACTGTACATAAAAAACCCTAAAGACTCCACTCCAAAACTACTAGAACTGATATCGGAATACAGCAAAGTTGCAGGATACAAAATCAACACACAGAAATCTGTAGCTTTCCTATACACTAACAACGAATCAATAGAAAGAGAAATCAGGAAAACAATTCCATTCACCATTGCATCAAAAAGAATAAAATACCTAGGAATAAACCTAACCAAGGAAGTGAAAGACTTATACTCTGAAAACTACAAGTCACTCTTAAGAGAAATTAAAGGGGACACTAATAAATGGAAACTCATCCCATGCTCATGGCTAGGAAGAATTAATATCGTCAAAATGGCCATCCTGCCGAAAGCAATATACAAATTTGATGCAATCCCTCTCAAATTACCAGCAACATTCTTCAATGAATTGGAACAAATAATTCAAAAATTCATATGGAAACACCAAAGACCCCGAATAGCCAAAGCAATCCTGAAAAAGAAGAATAAAGTAGGGGGGATCTCACTCCCCAACTTCAAGCTCTACTACAAAGCCATAGTAATCAAGACAATTTGGTACTGGCACAAGAACAGAGCCACAGACCAGTGGAACAGATTAGAGACCCCAGAAATTAACCCAAACATATATGGTCAATTAATATTTGATAAAGGAGCCATGGACATACAATGGCAAAATGACAGTCTCTTCAACAGATGGTGCTGGCAAAACTGGACAGCTACATGTAGGAGAATGAAACTGGACCATTGTCTAACCCCATATACAAAGGTAAACTCAAAATGGATCAAAGACCTGAATGTAAGTCACGAAACCATTAAACTCTTGGAAAAAAACATAGGCAAAAACCTCTTAGACATAAACATGAGTGATCTCTTCTTGAACATATCTCCCCGGGCAAGGAAAACAACAGCAAAAATGAGCAAGTGGGACTACATTAAGCTGAAAAGCTTCTGTACAGCGAAAGACACCATCAATAGAACAAAAAGGAACCCTACAGTATGGGAGAATATATTTGAAAATGACAGATCTGATAAAGGCTTGACGTCCAGAATATATAAAGAGCTCACACGCCTCAACAAACAAAAAACAAATAACCCAATTAAAAAATGGGCAGAGGAACTGAACAGACAGTTCTCCAAAAAAGAAATACAGATGGCCAAGAGACACATGAAAAGATGCTCCACATCGCTAATTATCAGAGAAATGCAAATTAAAACTACAATGAGGTATCACCTCACACCAGTAAGGATAGCTGCCATCCAAAAGACAAACAACAACAAATGTTGGCGAGGCTGTGGAGAAAGGGGAACCCTCCTACACTGCTGGTGGGAATGTAAATTAGTTCAACCATTGTGGAAAGCAGTATGGAGGTGCATCAAAATGCTCAAAACAGACCTACCATTTGACCCAGGAATTCCACTCCTAGGAATTTACCCTAAGAACGCAGCAATCAAGTTTGAGAAAGACAGATGCACTCCTATGTTTATCGCAGCACTATTTACAATAGCCAAGAATTGGAAGCAACCTAAATGTCCATCTGTAGATGAATGGATAAAGAAGATGTGGTACATATACACAATGGAATACTACTCAGCCATAAGAAGTGGAAAAATCCAACCATTTGTAGCAACATGGATGGAGCTGGAGAGTATTATGCTCAGTGAAATAAGCCAAGCGGAGAAAGAGAAATACCAAATGATTTCACTCATCTGAGGAGTATAGGAACAAAGGAAAAACTGAAGGAACAAAACAGCAGCAGAATTACAGAACCCAAAAATGGACTAACAGGTACCAAAGGGAAAGGAACTGGGGAGGATGGGTGGGCAGGGAGGGATAAGGGGGGGGGAGAAGAAGGGGGATATTAAGATTAGCATGCATGGGGGGGAGGGAGAAAGGGGAGGGTGGGCTGCACAACACAGAGAGGACAAGTAGTGACTCTACAACATTTTGCTAAGCTGATGGACAGTAACCGTAATGTGGTTGTTAGGGGGGACCTGATATAGGGGAGAGCATAGTAAACATAGTATTCTTCAGGTAAGTGTAGATTAAAAATTTAAAAAAAAAAAAAGAAAAAAAAAGAAAGAAAGAAAGAAAAGGGGGATTACTCCTTAACAGGATAAAACTATTGGTAAATCAAAGATCAACGCATGCTTTAAATATCCTTAATGTTGATCACTTAAAGGGTGTCAGATGATCAGCTATGGAGGTACTCTTTTCTGATAATATTCCTTTCTCTTAATTAAAAAAAAAAAAGCAGTTACTGTGTGCTGACCTCCAATGAGTTCTGCACAGTGGTATAGAGGGCATGTCAAAGTGTGGGCAAAGGGTCTGTTTGTTTCTACGCAGAAGATCAAGGCCTAGCTTGGATACCCAGAAAATGAACTAAGATACGATATGAGGAGGAGCTTCCGGCATCAGCACTCTCTGGAGGACTCGTGCCGGGGGATGATCATCAAAAAGCCTCCACAGGGATCCGGACGATGCTGCGGTTGTGGCTGCATCCAGCCCACCATCTCCTGGACTTGCCATGAGAAGGAGGAGGGAGATGTCTAGGCTGGCATGTGCATACAGTGAGACAACGAATTTGACTGGATCTGTACTGTTGGAACTCAACCAGGAGTTGGGAGGGGTGCAAGTTGTAGCACCCCAAAATCTCATGACTATAGACTATCTATGGTTAAAAGAACATATGGGATGTGAACAGATCCCAGAAATGGGCTGCTTTAATTTGTCTGATGGTTCAAGTACAGTTGGACAATATCCATCATATCATAGATAAATTTTCACAAATGCCTAGGGTGCCTAAATGGTTTTCTTGGCTTCACTGGAGATGGCTGGTAATTATAGATTTGCTTTGTTTATGTCACCGTATTCCTATTATGTTAATATGTGTGTGCAAATTAGTTAGTAGTTTAAAACCTATACATACTTAAGGTACTATACAAGAAGATATGTCAAAGAAATAATCAATCCTCCCAAGTTTCCTTCATATGCTACATCTATAGCTTTTCTTCTTCCTTCCTAATTACAAACTTTAAATAGAATCCGTGCCTCATATCGAATTTACCGAGTATCATACTTCCTCCAGGTGGTAAAGATACCTCGAGACAAGTGCTGGGCATAGAAGCCACAGGGCATAAATCTGCAAAGAAGTAAAAAGCTAACCTTTGCAAACAATATGGCTTCTCTCTCACTTACCAACTTTACATTTCCCTGTATGGCCCCGGAAGATGACTGGTTAGCCAGAGACGGGTAAGATTCCTCAAGGGAGGAACAACCTAAGACAGGCACAGTCGCAGGGGGGCCATCAGGTGAGAATTTGGGGATCAACAGAGGTGAGGCTCAGAACCTCACCCCCCCTGCTTTGAGAGAAATCTTCTGCATCCGTGGATGTCTTGCTGCCCTTGTCTAGCCTGGATTAATACTTAGTCCATAGGCACACACCTGATCATCTGATCATCTACATTTGCCTTCTTACAGCACTAAACTATGTTTTCTACCTTTATCTTGCATCTACCTACCACTTCAGCATTTTATTAAAAATAAAAATAATAATAATAATAGGAGAAATGTGGGATCAACATATAAATCAAGTACAAAAATCAAATGAATATTCATATTTGACCTGATGGTTTATAGGTCATATTGCATGATCAAAACCGAAAGTTTCTGTGATGACTGCCCTTGTACTGTTCACCATGTAAGAATTTATTCACTCTGTAAGAATTCGTTCACCATGTAAGAACTTGTTCGTTATGCTTCAGAAGATTGGAGACTGACGAGAATTAGGCTTGAGATGGATTAATGATTGTACATTGAGCATTGACCCCCCTATACTGAATTTTATTGTTGTTAACAACCATTTGATCAATAAATATGAGAGATGCCCTCTCAAAAAAAAAAAAAAAAAAAAAAAACAGTAAGTAATTTAGGTATAGAAGGAAACTACCTCAACATAAAATATATGTAAAACCAACAGAAAACTCAAATTCAGTGGAGACAGATTGAAAGATTATGGATGCTTCCTTTTACCAATTCAAGTAAATACAATACTGGAAGTCCTATATAAAGCAATTAGGCAGGAAATAAAAGACATCTAAATTGAAAAGGGAAAAGAAAAGTTTTATTTGCTGATAACGTAATCTTGTATGTTCAAAACCCTTAAATATTGCATATACAAGCACACACACAAAACTGTTAGACTAGTATATTCACTAGCATTGTATGATAAAATATCAGCACACCAAAATCAGTTGCATTTTTATACACTAACAATGAACAATTTAAAATGGGAAATTAAGAAATCTATTCAATTTAAAATACCATAAAAAGAATTAGGAATAAATTTACCCAAGGACATAAAAGACCTGTACACTGGAAATTATAAAACTTGGCTGAAAAAAATTAAAGACAACTAGTTACAAAAATACACTTGAGTTCATGGATTGAAAGACTTAATATTGGTAATATACTACTATTACACAATGTGATCTACAGATTCAATGCAAGCCCTTCAAAAATCCCAATGATATTTTTTACAAAAATAGAAAACTCCATCCTAAAATTCATATGGTATTCTCATGAAAGCCTACATAGGCAAAATGATCTTGAAAAGAACAGAATTGGGAAATTGGAGACCTTACAATTCCTGATTTCAAAATTTACTACCAAGCTAAAATTATTTCAAAAGCATGGCATTGGCATAAACACAGACATTCACTGATGGAATAAAGAGTCAAAAGTAAATTTTTGTGACTAAGGTAAAATGATTTTGGAAAAAGTTGCCAAGACCATTAAATGGGGAAATACAGTCTTTTCAACAAATGGAGATGAGAAAATGAGTATCCACATGCAAAATAATGAAATTGAGTACTTACCTCATACAAGTACAAAAATTGACTTAAAATTTATTAAAAGATAACACCAAAAACTATAAAATTCTGAAACTATGGGAGAAGAGCTTTATGACATTGTATTTGGCAATGATTTCTCAGATATGACACAAAAAGCATAGACAATGATAGAAAAATATGTAAGTTGGTGTCACTCAAATTAAATTTGTTACATTTCAAAGGACATTATCAACAGTATAAAAAGACAACCTAAAGAATGGGATAAAGTATCTGCAAGTCATATATCTGATAAGTGACTGATAGCCAGAACAAGTAAAGGATTCCTCTAAATCAACAAGAAAAAGAAACAACATAATTTTAAAAATGGGCAAAGATATTGAAGAAAGTTTCATCAAAATAAGATACACAAGTGGTTAATGAGCACAAAAAAAGATGCTCAACATTAGTAATTATTATAGAAATGCAAATTAAACCCACAATAAGATACAGCTTGTCACCCATTTGGATGAATATTGTAAAACAAAACAGAAAATAACAGGTGATGGCAAGGATGTGAATCAAATGAAACCCTTATACCTTGCTGGTGGGATTGTAGAATGGTACAACCACTATGGAAAATGTTATGGAAGTTCCTCAGAAATTAAATATAAAATTACCACATAATACATGCATTCGTCATTTGGCTATAACTCAAAAGATTTGAAAACAGGGACTCAATGAATATTGGTACACACACCCATACCGATAGTAGCATTGTGTACAATAACCAAAAGATGGAAGCCATTCAAGTGTCCATCAAAAGATGATGCATACACATACAATGGGATATTTTTCAGCCTTAAAAGGGAAGGAAATTCTGACATATAGATATAGGATGGATGAAATTAGAACATTGTGCTAAGTGAAATAAGTCAGTACAAAAGGAAAAATATCATATGATTCCACTTACATGAGATTCCTAGAATGATTGAATTCACAAAAACAGAAAGTAAATGGTGACTGCCAGTGCCAGAGGGAGGGCAGATAGGGAGATGATATCAAATGTGTACGAATGTTCAGTTAGTGATAATGAAACAGTTCTCGACATGATTGTGGTGACACTTTTACAACAATGTGCATGTACTGAATGCCATTGAGCTGCGCATTTAAACATGGCTAATGGTAAATTTTATGTTATATATGTTTTAGCACAATTTTTAAGTGTTCATCCAACAATATGTATTGCCCTGTTCATTCACAAATGTGCTCAATTATTCAACATACATTTTTTGAGCATCTACTCTGAGCTTTTGTGATACACCAAAGACTACATTCTTGTGAAGTTACTGTCAAGAAGATAAATAAGTAGATAAAAAATAACCCAATTTCAGAAAGTGCTAAGTGCTAAGAAGAAGTCTAAGTAGGGTGATAAAAGAGAGTCTGGGAGGCCTCTGAAGGGAAGGTATTTCATGTGGAGCCTTAACCACAGGAAGGGGGTGGCTACGTGCAGCCCTGGAGAAAGGACTCTAGGCAGAGTCACTGAATGTGCAACCCCATGGGATGTTTGGGTGGCAGTGTGCATGACAGTATGCTGTGGCATCAAGAGAGGGGTGCAGGGGTGTCAGGGAGCTCACCCTGGACGATTCTATTCTTTAGCAGCAGAGAGTGTGATTCGATTTCCACTTCATAAAGGCACTCTGTCTTCTGAGTAAATAACAGGTTTATTTTGGATGGAACAGGAGAAACCTAATTAAAATGTTGCCCTTTCTGGGAATGAGACACTGGTGGGCTGAAAATGGTTGGTCAACATGAAGTAGGACAGAATGGTTGGATTAAAGTTTTCGATGTTGAGCCAAGATTTCCTGGCAGACTAGGCCTGCCCTGTAAGGGAGACAGTTTTGGCTTTTCGTCTCAGGATGAGTGGACAGTGGTGCCATTCACAGAAGAATGGAATCAAGCAATGGAATCAACAGTTCTGTCTGGATACCCTCACTTTAAGATACTTGCATATGAATACATGACCTGGGGTGAGGAGTGAAGTCAGGGCTGGAGCTATAGATGTGGCAATTATCATGCCAAAGGACAGATCCCTGGACACCCCACAGAGAGGTGGGGTGGAGAAGAAGGACACCCCACAGAGAGGTGGGGTGGAGAAGAATACCAGGAGAAGCTACCAGTGAGGAGTGGCTTCCCTCAACCCTCTAGAGGATAAGCATTTCAAAGTGGAAGGAGCTAAATGATGCTGAAAGTGTGGGGGTTCAGAGATAATATCTATGCAAGTGCTATGCAAATAATAAGCTGACAGTCACATGTGACCATGGGGCCACCTGCAGGGTCTGGCTAAATGGATGGCACTGCCAGGAAAGAGGGCAGGCAACAAAGCAGTGAGGACTCCAGTATTGGGGGCTCAGCTGCAAGGTCAGGAGCCTGGATAGTGTCTTTGCCCAGAGAAAGGCTGAGCTGTGTCCTCACTTGTATGGCAGGAGTATCTTGCTCTAACAATTTTGTTAGAATTAAAATATTGTACTGGTGCGTGTCTCAGGACTCAATCTGGAGTTGCACATACCTGGTGTGAAACACAGTTCTAATTGCAAAAAAGCATTTTCCCATGAAGATGTCAAAAAAGTCTAATTAAATTAAGGCAACTTGAAGGACCCCCACCAGTAAGATGGCGAACTTCCAGCTTCTCTTCCGGGTCCTCGGTTCCCGCCGGCGCCACCTGAAGCCCAATCACCTCTCACCCCCCTCCCAATCCCAGCACCTAGCCAATAGCCACCAGCCCCGTAGAAGTAACACCACAATCACCCCATGCCCCTTCCCATATAACCCAGCACCTTTCCCTAATAAAGCAGAATTCTCCAGTGAATTGCTGCTGTGTGCCGCTCCTTTCCTTCCATTGGTGCCGAAACCTGGGATACAGGACACCCCAACTGGGCTCCATCTTCCCCCCCTCCCCCCCTACACCAGCAGCAGCTTGCCCTCGTCCTCTTTTTCCGGCGCTGGTTCATCACACTCAGCACTCCTCTCTGGCCTTTAGGTAAGTTTTCCCCCCAGAGTGGGCCACTCTTCCCCAAGCTATTGCAGTGCCATTGATCATGATCATCCAGCAAGGCCCTGACGCTTGGGGATGAGGAGGGAACTCTCCCTGCCTCAGGCCTTCATGGCTGCGGCGGACCCTCAGGCCCCTCCTCCGACAGTCATAAATGCACTCACCATCCCTTCCATCAGTGCCAAAACTTTTTAAGCAAAATTTCCCCAGGGTGAGCCAATCTCCCCCAAGCTATCGCAGTGCCATTGACCGTGATCATCCGGCGAGTCCCTGACGCTCAGGGACGAGGAGGGAACTCTCCCTGCCTCAGGCCTTCACGGCTGCGGGGGACCCTCAGGCCCCTCCTCCAACAGCCATAAATCCCTGCCTCAGGCCTTCACAGCTGCAGCAGACCCTCAGGCCCCCTCCAACAGCCATAAACGAGGTGACTCCTTTGCAGATGAGAATGCTCCCTTTTTTCCCCCCTCCTCCTTCAGTTCCGTCTACCGAAAATCCATTCTGTCTGCCGAAAATTCCTAGTACTAGGTACCTCGTGACTCCAGCACTCTGCCTTCTTAGAGAAGTCTGGGTGACGACCCACACTTCCTAAGAAATTCTGACTCATATATGAGTTTCCTCAGGCCACCAAGGATCATTGGGGATGCCCTTTGTCTCCTTGTGGTCTGCCTCCAGTCCTAGGATCTCCGTTCATCTTCCCCTGTTTGTCTCCTTCTCTGTCCTTTAGCCATGGGAGCCTCCTCATCCCTCCCTGAAAGTTCACCTCTTGAATGCCTGCTTAAGCATCTGGCTACCCTCTCCCTGACGCCTGATATAAAACCAAAACTTCTCCATAAATACTGCTCCCAAGATTGTCCAACATACCCCCTAGACAATAACAACCAATGGCCCGCAGGGGGAACTCTTAATCCTAACATCACTTACAGTCTCTTTACTGCCAGTGCCTGAAAAAATGGAAGGAGATTCCCTATATCAAAGCTTTCCGCCTCCTCCTCCCCCCCCCCCGCCCCCGCAACACAGCATGGGAAAGCACAAGCTTGAGAACAACTGGTGCAGTCCTTGGAAGTTATCTGTCCACAAAAACATATCCTGTCCTCGAAGACGAGCCAAGACTCCTCACTCTGAAAATAGGGAGACCTTGAAGATGTATAGAAACAGCACCCCTGTTTCTAGCTATGCCCTTCCCCCACTTGCCAATGTGGCAAGAATAGAGAACAAACAACATTCTGTTTACGCATTCCATAAGCATCTAACTGGAGCCCTGCTGTAGCTCAGTTGGTAGAGCATGGGACTCTTAACCTCAGAGTCATGAGTTCAAGCCCAACTGGAGCGGCAGAGGCAAGCAGCTGGGTTGCTGGCTGGCGACGTGTGGGAGCATCAGCCCTCCCAGTTCTTTCTATCTTTCTTTATTTTCTTCTCCCCCCTTCCGCACTTCAAGACCTGCTCGACTAGGCGCGTCTGGAGTGTGTCACTCCCCCACAGACTGAGCCAGAAACCTTCAGTCCCTCTCAGACTCGGTCTCACGGGCCTCCCAAAATTATCACCCACCTCTGGGAGGTGGCAGAACCCAAAGGCATCGTGTGCGTTCACGTCCCTTTCTCCACAGGAGATTTAGCCCAACTTGAGAAATGCCTAGGTTCCTTTTCCACTGATCCCACGACATACATCAGGGAGTTTCAATGGACCCTCCAGTCTTACAGCCTCACACATCATGACATTTTCATGCTCCTGGGCAATACCCTCCTCCCTGAAGAGCATAGACGAGCTTGGGATTTCGCCCAAATGCATGCTACCGAAACCCACAGGACTGACCCCACCTATCCCCCGGCCCCACCGCTGTCCCCAAACAAGACCCACACTGGGATTATAATACCACCGTGTGTCTCCACTCTCGAGATATTTTCACCTCCTGCTTAATAGCAGGTCTGAAAAATGCAGCTCGTAAAGTAGTCAATTTTCAAAAGCTCCAAGACATATTCAAAGGAGGAAGGAAACTCCCTCCAAGTTCTTAGACAGACTCACTCAAGCCCTATTACAGTATACCAGCCTGGACCCAGAGACGCCTGACGGAAGACATGTCCTTATGCCATACTTCCTAGCTCAAAGCTACACCGACATTAAAGCTAAACTCAAGAAGTTAGAACAGGGCCCCGCTACCCCACAGACTGAGATCCTAACAGTGGCCTTTAAAGTCTTCCATAACTGGGAGGAGGAGAAAGAACGCCGTAAACAAAAGGCTGATCAAGCCAATTTCCAAATGTTGGCCCAGCTGATAAAATCACAACCTGGGCGCCCCTCTACAAACAAGCCCCCCCAAGGAGCTTGTTTCAAGTGCTGAAAAGAGGGACATTGGTCAAGGGCGTGTCCCTCCCCCAGATCTCCTACCACCCCATGCCCCAGATGCCACAAAAAGGGCCACTGGGGGTCTGATTGCCCAGCCACCCAAAGGGGAGGCTGGATGAACAACCCCCATCCTAAGCCCGCAATAGTGAGGCTGGCAGAAGAAGATTGACGGAGCCCCAGGGGGCTTCTCGCCCAACCATTTCCATCACCAAACAGGAGCCCAGGGTTACTTTAATAGTAGACGGTCGCCCCATCTCCTTCCTCCTAGATACAGGAGCCACCTTCTCGGTCTTGTGAGAATACCAGGGCCCTACCACGCCTGCCATTACTCCTGTAGTCAGGGTAGGAAGTAAACAGATTTTCCCATTAAACGTCCCCACCCCTTTTTATGCACAATCCAAGACAATCCCATACCTTTCTCCCACTCCTTCCTGGTTATGCCCCAGTGTCCCATCCCTTTAGTAAGATGGGACATCCTTTCCCTCCTCCACGTTTCCATAACTATGTCCACTCCCACAGCCCCCAGTACTCCCTTTCTGATGGCCCTCATAGCCAACGACCCCCCTCTACCCAGTGAAAGCTCCGGTGCCACCCTCATACACCCTGTAAATCCCAAAGTTTGAGACATTACAAGCCCCTCTGTGGCTCTATGTCCTCCTGCCTCTATCAAATTATGTGACCCCTCTCAGTATATCTGTCAGGCCCAATATCCCCTAACCACTTCAGTCCTCATAGGCCTCCAACCCATCATTCAAGATCTCTTAAACAAAAATTACCTCAGACCTACTCACTCCCCATTTAATACCCCCATATTAGCTGTTAAAAAAACCAACGGATCTTTCTGCCTCGTCCAAGACCTTCACCTCATCAACATGGCCATTGTCCCTATCCATCCCTTAGTTCCAAATCCATACACCCTTTTATTGCAGATCCCTGCCTCAGCATCCCACTTCTCAGTCCTAGATCTCAAGGATGCATTTTTTTCTATCCCTCTGTACCCCTACTCCCAAGATTTTTTTGCCTTTACCTGGACAGACCCATGCACGAGACATTCTGAACAACTTACTTGGACAGTTTTGCCACAAGGCTTCCGAGATAGTTCCCATATTTTTGGACAAGTCCTAGCTCAGGACCTCAGTTTAATCATAATCACTCTGAGTCCACCTTATTACAATACGTGGACGATCTTCTACTCTGCAGTCCCTCGTGAGAACAGTCTCAACTTGACACTGCCTCCCTACTTAACCTTCTAGCTTCCAGAAGTTACCAGGTATCCCCCGTCAAAGCTCAAATCTCTTCCCCTTCTGTCACTTACCTCAGATTCCTTCTGCCTCAACAAAGAAAGTCCATTACCTTAGACAGAAAACGGCTCCTCTCTGACCTGCCCATTCCCAAAACCAAGACAAAAATCCTTTCCTTTCTAGCCCTGGCTGGGTATTTTAGAGCATGGATCCCTAACCTCTCCCTGTTAGCAAGACCCCTATATGACCTCAGCAAGGGCCCCCCTGAAGAACCATTATCCTCCTCACCCTGACACTCCCTCATTAAGCTCCATCAAGCCCTTGTGGAAGCCCCAGGTCTCCATCTTCCAGATTTGTCAAAGCCCTTCTTATTATACATTCATGAGAGGTCCAGTCAAGCTCTAGGAGTCCTAAGCCAATATTATGGCCCATCCTTTGCCCAAGTAGCTTATCTCTCCAAGCAATTAGACCCCACAGTTCGGGGATGGGCCCCCTGCCTACGGGCATTAGCGGCTGGACAGCTCTTGCAGAAGGAAGCTCATAAACTAACATTCAGGGCGCCCCTTACCATTCTGTCCCCACATCACCTAAAAGATCTCTTAACCTACAAAAGTTTACAGACTCTCCCTCCCTCCAGACTCCAGACCTTACTGTCCTCTTTCCTCCAAAATCCTGTTCACCCCCTTGCCATCCATACCCGAATCATGACTTTTTCCTCCTTTACTGCGCTCTCGCTTTTTTTCCTCATTCCTATTGTCTTCCCCGCCATCCCAGCCTCCTTTGTATGGCGATTCAAAGTCAGACAGACTTACACACAGCATAAAACAAAAGTTACTGCCTTCATTGCCACATCAGACTGCCCTCCGGAAGGCTGCTATGGGCCTTTATACCTCCACTTTCCTCCCTCCACCGAAGTGTTCACTAGCAGCCACCTTTATTCTCCCTACCTCTGCTTCCTCTATGACCAAAGACAAGCCTATTGCAGATGATGGCCAGACACCTACTGGAGATGTCCCTACTGGTCTTGCACCATTCACTACATGGGTAACTCCCAGTACCCACAGTATTACTCCTCCAACCGTTTCATGAAATATCCCAATGGTTCATTCTCCTTATCAATCCCAGATCCCTGGGACTCTCGATGAGCTGACAGAGTCACAGCCTCAGTTTACTACGGGGGGTCCTCAACCCCCCACGGTACCCTTCATATCTCTTGAGAGTATGTTCCCTCTCATTCCCAGATCTCTCAAGTTGCATCAGATATCAGACATTCCAAAAAAGTCATTATCCAAACTCTTGACGGCGCCTCTTCATCTTCTTATTCTTCCTACTCTTGGTTACAGCTCATTCAAGACACCACCATCTTTCTCAACCACACCCTCAACATCGCCAATTGTTTCTTGTGCGCATCACTACAGTGCCCACTGCTGGCCGCCATGCCCCTTAATATTTCCAACTACTCCTTCCATGCAGAAAGACAATCCCTCTGCCCCCTGGCAGACATACCCCTATGAGAACCAGAATACGCAGATAATCTCACCATCCTCCACTGTGTAGGCCCGACTCCACCCCCCTCCAGCACACTTTACTGCCTCCCAACTCCAGCACACCCTGCATTCTCATCGCCCTAATCCCACAGCTTACACTTTACAGCATGGCGGAATTCCTTGAACTCCAACCTCCCTTGCCCTCATGCACAAAAAGGGCTGCTTTCCTTCCCATCATGGTCAGTATCTGTTTGACCACCTCAGCCATTGAGGCAGGATTTTCTGGGGGAGCCTTGGGTCACTCTCTATGGGCAATTAAAGATCTCAACACCAAACTTGAGGGAGCCCTGACATCCACTGCCAATTCCCTAGCCTCTCTCCAAAGACAAGTCACTTCGCTAGCTAAAGTCACCCTTCAAAACCGGCGGGCCTTAGATCTGCTTACAGCCAAGAAGGGCAGCACCTGCATCTTCCTTCAAGAGGAGTGCTGCTATTACATCAATGAATTTGGCATTGTAGAAACTGACTTACCAAACTCACCGACCTTGCCTCCAGCCTCCACTCTGCTTCTAATTCCAACCCATTCTCTTCAATACTAACAAACCCCCTCCTCACCTGGCTCTGGCCCATTGCAGGCCCCATAATAATCATTCTTCTCACCTGTCTCTTCTTACCCTGTATAATAAAGTTCATCAAATCCCAAGTCGGAAAAATCTCTAATCAAACTTTCAACCAGCTTTTACTCAGGAACTATTAGCTTCTGTCCACAGAAGACCCCTCACCCTCACGTAACCTCCTCACCACACGCCGAGATGGACCCCTCTCTCCGCTGGAAACTTCCTAGAAACAATGGCCGCAGACGCCTGGCTCCTGGCACCCGTATCCTCTTGGCACCCTTAGAATCAACAAGTCCTCGACCTATGGTTACAGGGAACCTTCATTGATTTCCAACCTGAAAAAGTCCACATCTACTCATCCTTACTGTGGGGAGTCCTATCAACCCTTTCCTCCCAATCCTCAAGCCCTCACTCCATTCTCTGCCCCCGTTCAGCAGTCAGAGAGAAAGCAATGTCCACAACCCCATAGAGGAGAAAGGGGGTAATGAAGGGCCCCCACCAGTAAGATGGCGAACTTCCAGCTTCTCTTCGGGGTCCTCAGTTCCCGCCAGTGCCACCTGAAGCCCAATCACCTCTCGCCCCCCTCCCAATCCCAGCACCTAGCCAATAGCCACCAGCCCCATAGAAGTGACACCTCAATCAGCTCATGCCCCTTCCGATATAACCCAGCACCTTTCCCTAATAAAGCGGAATTCTCCGTTGAATTGCTGCTGTGTGTCGCTCCTTTCCTTTCACTCGTGCCCGGTGGAAGTGGTTGGAACTCGATAGTATCCCACAGAGTGACAACTGCATAGCCAGCTTTCTGCTGGCCCTGCTCAATAAAAGAGCTGCTGTCTGTGAAGAGGACAAGCTCTGGGTTCTCTAAGGGGGTGTCTTTTAGGTCTTCTCTGGCAGAATAGTTTAGGGCAAGGACCTGTTGGCAGTCATGCTCAGGTCCTTTGCTCATGGATTCAGGTAGAGAGGTGGCTGGGTTTAGAGTGGAGCATATCTGCAGCTGGGTGACAGGGCTCTCAAGGAGGAGCGACTGATATTTTAGTAGCCTGCTGTCTGACAGCCACAGGACCCCCTGGTGTTCAATAAGCTGGTGAAATTATGGGGTGCATGCACTATCAGGTCTCTTCCCAGGGTCAGTCTTGTGGCTTCAGGTACTAGCAGGGCTACAGCTGCCACAGACCTCAGACAGTGTGGCCAGCCCTTAGCTACTAGGTCTGGTTCCTTGCTGAGATAGGCTGCAGGCTGCTACATTTCTCCTCAAGGTTGAGTTAGTACTTCCAGCACCACTCCCGATCTCTCAGTAACAAAGAGGTTAAACTTATTTCCAGTGGGCAGGCTTAAGGCAGTGGCCTGGAGCATGGCTTTTTTCAAAGCCTCATAAGCTTTAATAGCATAAGGTTCCCACTAGAGTTTTATGGTAACTTCTCTTTGGGCTTCTTTAAGGAGTTGGTAGAGGTGTCTGGCTAACTCTCCATATCTGGGGACCCAAATTCTGCAATACCCACTGATGCCCAAGAATCCCCTCAGGTGCCTGATAGTAGAGGGCATTAGGTGGCAGAGAATGGGCTGAATTCTCTCTTCCCCCAGGGCTCTAGTTCCCTGAGAGAGGTTAAGGCCCAGATATTTTACTTGCTGCTGACATATCTGTGCTTTGTGATGAGAGACCTTATAGCCACAATCAGCTAGGCAGTTCAGTAATCTCTGAGTACTTTCCTGACACTCTGTCTCTGTGGTGGTGCATAGAAGTATATCATCCACATATTGGATGGTTTCTGCCTCCCTTGAATCAAAGGAGGTCAGGTCCTTGGCTAAAACCTGCCCAAATAGATGTGGGCAATCTCTGAATCCCTGGGGCAAAACTGTCCAGGTTAATTGAGCTGAGGGATTTATAGGATCCTCAAAAGCAAAGAGAAACTGGGATTCAGGTGCAGGCAGGATACAAAAGAAAGCATCCTTCAGGTCTAGCACAGTGAACCATGCTGCTCCCTCAGGAATCCTGAATAGGGTATATTGCTAGTGCCTCTGCCTTTCGGTTGTCTCTCCCGTCCCAGTCCCTCTTTTCCTCCTCATTTCTATTATAGAAAACTGATGTGGCGACCTTCAGGAGGGTTTCCAGATTTTATTCTGGGCCAAATACCAATTTTTGTAACTTCCTCCTGATATCTGGGGCCGATTGGGTGATGAATTTATCCTTGAGAATGACTTGACCCTCTGGGGACTCTGGGGACATATAAGTGTGCTTCACCAGTGCCTCCCTGAGCTGCTACAGAAAGGCTGAGGGGCTTTCTTTTTCTTCCTGCACTACAGCTGATAATTTATAGTAATTTATAGGTTTTACTCATGCTCTTTACAGCCCTTCTAAAATACAAGTTATAAAGTGGCTCCTGTACTAGTTATCAGTATCATCTGTATCTTGGCCCCACTCTGGGTCGGTGAATGGCCCTGCCTGACAGCCAGTGGGGAGTCGTGTTAGTTCCTCTGGAGATTTGACATTTGCATTTATAGTATTCCATTCATCTCCAAACTCTAAGGCTCCTCTGATTACTTTCTCTTTCTCCCCTTCAGTAAGGGTTTGATTCAGTGTAAGCATAACATCCTTCCAGGCCAGTTCAAAAGTTAAAGTAAGCTCTTGGAAGGCTTCTGTGTATTTGTCTGGGTCATCCAAAAATTTACTCATGTCCTGTTTAATTAGCCTCAGGTCTTGGAGGGAGAAAGGGACATGGACCAGAGCTGGTCCCCACTCTCCATTGGCTACTTCCTGTAAAGGCAATAAAGATGGGTATAACTGTCTTTTCTTCACCCCCTGGGAAGCCTGGTGGGGTGATTGGACCAATGATGCTTGGGGTGGCAGTTCTCCTGTGGTCTGACTTTTAGGGTTCCCTGCAAGCGGTCTTACATCTGGATAAGGTAGGCATAGCAGAGCCAATGGGGGAGGAATTAGGGTTTAGAGTAGGGTCTGGAATTATTCCACCTTTCTGGCATAGTCCTTTACTATCCCTAAGGGCAAAGAAGGCCTGTACATATGGGATTTCTGACTATTTCCCTTTCTTGTGGCAAAATAAATCTAGCTGCATGACCTTATTATACCGTATGCTTCCATCAGAGGCCAGGCCTCTCCATCAGAGAGTTTGTACTGAGGCCAGGCTTGTGTGCAGAAGAAGATAAGGCACTTCTTCTTCAGGGTCTGGGGATTGAATTGCTCCCAGTTCTTCAGAATGTATGCCAGAGGCGTGTCTGACTTTAGACTTGAAGAAGATGCTCCCATCTGGAAGAGAGAGGGAGAGAGAAAGATGAGTGTAAAGCACCTGATCAGCCTCTCTCTCTGTGAGGGAGTCCCCTCGCCTTGGAGCCTGAGTGACAGTGATTAGTTAACCCCTCTCCAGCCTACTGGGATTAACCACTCCTTACCAGCATGGCCTGTACCTTGCCTTGATTTCCCTCTTGCCTTCCCACACTAAGCAAGAGCTGCTTCAGAGCTCTGGATCTAGTGGGGACCTCACCAGTATGCTCTTACTTTATGCCTCTGGGAGTCCTGATCCAGACCCTAGTTTCTCAGCACAGGCTTTAGCATAGTATACTTGGGCTGCAGGTAAGGAATTTCCATAGCTCCAGGAAGACTGCCTCCAAGGAACAGAGATCAATAGAATAGAGCCATGGCTAGAATTTAAATGGGGCCATTTACATGTATGGTTATGGAGGGCGGTGTCTATATTCAAACACCAGTTTCTGTCACTGCCTGAGAATTATTTAGCCAGTCACCCACTATAACAAATCTGATCTGTAAGACAAGAGGTTGTGGAGGGTCATCTGCGACTCTCACATAGGCAGCAGCCTAGCTGGAGGTTCACTCAGGGCCATTGGATCAATGAGCCAGAGCCGAGATCGAAGGACCACTGTCTACTAGTCCAGTCTGCCCTCGGAGTCTGCAGATTAGAGGAGGAAAGTAGGAAATCAGCTCAGCCATTCCACGACATTCCTGTCCATCTGGAGGTGGGGGATTAAGGAGCAGCAGACACCAGGAAACCTTTCACCTGAGACTTAAAACTGGTAGTCAACACTAATTGTCTTTTAAGTGGCTAACGGATGCCCAGACATCTTTTTATCAGATAAAAAGTACAGCATTTAGTTAGGAATAAGAACAAAGCATAAATCTCCTACCTTGTGGTGGTGAGCATTGGGTTCCATGAAATTGATGAAGTTAGGAGAGAGTTAGGAATGCCCCCTGGCTCACTGAGAGGCCAGGGAAGCCTGAAGAAGCAGGCTGGAAGTCAGAGACTGAGACAGAGAGACACTCCTCATGGATAACCAGTTGGGCTGTCGGGGTCTGTCAGACACATGGGCCTTTGAGAAGCTGCTGAAGCGCAGCCTCAGCCTAGACTCTCGCAGGTGCCTACGGCCTTCCTCAGTCCCTCGCATCCAAGGAGATGCCTCTAAAGGGGAATCCTGGCCTCCACTCAGGTGACTTTTCCAGCTCCCAAGGGATATGGGGGATCCACTGAGGAAGACACAGAGGAACCTGTCACTTGAGACTTTGAGATCAGCAGCCAGGCTAGTCCCATTTAAGTGGCTGACGAGTGCCCAATGCTGTGTGCCATAGATGGCTTCCAACTATAAGGACAGTGAAAGAAAAGACAGTCTTGGATGCTGATACTTACTTCCAAATCTATCCCAGATGAGCCCCCAAAGATGATGCCGGGGTTCTTGTTCACAAAGCTGAAGAATGAGCTTCACAAACACTCAATGTAGGAGAGCAAGGTACAGGCTTTTATTTAGAGATAAAGTGAAAGGACAGAGCTCCCAGCTCATGCCAGGAGGGGAAAAGAGAGTCTGTGATGGTGTGTTGTCTAGGGGTTTTATAGGCAATTGAGAACTTTTTGAGCACAATAAAAAAAGACTTAGGGGTGTGAACTTGTACCACCAGCGCTTGTCCTCAAGGTGGGCTGGGTCATAGTCTGATTGCTAGGGCTGACAGCAGTCATGGGGTTGTGCTAAAACCTTGTAGAAAACTCAAACATCCCAGGCCAAGTTGCTCCTGGCCTTTTGACCTTTAACTGATCTCACTGAAGATGTCTATATCTTGACCCTAGAGAATTAGTGTGACCTTGACTTTCCATAATGCTTAGCACAGAGTTTCAGTAGGGATTTATTTGCCCATTGTTACATTGCTCTGACTGTAAATATTCCACCCTGCTTTTCCTGGTGGCCCTCACCCTACTCTGACTACACACACGATCCCTGTCTCAAGGTCAACTCTGACTCTAAGGCTATATTATGTCAACTTATTTATTCATGTTTGTCTTTCTCTGTAGATTTCACCTGGCAACATGTATTTTTATTGCAGAATTTTGCCAGTGATCATGATAGGCACAGTGGACACAAGTTGTGTAACAGAACAGGATTCTAATTATTAAAATAAACTATCGGCTATCACAACCAGCATTTAAGTTCCACACTACAAAAACAGCAATTAAAGAAGTGATATATGTAGAAATGATATTCTCAAAAGTGAAAAATGGTGGTCTCAGATTTTCATTTAAGAAAAAGTTATATAAATAGCTCCCATTGACAAGAGTTGAGTTATTTTTTTGCATTGAAGTAGTACAACTCATGACTATCCTTTTGTCAAAAAGATACTTAATATGACATTTCACTTCAGAATAAATTACTCTGAAGAGATCCATGTAGTTCATTGTTATAATGAGGAATTGCCAAATATTTCACATCCAAAAGGCATGTGTAGGAAAATGACAAAGGGGATATCTCTTGGAAATCAGAATGATCACAAAGTTTAACAAAGACAGTTACCTAAATTGTGCAGAGAAGTATAAGTCTTATAAATAGAAATTCCAGGAAAAAGATAAAACTGCATGTTCAGCTTCCCCAATATGGTCAAAGAAAGGCAATATTTGTCCCAGGCTTTGTGCCCTGTCATCATGGGCATTTCCTCAGACCCAGGTCAATGGGCCATTGAATATTTTCCTTTTGAAAAAGTATTTTCAGGGCCACATTTATGTCTTTATTCCTGAGGCTGTAGATGAAGGGGTTCAGCATGGGTGTGACCCCAGTGTACATCACTGAGGCTGTTGCAACTGCATGTGAGCTCTGGGTAGTAGCAGAGCTGAGGTACACACCTAGGCTTGTACAATAAAATAAGGAGACAATAGAGAGGTGAGATGCACAGGTGGAAAATGCTTTATACTTGCCCTGAGCTGATGAGACTCTACATATGGAGGAAATTATCTTAGAGTAAGAGTAAAGGATGCCAGCAATAGGGCCACCAACCAGCAGTGCTGATATAGAATATATCATCATGTTATTGAGAAAGGTGTCAAAACAGGCAAGTTGGAGCATCTGACTGAGTTCACAGAAAAAGTGGGGAATTTCCATGTCTGTACAAAAGGCCAATTGCAACATCATTAAGCTGTGTAACAAGGAATGCAGGACACTCATGATCCAGGACACCAGGACAAGAAGTCCACAGAACTGGGGGTTCATGATGACCTTGTAGTGCAGGGGGCAGCAGATGGCCACATACCGGTCATAGGCCATCACAGTCAGGAGGAAGTTATCCAATCCTGCAAAGAGCAGGAAAAAATACATCTGTGTGATACAGCCTGCATAGGATATGGTTTTGCTCTGGGTCTGGATGTTCAGCAGTGTCTTTGGGATGATGGAGGAAGGTAAACAGATGTCCACAAAGGACAGGTTGGAGAGGAAGAAGTACATGGGTATGTGCAGGCGGGAGTCTGAGCTGACAGCCAAGATGATGAGCATGTTCCCAAACACAGTGACCAGGTACATGGAGAGGAAAATCCCAAATAGGAGGGGCTGCAGTTCTGGATCCTCTGAAAGTCCCTGAAGAATAAATCCTGAAACCCCTGTAAGGTTCCCTGGGTCCATGTTGTGGAGATGACTGCCAGAAGAAAAAAATAACATGATTAATTTTCACACAAATAGGCATTACCCACTCACTGAAATGCTACAGTTATATTGTATATTCAAGTAACTAATTTCAATATTTAGTATATGCATATGGATCCCTTGGGGGCTTCCCCCAAATCATCTCCAAATAGGCATATTCATCTCCACATCAAAAGTTTCTTCAAAGGCCAGGTATTATTTTATAGTTTTAAATATAAACTATTTAATGCATGTGAGGAATATATATTGAGTGCAGGTCATGTTCTAAGCATGTTCTCGTCATAAATGAGAGGGTGCTGAAGAGCAAAAGTCCCTATATTCTATGATGGTGTGAGGATTAAAATATATGCAAGCATTAAATAATTGTGGGTTGGTGACGGAGACCATGAAGAAATGAAAGCAGGCATAAAGGAGAGAGAAGATGGGAGGTGTTATGTGTCAATGAGTGTTCAGTCAAAACTGGGCAGAAAAGGTGACACTGTACAGATACCTCAAAAAAGAGAGGGCTGAATACAGGATGTTATATGGGGAAGAGTGTGCCTGGCAGAGAGAATGGCCAATGTGCAAGCCCTGAGGAAGGTGTTTCTTTCAGAAAATCAAGGCTCAAAAAGAAGCCAGTGTGTCAGGAGAATGGGTGACAGAGGGAGTGATGGGGTGGTGTCAATACATTGTGAAATACCACCTGTCCTCAATGCTGCTTTAATTTCAGGCCACAGGAGCTCCTCATCCAAGCTATTTGTCTCTTGCTCTAATCAGGTTGCAATCACATCCTGACAATTGAAACACATCCTCTCCTGAGAACATATGCTGATTGAGTTTGCTTCCTATATATAAGAATCCCTTTGGATATGTGAGACCAGAGAGCCCTGCTCTGAGAAGGGCTCTTGCTCAGTAAGCCACACACACATTCACACACCCTCACAGACACTCACACACACAAGACAGCACCATGGCCTCCTGGTGTAGGTTACTTCTCAGTCCTTCTCTCCCTTCCCCACACAATGTTTAGGATATGGGTGCATGCAACACAAAACTGCTGGAACATATTACTTTTCCCATAAAGTATGTAGAAACTACTTAGAAATTCCTATTCATAAGCCTCCCATGGACAAATCAACTTGGGACTTCATTTTGGAATGGCCAGCTTTTGTTTTTTTATTACTCTTCTTTTGAAATTGAAGTAGAATTAGTGTACAATATTATCCTTGTTTCAGGTGTACAAGGTGGTGATTTGACAACTACCTATATTTTTAGAAGCCCACCATGAGAAGTGTAGTTACCATTTGTCAACATACTGAGATATTACAAGATTATTGACTATATTCTCTGTGCTAAGATTCATCCCTATGATTAAATTTTATTATAATTGGAACTGTGTGCCTCTTTATCCACTTCACCTGTTTTAACACCCACCCTCCTCCCTCTTGGCATACTTTCTGATCTGCATATAAAGAAGCGTCACAAAGTATGCTCATTAAACAGAGAGAAAGAGGAATGAGGTGTTCATGATGCGTGAATTGGTCTAACAAACTTGATTGTCCTGAGAGACTTGTCATTTGTATATGGACCTAGGAATGTAGATTATATTGTATTTTATAATGTGTTATTTAGACTATTTGTGAACTTAATATGCTGAATTAAAATGGAATTTTTTTGAATTTGTTATCACTGACATGTGATGAATAAAGTGTGACCTGCCACCAATATTTAAAAAAAAAAATCTGTGAGGAAAGAAAGCAGCACCCTTGGCTCTGGTGGCAGTCAATCCTGGTTATATGCTACTGACACTCAGCAAAAATAATAAAAAAGTGAAAATACATTTGTCCAAAAAACAAATATCATAATATAATAATCTTGACAGATTTCATATTACCAGGTAACAAACAGTCAGTGGGATAAATCAACTGTTTACAAACAGACATACAGCTGACCCATGAACAACACAGTTTTGAAAAGTGCAGGTCCACTTATAGATGTATTTTTATCACTAAGTATATTGGAAAATATTTTCATGATTTACAACAGTTTGAAAAAACATTCTTTTTTTTCCGGGTTATTTTTTTTGTAACACACAGAATATAATATACAGAAGAAGTAAAATATGTGTTTATTGACTGTGTGTTATTGGTAGGGTTTCTGGTCAAGAAAAGGCAATAAGTAGTTAAGTTTTTGGGGAGTCAAAGTTCTATGTAGATTATGACTTTTGGGGGAGTCGCCACTCCTTAACAATCATGTTGTTCAAGGATTGTATGTAAAGTACAAAAAATCAGGACAGTTTTTATCAGACAGCAGAGGACTTGTTTCCCTTTTCCGGCTCTTATTCCATATTCATTTGATCAATTGGTTTCTATGTGGTATGACAGACAGGGAGGCAATCCCATTTCTTATTTTTTATGTGGCATTTTTTGTTGTTTTTCTTGGCCTTTAGGTTTTACTCAGTTTTTTTGACAAGTGAATGTCCATAACTAGTTATGTTTCTGTTCTTCATCCAACATGAAGAGGGCTCCCCAAACCATACTGTATGACCACTTCTTACTCTGATTAATTTTTTCATATGATTTATCTGAGGACATTATGTCACACTCACATTTATCACACTGTTTGTCATTATGATATTTATAAAAACCAGAAACTTCACCTGCGCTCACCAATTTTCCACAAATGCATGTGAATTCATGTAACATTATATAAAAACAGGTTTAAAAATATAAGACATTATAAAGTAAAAAGAATGACAGAAGAAAAAGGCCAGGTTAAAAAGACTACTTTCAATACAACCATATTAAACTAAATTGAATGGAGCAATAATTTAACCATATCAACATGGATTAATAAAAATGTTACCAAACACCTTGTCATAAGAGACTATAACATAAAGTTCCTCAGCATTTCTGATACACAGCAGACACTCTTCTTATTTTTTATTTTACTATTCCTTTTTTTGTTGTTATATGAGAGCATTTAATCTAAGATAATGCTATATTTCAATTTAATTGGAAACGTTGGATTTGAATAAAAGCTATCATAAATGGTTCCTTATGTGTAATTAAATGTAGTGGTTTCAAATCTCACACATCTTACAAGAAACCAGAAAATTAAATCCTCAGTGTGAGAGTGTCCATTCCATTTAAGATGCAAATCTAAAAAAGACATGCAAGATTCCTACAGGAGAGAAAACCATCATAATGAAGGCAAGAACATCAGAAACAAAAGATAAATACATGTAACTAAATAAAATTTAAAACTGTTTTATAATAGTTAAGAATTCCTAATGAAAAGTTGACAGACACCATAATCCATAAAAAATTATCAGCAATGCAAACAATTACAGAAAAATAGGCAAATAATGCATGAACATTTAATAAATAAATGGGCAAATGAATACAAATCTTTGCTGGAGCTCACTGTTTAAAAACAAGATGGTAATTACACTTACTGTGAAGAGCATTTAGTAATGTATATAACTGTTGAATTGCTATGTTATACACCTGAGGCAAATATAATATTGTATATAACATTTATTTCAATTTAAAAAATAAGAAATCTCTTTCACAGACAATAGCCCAGAGAAATAAAGAACCGTCACATGGATTTGAGTTGCAACTTTTAAACAGACAACACAGGGGAACTCTAACTTTACTGGCTGACTTTGAAATGTTACATCTTAGGGAAACATTCTGAAGATTCTATGCGTATTCAAAGGAAAGATTTTATTTAACTCAAGATTTCTTAACCACAGCATGACAGGCATTCTGGGAAAGATCCTTCTCTGTGGGCTCTTCCCTGGGCACTGTGGGATGCTCAGAACAGCTCTACCTTCACACACTCACTCCAGTGTGACACCCCAAGATATCTCCAAGCAGTTCTCAGTATCCCCTCAGAACAAAATAACCTTGGTTTGATAGGGAAATATTTACAAGGACAGCAATCTAGTCCAGGTGGTTCCCTTCTCTAGTTAGCAAAGACAGCAGAAATCCCCGTTTACCCCCTCCCCTTCACTACCCGCTCTGCCAGGCACTTGCTCCCTAAACTCACTCCCTAAACTTACACCTCTTTGCTTGCTCATTTGCTCTGCACATAGAAATGTCGCAGATACAGAAGCAGAAAGGTATATATTGCACCCCTTGCCTTTGTTCCGGGCTCAGATCTAGGAAGATTGCTCCCCTCAGAGCCCACCAGTGTAAAATTAAAATGTCAACACTCAAGACTTCTGAGTGCCACCTGGTTCTTCCATCAGTGATCCAGTCCAGGTTTTTTCAGGTTTTTTCATAACATTTGGTTCCCTAACCAGGACACCCAACTGCACTGGCCCTTTGTTGCCACTGGTTTAGGGCAATGGTGGGGCGGCGATGGAACAGGAGATCAAAACAGAGAAGGTGCGCCCTGCCTGACCTTTTGGTAGTCTCCCTCCCGGTTGCCCAGAGCCGGTCCCGCTCTGCTGTTCCTGCTGGACTCAAGGAGGCTTGGCAGGTGAGGACCTGGTTCCAACGTCGAATCTGGTAAGGCCCCGGGGCACCTGACCCACCCAGTCCCACATGTTGGGGTGAAAGGAGAGCCTGATCACCTCCCAGAGACTTCTTAGAAGTCTCATGGGTAGACATTCCCAGGGGGGAATATTTAAACTCTGGTCTGTGTGTGTTTGTGTGAGTGAGTGTGCAGGGTGGATGAAGCCATTCAGTCTGCACTGAATCTGTGATTCCACAGCCCGTGCAATGGAATTTGAGTGGGCCCTTTGCCATATTGATGGTTCACCGCCATGACATAATTTTGACTCAGCTTTGGTTGAACAGGCCCAGGACTTATACAGGTGCACCTTAGTCAAGACAGATCAAAGTCTCTGAGAGGAGCATGAACATACAGGCATCTGATTGGTCTCCTTTCCAGAAGAGTCAGGTCTTCCTTATCTGTTGTCATGGTACCATTACATGGATAAGTCACAGGGTGAGGGCACAGCAAACCCACAGTTCTTGACACTATGATCTAAAATTTCAGGAAGGGATTTTCAGAAGACTATGGAATAAAATGAACTCCCAGCAGGTAGAAAACTCTGTGTGAATCTGAATGGCCCACCTTCAGTGTAGGGTGGCCTCCAGAAGGTATCCTAGATGTTCCAAGTCTGCCGAGTCTGGTGGGTCATCACTGGAGATCCAGGTCATCCTGACCAGTTCCCATATATTGACTCCTGGTGAGGAGTTGCCCAGACACTTTCCTCTTTGGTGCAATTCACTTGCAACAGGCAGGGATAGGGTAGGGTCTTAGTCACCTCAACAAAGAAGCCTGCAAAGAATCAGCAGAAGCCTAAGCCTCCGCAAATTCCTGCTAGTGATCTAGAGGAAGAGCTAATTTTGCCCCCACCTATGTGGCTTGAAGGCTGTCAGCACCCAGCCCATGAGTCCTGGGCACTCCACTGCCTTCAGCCTCCCTGCCACCTCCAGAACCAGCAGACCCACTCTCCCTTGGACCAGCAGCCATACTGTGCCCTTGGCCAGGAGCAGGTGCCTTTCAGATGCTGGTGCAAGAGATGCAGGAGTGATGAGGTGTGATGAAAGGTGTGATGAGGACAGGACCACCCAGCCAGGCTGGTCCATGCTTGACTACCAACCCTTCTCCATGACTGACCTCCTCAATTGGAAACACAACACCCCGTCATACTCAGAGAAGCCACCAGCCTTGGTTGATCTAATGGAATCCCTCTTCCAAACCCATCATCCAACCTGGGAAGACTGCCAACAGCTTCTCTGCACTCTGTTCAACATGGAGGAGTGAAGGTGGATTATAAAAGGGGCCTGCCAATACCTGGAAGAGCACGCACCAGCTGGGGTCCTTGTTGAGGTCCCCAGTGAGTGCTCTGAGTGGGACCTCACCACCCCTGAGGGACAGCACCAGACCCACCAATATCAAGATGCCCTTCTCCAGGGGATCAAAGCCAGGTACAAAAAGTCTATGAACATGATCAAAGATTCTTTAGTCACTCAACAGCCAAAAGAGTCTCCTGGGGACTATTGTGAAAGACTCTGTGAAGCTCATTGCATCTATACCCCTTTTGACCCTGACACACAAGAGAGTCAACAGATGGTCAACACCTCATTCATGGCCCAAGCCACCCCAGACATCAGACAAAAGCTCCGAAATCTTGAGGGCTTTGCTGGGATGAATATAACTCAGCCTACTGAAATTGCCAAAAAGCATACATGAACAGGGAAGTTCAGGCTGACGGGGAGGCTGAAAGAAAAATAAAGAAAAAGGTCAGTCTCCTGACAGATGCTTTAAAAGAAAGAGATGACCAAAAGGCAGAGAAAAGCCTGCTGCCAAGAGGGGGAGAGCCTGGGAACACCTAGTCAGAATTGTTGTATTTACCATAAAGAGAAAAGGCACTGGAAGAATTAATGCTCCATTCAAGGCAAAGCCCTGAAGTGCATTCAGTACCAGGAAGAGCCCCATGGGGAAAGGCTCATTAGCCTGGCATAAACAGACCCAGACTGACAAGAACTGGGCTCTCTCCCTCTCAGCCCCCATGAGCTCACAGTCAGAATGAAAGTGGGGGGGCTAAAACATGACTTTTATGGTTCACACAGGGGCAGAACACTCTGTGGTGACCCTCCCTGTAGCCCCTTTCAGTAAAAAGGCTGCAACTATTCTTGAGGCCACTGGGACAAAAGCAGTCCAACAACACTTTTACCAAGCCAGCCAATGGGAACCTGGAGGCCACAGGGTGCAACATGAGTTTCTACCTGCCTGACTGCCCCATTCCCCTCCTCAGCCAAGTTATACTCTCAAAGCTCAGAGCCCAAATAACTTTTGAATCAACTGGATGCATCAGCCTCAAATGAAACCCAGGCCAATAAGACTCAGGGTCCTTCATACTGGCAATAACCACACCCAGGGAAGAATAGTGGAGGCTGTTCTGTGCCCAGCCCCTCTCAAGTAGCCCACCTGAATCCAGAGCTGCCTTCCCCTCAGTATGGGCTAAAGACCTACCACCTGGACTTGCTCATAACTGAGCTCCTGTGATTGTAGAATTAACTCTGGGGTCCCAGTCACAGACAGCAGCAGTACCCCTCTCACAAGAGGTAAGAGCAGGCATCCAGGAATACCTGATCAGACTCAAAGAGAAAGGCATTTTAATCGAGGCTCAGTTGCCTGGGAACACTCCACTTCTACCAGTCAAAAAGGTTGGAGGAGGGTACTGGCCTGTTCAAGACATGTGAGCCATTAACAAAGTGACTGTGTCTTTACACCTTGGGGTTCCAAATCTGTACCCTCTCCTCAGCCAAATCTTGGACTCTGCCAAATGATTCACTTGCCTACACTTTAAAGATATCTTTTTTCTGTCTCCAGATAACCCCCCAAAGCCAGCTCTTGTTTGCCTTTGAATGGACTGAACCAGATATGGGGCAGCAGATGCAGTTAACACGGGCACAGCTTCCACAAGTGTTCAAGAACTCACCCACTCTCTTTGGAGAGGCATTGGATGCAGACCTTGCCAGCTTTCTGAGCAAAGTCACACTCTATGGCCCTCTTCCAGTATGTAGATGACCTCCTCCTTGCCAGTGACACCCAGGAAAATTGTGCAAAAGGCATGAAGGCCCTCCTGCAACTCCTGTCAGACACAGGATACCAAGCCTCATGGAAAAAGGCACAAATCTGCCAGCAGCAAGTCTAGTTCTTGGGCTTCCCCCTTACCCAGGGAAAAAGGGCACTAGGGCCAGAGAGGAAAAAGGTCATTATCTCCTTAGCCCAGCCCCAGACAAAGAAAGGCATATGAGAGTTTGTGGGGCTTCCGGGTGCTGCAGAATCTGTATTTCTGGATTCTTGGCAATGGCAAGACCCCTCTACAGCCTCTTGGGAGGACAAGACTGAGAGATCCCTGTTTGGACAGAAGAGGCAAGAGCCACATTCCTGGAAATAAAGGCTGATTTAGGACAGAAACCAGCCCTAGGCCTGCCAGATGTAGAAAAGCCTTTCAATCTCTTTGTACATTAAAAGGAAAAGGTAGCACTTGGGGTTCTCACACAGACTGCTGGGCCCCGGCAGCGGCCAGTCGCACACCTGTCAAAGGGACTGGACCCCGTTGCAGCAGGATGGCCACCCTGCCTCAGGGCGCTGGCAGCCACAGTTCTACTCATTAAGGAAGAAGATAAACTCACCCTGGGACAAAAACTAAATGTCAAGGTCCCCCATGCTGTTGTGTCCCTCATGAATGTGCAGGAACACCACTTCCTCTCCAACTCCCAGCTGGCACTATATCAAGGGCCCCTCTGTGAAAACCCACAAGTCACTCTTGAAACAGTACAGACACTGAATTTGGTAACTTTCCTCCCCACCAAAGAGGGGAAACTGTATCATGACTGCTCTGAGGAAACTGAGGAAGTATATGCAAGTCATCTGGATTTGCGAGATGAAGCAATACAAAACCCAGAACTCACACTTTTCAGTGATGGCAGCAGTTACCTACAAGAGGGTATCCAGAGAGCAGGTTATGCAGTAACTACTACCACTGAGGTCTTAGAAGCAAAAGCCCTGCCTGCAAGATGGTCAGCATGATAGACTGAACTGCATGCCTTAATTTGAGCCCTCACCATCAGCAAGAACAATCAAGCCAACATCTACATAGACTTCTGATATGCCTTTGCCACATATATGGGGCAATCTACAAGGAAAGAGGTCTCCTCACAGCAGCAGGAAAAGCAATCAAAACCAAGGAAGAAATACTAAAGTTCCTCAAGGTTATCTGGCTCCCAAAAGAAGTAGCAATTCTGCATTGCAAAGGACACCAAAAGGGAAACAACCCTATAGCACAGGGGAATAGGCTGGCAGATGAAGTGGCTAAAGCAGCATATAGCAAGGAGACAGGTTGAGCTCTCTCCCTCACTATGGCCCTAACAACCCCGATGGAGGCCCCTCCACCCAAGTACACTGAAAAAGAGAAGGACTGGACCATGCCTGAAGGAGCCACCCTAATGGAAAAAGGGTGGTGGATGCTACATGACAGACACATCTTTATCCCAACTGCAACCAGAAGGCATTTAGTCAATGAATACCACCAGCTCACCCACCTAAGAAAAACTGCACAGGAAGCCCTCCTCAAAAAGCAATACTACATCAGCCAGTTACCAGCACTATGCCAAGCAGTAAGTGAGCAGTATGTAACTTGTGCCAGAAATAATACTTGATCTGCACCACGGCCCCCACTTAGTGCCCAAAGAGCAGGAGTTGCCCCTTTGAAGACCTTGAGATAGACTTCACGGATGTCCAGTCAAGCAGGGGACTCAGATACCTCCTAGTAATTGTTTGTACATACTCTGTGTGGGTCGATGCCTTCCCAACTGGGATAGAATGAAACAGGGAGGTAGCCAAAGTCCTCCTGAGAGAAATTGTGCCCTGGTTTGGCCTACCGTCTACAATTCACAGTGACAATGGACCTGCCTTTGTAGCAGATACAGTACAGATTTTAACTAAATATCTCAACATTAGGTGGAAACGCCACACTGCATACAGGCCACAAAGTACAGGGAAAGTAGAGTGAATGAATTGCACCCTCAAGGGAACTCTGGCTAAGTTTTGCCAAGAAACTGGCATCCTGTGTCCAGACCTACTGTCCCGGGCTCTCCTGTGTGTTCACTGCACACCTGGAACTGAAAGACTTTCCCCTTTTCATTTAGTGTAAGAATGCTCCCCACCTCTCCCTCCCCCACTGTGTCTAGACATCCTTCCCAGGGAACCTACACCAGATGTGAGATAAGGGAGCAAAAGAACAGCTCCAACCCTTGGGAGCCACCCTAAGTAAGCTGCAACAATACACCAGAGAAAGAGCCCCGATCTCTTTAGGGACCCCAGTACATTCTTTCCAAACTGGGGACTCAGTCTGTGTCAAAGACTGAAAATGGGCTCCCTGAAACCTCAGTGGACTGACCCCAACATTGTTGCTCTAACCACTCCTACTGGCCTCAAAGTTGCAGGCATCACTCCGTGGGTCCATCATTCCAGAGTGAAAAAGGCCCATCATCCTGATGAAGAAACACATCAGTGGGAGGCTCAGCCAGACCCCCATAATCCTCTCCGCGTCTGCACCCAATGATCACACTCTGACTAATGAACACCTGTGCACCATGGATCCTTGCCCTCCCTTGTGTGATATCTTTCATCCTAGGCACTGGGCTTTCTGCTTTTGCCCCCTCGGACTAGACTATTCCTCAGAAAATTGGCTTTCTATCGTCTATTGGGTACTCATAGGTTGTTTTGCTCTGCTTACCTGTTACTCTTAACTATACTCAAGCCTCAGCCTGCATCTCCCCACTACCATTTGGTGATGTTATTTTTATACCTTCTTTCCCTTCCCTTCCTTCCCCTCACTCCTGGGGAACCTCAGTGTGATTGCATAAAGTCAGAAATATGGGGGACTGGATTCAGTGCCTGTACCTAAATGCCCGCTAAATGTTATGATAAGAATAGGGCCATCCTTTGCCTTAAAGATGTGAAAAGGTACTGGACTGGAACAATAAATAAATAGGACTCATACTGCACAATTAGAGGAAGAAAGGGATCCACTGTCTGCTGGACCTACCTCACCCACTTTGGAATGTCTGATGGGGGGGGACTCCAGGATCAAGCATGAAAGGACAAGGATGAAAAGGTCAAGCAGGCCCTACAAGCACTAACTAAAGAGCCAGCTTAACACAATATTAACCTCTCAGGACTCCAACAACTAACTCAAGCCTAGCCCCTACCCACCAAGTCAACCAGGTCATTACAGCTGCCTAAGAGTTAATTCAAAACATCAGCAACCAGATACAAGTCTGCTGGCCTTGCTTGCCCTTACCCCATAGGGCCTATATTGGAACCCCAGTGCCCCCATGCTGGAGCTCCATTCAGGCAACCAAAAATAATATAGTCCTGAACCAAACTGAACTAATTGTTTCAGTAGCCTACAACATCCAGCCCCAACCCACCACAGACAACATAACATGCCTGACCAACTCAAAGACAGGTTACATTAGCTATGGATCCATCCCAACATGGTTGTGTTCCAAAAACTACACCACCAATCAGTCAAAAACTTACTGTGCCCACCCAGAAATTTTTCTCCTGTGTGGAAGTACCATCTTCCAGTGCCTCCAGATGAGCTTGGCAGGGTTTTACATGCCGGTCTTCCTCACCTCCGACATGTCTATACAGTGTGACCAAGAGGTTGAACAAACTCTTGGCCCCTTTACAAGGATACAAAAGCAGGCAGCTCTAAGCATGGTTTTGTTGGGCATGGAAACACTTACAGGAATTAGCTGGGGCAGCCAGCTTAGGCTCTTTGCTCCACTTTTATCACAAACTTTCTCAAGAACTAAACGAGGACATGGAAAAGGTTGCAGACTCCCTCCTTTCCCTGCAAGGTCAGATTAATTCACTTGTGGCAGTTACACTCCAAAACCAACAAGCCCTAGCCCTGCTCACAGCTGAAAAGGGAGGACCTATGTACTCTGAGGGGAAGAGTGCTGTTATGCAAACCAATCAGGAATAGTAACCACAAAAATCAAAGAACTGAAAGAAAGAATATTAAAAATGAGAAAGGAATTAAACAAGGGGATCTGGGGACTCAGTCAGTGGTCCTCCTGGTTACTTCCACTGGCTGGGCCCCTCATCTCCATCCTCCTCCTCATCACGGCCCCTGTGTACTAAATGCCCTCATAAAGTTCATAGAAAACACTGTTAAAATCAAGCCACCACTCATATGCCGGCTCTGAAATTCTATCAGTCTCTCATAAATCAGGATAATGCCCCCTGAAAACGAAGTGTTTAAAGGGGCATCAGAGGGGGGAGTGATAGGGAAATATTTACAAGGACAGCAGTCTATCATCCAGGTGGCTCCCTTCTCTTCTCTAGTCAGCAAAGACAGCAGAAACTCCCATTTTCCCCTCCCCTTCACTCCTTGATCTGCCAGGCACTTACTCCCAAAACTCACTCCCTAACTCCCTAAACTTACTCCCCGTTGCTTGCCCATTTATTGTGCACATAGAAATGTTGCACATATGGAAGCAGAAAGATACATAGTACTCCCCTTGCCTTTGTTTGGGGCTCAGACCTTGGGAGGTTACTTCCCTCTGACCCTACCTGTGTAAAATTAAAACCTCAACACTCCAAGACCTCTGAGTGCTGCTTGGCTCTTCCATCAGCAATCCAGTCCAGGTTTTTTCAGGGTTTTCTGTAACAGGTTGACCAACACCTTTTATCTTGCCTGTCTCAAAATATTTTGTAGAATGGATAGCATCATAATTTAATGAGAAGGAATATGAAACTCCATGAAAAATGTAAAATGGTGCAGCCACACCCTAGAAGGTTATGCAGGCACTGAAAGATGAATTAGCAGTACACTAGTTGATTAAAGGGAGGTTTATAAAGACTTTTGAAAGACTTTTGAGTAAGAAACAAAAGGTTATGAAAGACTTTTGAGTAAGAAACAAAAGGTGAAAAATTGAGGAAAATCCATTATGCTAAAGTATACTTATGATAGCCACAGGTTCATTTCCTGTAATTCAATTGAAAGCATGTGATTGTGGATGTGTGCATAACACAGAAGAGTTTGACAAGGAACTAACACTTTGGAAGAAAGAATGGCTGTGAAAATGCACTGAGGTTGAGTATATTGGGTCAAATGAACCATATGAAACAGAATTAAAGGGAAATCCCAAACCAACTTCCAAACTGAAAATTTTATGAGAAATAATTTAATTCTAGAAACAGGGGTCCAACTTAAGATCAGATTGACAAAGATTTGGAAACATAAAAATATGAAATGATCTTTTAAGATGGGAGAAAGCAGTATCTAAAGATTTACTTTCATGTCATATAAAGATATATGGAACAAGTGTGCATCTATAAGATAAGAGTGATCTTCAACCACATGTGAAAAAGAACACCTTCTGGATGATGGCTGAAGGTGGTGCAATTTTTAGAAATAAATCTAATCACACAGGCCTAAAGAAGCAATCAGTAATAATAGATATGGGAACTTTCATTGGAAATAAATAAAAGGGTGATTTATTTGCAATAAGAACATTCACTTTCCCTGTTTTTGAAAGCTAGTATTTGCAAGTGAAAAATACTAAGGTGATAGGTCAATTCTTTCAGTCAAAACAAGCAGGCACTATAGGAATAATATGATTAACTCATAGATTTTGCCACACAAAATATAAACAATCACATATTCTGCACAATTGCATCTGTGTACATAAAAAACTAAATAGCAAGTAGTGAAGTTCATGAAAAACCTGCAATTCTTTGCATGAAAGGATGCAAGCTAAAACAGGAATAAAATGACTCTGACTCCACCATATAGAAACCAAGGACTCCCAGAGACAATGTTCAACAGAGAAAGTGGCTCACTAACACAAATATTTATTCAGCTTCCCAGGTAATGAGATCATTAGAACACTTGTTGTCACATAATACAGAAAATGTTATTTGATTATACAAGAGAGAGAAGATACTCTAATATGTATGTTTCATGTACTTCTGTTGCAGGGTTATAAATGGAAACTTTTTTTGTCTGGATTTTCCTTAGTATGGAAATACAGTAAAATATGATGTCTCAACATAAAAATATAAAGAAATACCCCAGTTCACTGTGTATCCCTCCACAGCTAATGCCTTACTTCTGTACTCTGGTTGGCAGGAAAGATCCTTGTTCTCATTTTCTACATTTAGTGGAAGCCTAGTATACCTCCCATTCTCTGGACTAATTGGATTATCATAACTATCATTTAATTATTAACAATGACCATTACATTGTGGGGTACGATATTCACTTCACTTCTTAGCATCATTAGTCAATCAGTTTATTAATCAAGCCAGAAAACAACCACAGCAGATGCTTGACTCTGGGCTAGGCTGGATTGGATCTCTTGTGACCTTAGGTAAATGTTCTTGGCTTCTAATGTCTTTGCCTCCTGCTGAACCTACTGAGCTGTAGGACTCACCTGGATGGAATCTCTGAAAGGAAGGTCTCCACATTGAATTCAAAACACTTTTGTGAATGATAGATGATGGATGGAGGCTCTGTCTTGTGGTAGGAAGACAGCAGGAAGGAGTAAGACTTAAGACTCCAAAGAAACAGCCATATCCTGCACAGCCCACAGTAGCACACACTGAGGAACTGCAGCAGAGAAGATGTTTACAGTTGTTTATATCTGCTCATTAGTTGTATGTCTCTCTCATGACTCCCACATTTATGCCATGATTTCCCTGTGGGACACCATTGTGACAGAAAAGAAATTTTTCCTGTTGATTCTCTGTTTCTACAGGATAGGGCTGTAAGCCAGGTGAATTCAGGTCTTTCTCTACATTTCTGTTACTCCTGCCCTGCAGAATCTAACCTCCAAGCATATTATTTCCATCCTGAATGGACATTTTGCCAGATGGTGGAACTTGCCTTGCCCAATTCCCTTGAATTCTTCAAAGCACTGACTTGTGGTAGGCACACAAGTTCTGATATTTCTAAAAAACTACTTTCCCATCTTCAAAAAAGGTGACAAGTTTGCTTCTTTACTCTGAAACCTTGGGCACTACCCTCATTGGCTTTGTGACTCTTTTACCAAAGCAATCAATAATTTTATAGTTACATCACAGTTTGGAGCTGTCATTTAGTCCTTCATTATAAAATGTGTGTTAATTACAAGAGAGCTTTTTGTCATGTTATGCACTATAACCTAACCTTAGCACCTTATATACATCCTCTGATTTAAGTTTTAGAAAAGTGCATGCTACAAAGTAGTACTATTAGGAAACCAAATTTCCATGTAAAAGATGGGGTTTGGAGGGCTTAGTTCCCCACCTAGAACTGAGTCAGGGATGGGGTCTTTTTTGGCATTAAGGCAGGATGCCTCCTGTCCTCAAACTTTGGGACAGTGGTTCTCAACCACAGATGATTTTTACCTCTGGGTCTATTTGGCAATGTCTGAATGGAAATTGCTCAACAGCTATAACAGGAGAGCACCCAACACAAATGGTTGTCATGCCTCAAATATCCACAGTGAGAAGGTGAGAAATCCATTGTAGCCAAACTCATCTCCAACGACAGTATGGGATTCATTGTAGCAGATGGAATAAAGTTGCTAAGCCTTTGATTTTAAGAAGACTCACCATGATTTTCCAGGTGTGATTAATTTAATCACCATGGTCCTGTAAATGTGGAAATGATGGAAAATACAGATCAGAAAAGAGCTGGAATCAGTGAGATTTGAATTTTTTATGCTGCTGGCTCAAATTTAGAAGGTAGTTATGAGTTAAAGAATGAAGCTCGGACATAGAAACTGGAATATGAAAGCAAAATGTATTCTTTGTTGAAACTGTTAGGCAGGAAAATAGATATGAATGAGCATGGTGGAAAAAGAATAAGATCAGTAAAGCCCCCTAGAAATGACTCAGTTAACCAGTTAAAACTAGAAAGTCAAAAAAGTCTCAGAGTTAATCAGTTAATCAGTTAAAGCTCAAAAGGTCAGGAGTAGCTTGGCCTTGAATGTTTGAATATTCCTCAGATAAAGAGAAGTATCTGAGTAGAGCCCAAGCCTTCATTGTGCCATTGTAAGATTTATGTTAGCCTGCCAGAAGGCCCAGCTATAAAAAGCATAATAAAGACAGGAAGATTTCATCTTAAAGCTAAGATTGCATTTTAATACCAAAAAAGTTAAGAAGTAAGATTCTTGGCATACTTTTTAGCAAACAGACAATTTACTCAGCCCACCTTGGAGGAAGAGCAGACAGTCTTAATTGATATGCTCCCAGAGCAGGAAGCTGCTATCCTGGGAGGGAACCACACATTAATTTCTTGTGTTAAGTTAATTTTGCAAACTACCAAAAGGAATGATAAGAAACTTAATGTCTCATCAAAGATACTTGAGACAACTTAACAAACCCACACCTCTAGACCTTTGTCACATTCCTGAAAAATCCTTAAAAGAGTAAATTCCAACCTTTCTGGCGCTTGTTTCTCTGAGGTCGCCAACACTTTCTGAGCGTGAAACTTTAACTTTTCCCAACCTTTCAGGGTGCTCCTCTCTCTCTAAGATCACCTGCACTTTCTCTCTAAGTAACTTTAAATAAACCTTTTACTCTGCTTCACTACTGCGTCTCTGCCCTTTAATTCTTAGTTGTAGTGGTGACAAGAACCAAGGAAAATACACAATGCTCCTCCCAACAAAACCACAATATTGCTCATGTGAAACCTTCATAAGGTGTTATATCAATGATACCCTAATTAATATATATATATATATGGGGGAGGGTATTGGCAGCATGGTGGAGAGTACATTTGAGAAGCATGAAGCTGGAGATAGAGAGACCTGTTTGGAGGTGAGTTTTGCCTTCTTCCTAGAACCAGATAATTGTTCAGGCTCATTCACTGTCGTCTGCTGTGAGAGTGACTTGTGGAACTTGTAATTTAGAGGTCTTCAGTCACAGTTGGAAAGCAATGAATAGCTGCTTCCTTCCCTCTTAAAATCCTGTTGAACCAAAAACTAGATTGTTATTTTAAAAAGAAAGCAAATGGATTCTTGCCTGGGGTCTCCAGAAGAAAGCCAGACTTGCAGATATTTTGATATTAGCCCATTAAGACCCATTGTAGACCAATGACATATCAAAATGTAAGAGCATAAATGGGTTTGCTTTAAGCCACTACTTTGGTAATTACCCCCTGCCAATAGTAACCTAACATAGAGACTTATTCAGTAAAATTTTGTTCTAGAAAATCTATATAAAATCTCTCAATTCATTCATTTAGTTCTCCCAATAATGGCATTTCACATTGAAATTTCAACTTAGGCAGAAGATAAACTTTAAGTTAATTTGGAGAATTTCTTCCCTGTTAGCTGATCCAGTGACTTTTCATTGCATATCTCTCAATGTGGTTCAGATACTGATATATTTGAAGAATTAATACAGGAAAAGTAATTCAGTATTAAAATGAAGACTTTTTCCACTTTGTGTGTTCCTAAGTTTCTAGATTTTTTAAAATTCATGCTAATTAAACATGTATTTTCATCTATCTTGACCAAATTTCCTCATTTACTTTCAACATAGTAGATGATATCTGCATCTCTGTGTTCACTGCAGCAGTATTTACAGCACCAAAAATATAGAAGTGGCCAACATGTCCATTGATAGATGAATGGGTGAGGAATATATAAATAAAAAGGAATATTACCTACACATAAAAAAGAAATTCTGCTATTCTTGAAAACACAGATGGACCTAGAATATATTATGCTAAGTAAATAAGTCAGGCAGAGGAAGACCCATACCATATTATTTCACTTATATGTGGGATATAAAAAATAGAAGAACAAACAGACATAGACTCAAAAGTGGAGGGAGAAAAACTACTTGTTACCAAAAGGGACAGGGGCAGAGGATTGGTGAACAAGATGAAGAGGATCAAAAGGTACAAACTTCCAATTATAAAATAAATGTCACAGGGATGGAATATACAGCACTGGGAATATAGTCAATAACATTGTAATAACTTTGTTGACAGATTGTAACCACACTTATTGTAGTATTTCATAGTGCATATCATTGAATCACAGTTTGTACACATGAAAGCCATATAAATTGTATGCCACTATACTTTAGTAAAGATTAAGGGGTCAGTAATGTGTCTGTGTTTGTACATACATATGGGTGGGTGGGTGTTGGTCCCTCCCTGCTTCTGAATGGCAGATAAGGGAGGAGACATGATGAGATATAGAAGACCTGAAAGGGCCAGCCAGGAGACTTGAGGCTTAACAGCGCAAGAGTGGTGCTGAGAAGGCACTCCTCATATTTATTGAGCAAATTAATGTTAATAAAAACAGAATTTTGAATGGGGAACTTAGTAACCAATCATTAACTAACTCCAAGTTTTATTCTCAGCAGTCTCCAGTTTCCTGGAGTGCGACATTCTCAAAATACTAAAACAATGTGAGGGAAGTCATGCACAGAAGCTGGTTTGGTCTTGATTGTTCTGTTCTTGATCACACATCAAGAATTTCAGTAAAAATAATCAAGTCACATATGTTTATACATTTCGTTTCTATATTTGATTTATATATTAATCCCATAGTGTGCTTATTTGAAAGAAGAAGTATACACATACATAAGTCACTCACCCTGGAATATTCACATTCAACAATGCATTTCCACATATGTTATTTATCCATCACAACATCCCATTGAAGTTCTCATTATTAGCCCATGTTATCTTCAGAAATAAGGAGACTGAGGTTCAGGGATATTACATGTTTAATATTTACATTAAAAACCTTTAAAGCTTATTGCACACTTTTTGGATTATACAAATCCATGTAATCCAGTACATACTATTGATTTTGTCTACCTCTTTTAATCAAATTATAGACTTTAACTATGAGCAGTATATTGTATATCATTATATACCAATTAATTATGTAAACAGAAAAAAAATCACATGGTCCATGGCTCATGGGAGGATCTAAAGCATGGGTAGCTGATTAACAATTAATATGGATGGGATTTGGGTCTCATACTAGGAAGAAGTCAAAGTTTAATATGTTTACATAGGACCAATGAAGTTAAATTGATTTATAAGGCACACTCATTATATTGTAAATAGATTAACCCAAATATAGAAATGGAGCAAATGGGCCATCAGTTGGTGCAAGAGGTGTCTTGGTCATGGAGGTGTCTTAGAAACAATTTAGAGACTGAAAGCTGACTACAGATTCATGAAGATCCCAGCGGAAGAGCTATTCCCCATCTTATATTTTCTTGTAATACTAAGGGCACTATATTACACCATTTGATTTTAGGATGACTTGTTCAGCAATAGTTCACTGATACAATAACCAAGGTGGTCAGAAATGAGGACCTGATAACTATAGCTGCTTATTTGGGGTATATGTTCTGACAGCTGGAGACTGTTCGTGGTTACTGTGCTACCAAGTCTATTTCAGATAACTCTATTATCATGTGACTATATAAAGAGAATCCAGGGAATCTGGAGAGGTGGGAACAACATACATGTCTGTGCAAACTGCTGTTCCTGAGTCACATGATTGACAGGAATTTAAGTACTGCTGTGAGTCATTTGTATTCATGAGGAAACTTCTTCACCTAAAATAGACATACAATGGATGATACATTCCCTATACATTTATGTGGTGATGATGCAATGTAGCAAGGTTGAGCTATTTCAAGTAGAACAATGCAGGGATTTCTATGTGTAGGCAGTGCTGGATGTTTCTAAGCAGAAATGGGAAGATAATCTACCAAACACATAAAACAAACCATCAACTACTTTGCTTCAGTGCTTAAACCCCCTTACACATGAACACTGATCATTCTTCTAAATGACTACATTTATTCATGAAAATGAAAAAGACATATGTTTCATAGTAGCACAATGTATAATTTAAAAGTTTGTTTTATCATATTGAAAGTAATCTAGACTCTATAAGGTCAAACTATTTATTCAAATTAATGTTTCCTTGTAGATTTTGCATGAAGACATGTATTTGTTAATTTATCTTTGCCAGTGACTATGCAAGGCACTGTGGAATAGAGCTGAATAAGTAAAATGCTCATCATGAGAAGAATAAAATCCAATGATTCCAGATAATACAATATATATACTAATGCTTAAATTATCAGGAAATGTAGTTAAGATAAGAATATAGAAAGAATCATGGGCATAAATGATATAATTATAGTCTGAAAATTTCCTCCATTATAAACACATAAATTGCCAGTTTGGGGAAGATAATATTTTCCATAGGAGTGGTATAACTCATGGCTATCTTTTATTTCAAAACATAAAAATAATTAGGCATTTATTTTATTTCACAGGAAATTGTTGTGAAACATCTAATCACATGATAAATGGGAACTCCAAATTTTTTCAAATCCAAGACTGAGAATAACTTGAAAGAGTAGGAAAATGGTAATGGGTAAAGCTGTTAGAATTGTAATTTCTGTAAGAGTCCATAATCCATGTAATAATGTGCCTTTCTTCAGCTCCAGGAGAAATGTCTTTTTAGAGCCTCCATACAAATAAATCTTTTCAGAGCCCTCTTTAAGTCTTCATTCCTCAAACTATAGATGAAGGGGTTCAGCATGAATGTGACTGTGGTGTACATCTTGGAGGCTATTGCACTAGAGTGTGAGCCATGGGCAACAGCAGAGCTGAGGTACACACCTATGCTCATACTGTAAAATAGGGAGACAACAGAGATGTGAGATGCACAGGTGGAAAATGCTTAATACTTCCCCTGAAATGATGAGATTCTTTGTATTGAGGAAACAGTCTTATAGTAGGAGTGAAGGATGCAACAAAGGGACAACCAGAAAGCAGTGGAGCTTCAAAATCCATCACTGTGTCATAGATAAAGATGTCAGAACAGGCAAGTGAACCATCCAATTAAGTTCACAGAAATAGTGGGGAGTTCCTAAGTTTGTGTAATACAGCTGCAATACTATTAAGGTTTGCAGGAAGGAATGCAGAATACTGATGGTCCAGGATGAGGACCAACAGCCCACAGAGCCAGGGTTACTGATGACCATGTAGTGCAAGGGGCAGCAGATGACCACATACCAGACATAGGCCATCACAGACAAGGGGACATCATTGAGCTCTACAAAGAGCATGAAAAATACATATGTGGATGCACCCTCCATAGTTTATAACTTTGCTCTGGATCTGGATTTTCAGCAGCATCTTGGGAGTGGAGGTGGATATAAAGCAGATGTCCATAAACCACAGGTTGGAGAGGAAGAAGTACAAGGGCACATGCAAAGGGGGATCCGAGATGACAACCAGGATGATGACCAGGTTCCCAAAGTGATCAGGTACATGGAGAGAAAAAGCCTAAATAAGAGGGGCTGCAGTTGTGGTCCCTCTGAATGTCCCTGAATAAGAAAATCGTATACGTATGTAATATTTCTAGATTCCATGTTACGAAGTTGAGTATGAGGGAGGAAAAATAAGTTGATTAAATTTCACACATATGGGTATTACTAACATCAATGAAATGCTAAGTTCATATTTTTCAGTCAAGAAATTGAATATTTTGTGTATGGATCTGGTCTCCTTATCAAATTTCCCCCTATGCTGTATCTGACTAGGAAATGTTCCCACAGATTTTTCCATAAGCTGTTTTGTCTACAGTAAATGAGAAATTCTGTCTTTCATTTCTGGATAATATACTGGGACCCAACAAAGTTCTAAGTCCTGTCTGGGCAATCAGTATAAGGTGTTGAAAATTAAAACCTCCTAAAAATTTTAAAGGCCATAAATGGGAAACTCATGGTTAACATCATACTAAATGGTAAAAAGGTGAATCCATTACCTCTCTAACCAGAAGTAAGGCAAAGGTGCTCATGCTCTCCGCTACTATTCTACATGTTACTTGAAGACCACACCAGAACAATCAGGCAAGAAAAAGAAATAAAAGAAATCTGATCTGGCCAGTGGAACAAACTACAGACTCCAGATAATAACCCAAACATATATGGTCAATTAATATTAGATAAAGGAGCCATGGACATACAGTGGAGAAATGACAGTCTCTTCAACAGATGGTGCTGGCAAAACTGGACAGCTACATGTAGGAGAATGAAACTGGAACATTGTCTAACCTCATACACAAAAGTAAATTCAAAATGGTTCAAAGCCCTGAATGTAAGTCATGACACCATAAAACTCTTAGAAAAAAACATAGGCAAAAATGTCTTGGACATAAACATTAGGGACTGCTTCATGAACATATCTCCCCAGGTAAGGGAAACAAAAGCAAAAATGAACAAGTGAGACTATATAAATCTGAAAACTTCTTTACAGCAAAGGGCACCATTAATAGAACAAAAAGGTACCCTACAGTATGGGAGAATATATTCATAAATGACAGAGCCGATAAAGGCTTGATATTCAAAATATATAAAGAGCTCATGCACCTCAACAAATAAAAAGCAAATAATCCAATTAAAAATGGGCAGAGGAACCGAACAGACAGTTCTCCTAAAAAGAAATTCAGGTGGCCAACAGACACATGAAATGATGCTCCACATCACTAGTTATCAGAGAAATGCAAATTAAAACCACAATGAGGTATCACCTCACACCAGTAAGGATGGCTACCATCCAAAAGACAAACAACAACAAATGTTGGCGAGGTTGTGAAGAAAGGGGAACCCTCCTACACTGCTGGTGGGAATGTAAATTAGTTCAACCACTGTGGAAAGCAGTATGGAGGTTCCTCAAAATGCTCAAAATAGGCTTACCATTTGACCCAGGAATTCCACTTCTAGGAATTTACCCTAAGAATGCAGAACTCCAGTTTGAAAAAGACAGATGCACCCCTATGTTTATCACAGCACTATTTACAATAACCAACAAATGGAAGCAACCTAAGTGTCCATCAGTAGATGAATGGATACAGAAGATGTGGTACATATACACAATGGAATACTACTCAGCCATAAGAAGAGGGCAAATCCTACCATTTGCAACAACATGGATGGAGTTAGAGGGTATTATGCTCAGTGAAATAAGCCAAGTGGAGGAAGACAAATACCAAATGATTTCACTCATCTGTAGAGTATAAGAACAAGGGGGAAACTGAAGGAACAAAACAGCAGCAGAATCACAGAACCCAAGAATGGACTAACAGTTTCCAAAGGGAAAGAGACTGGGGAGAATGGGAGGGTAGGGAGGGATAAGGGTGGGGAAGGAGAAAGGGGGTATTATGATTATCATGTATAATGTGGGGAGTGGGGGAAAGGGGAGGGCTGTGCAACAGAGAGAAGTCAAGTAGTGATTCTACAACTTCTTTCTATGCTGGTAGACAGTGACTGTAATGGGGTTTGTAGGGGGGACTTGGTGTAGGGAAGAGCTTAGAAAACATAATGCTCTTCATGTACTTGTAGATTAATGATAACAAAAAAAGGGCGGTTTACTCCCTGATAGGATAAAATTATCTGCAAATCAATGATTAATGCATGCTTTACATATCCTTAATTTTGATCTTTTAAAGGGTGTCGGATGATCAGCTATGGAAGTACATTTTTCTGATAATATTTCTTTCTCTTAAAAAAAAGCAGTTCCTGTGTGGTGGTCTTCAATTGGTTCTTCACAATGGTATAAAGGTCATATCAAAGTGTGGGCAAAGGGTTTGTTTGTGTTTATATAGAGGATCAAAGCCTAATTTGGCTACCGAGAAAATGAATTAAGATACAATATGAAGAAGAAATTCCAACATCAACATCCTCTGGAAAAGTCATTCCAGAAGATGATCATCAAAAAACTTCAACAAAGATCCTGGCACTGTTGCAGTTGTAGCTGCATTCATCCCCCCAGTTCCTGGACTTGCCATTGGAATGCAGAAGGAGATATCTAAGCTGGCCTGTGAATACAGTAAAACAACAAATTTGACTGGTTCTTTATTGCCAGAACTCAACTAAGAATTAGGAGAAGTGCGAGTTGCAGTGCTTCAAAATCGTGCTACTATAGACTATCTATTGTTAAAAGAACATATGGGATGTGAACAGTTCCCAGGAATGTGTTGTTCTAATTTGTATTATTTTTCTCAAACTATCAAATTCAGTTAGACAATATCCATCATACTGTTAATAACTTTTCATAAATGCCTAGGGTACCTAAATGGTTTTCTTGGTTTCACTGGATATGGCTGGTAATTGTAGGTCTGCTTTTGTTATGTATCTGTATTCCTATTCTGTTAATGTGTGTATGCAATTTAATTAGTAGTTTGTTAAAACCTATACATGCTTATGTTACTCTACAAGAAGTTATGTCAAAGAAATAATCAATCTTCCCATGTTTTCTTCTGTCTACTACTTCTATAGCTTTTCTTCTTCCTTTCTAACTGCAGCCCTTTAGTAGAATTCGTGCCTCATATCGAAAATTATCATAATTCTTCTAAGTGGTAAATATACCTCAAGACAAATGCTGGGCATAGAAGCCACAGGGCATAAATCTGCAAAAAAGTAAAAAGCTAACCTTTTCAAACAATATTGCTTCTCTCTCACTTACCAACTTTACATCTCCCTGTATGGTCCCGTAAGATGGCTGGTTAGCCAGAGACAGGTAAGATTCCTCTAGGGAGGAACAACCTAAGACAGGCACAGTTGCAGGGGGGCCATCAGGTGAGAAATTGGGGATCAACAGAGGTGAGGCTTAGAACCTCACACCCCCTGTTTTGAGAGAAATCTTCTGCATCCGTAGATTTTTTGTTACCCTTGTCTAGCTTGGATTAATACTTAGTCTATAGGCACAGACCTGATCATCTACACTTGCCCTCTTACAACACTAAATTATGCTTTCTATCTTTATCTTGCATCTACCTACCACTTCAGCATTTTATTAAAAAAATAAGGAAGAAATGTGGGATTCACATATAAATCAAGTATAAAAATCAAATGAATAATAAAAAAAAGGAAATCTGATCTGGGAGGAAAAAGTAAAATTATTTCTATTTGTAGATATCATTCTATATATAGAAAATTCAAAGAATTTTGTCAAAATTTTTTATATATAATCAATTAAATAAAATTAGATGTGTGATTGAAAATTAAAATACAGAAATTGATAGCATTTGTATATAATGACAATAAATGATGTGAAAAGAAAATAACAAAAATAGGTATTTTAAAATAGCATAAAATAATAAAATGCTTAGGAGTAAGTTTAATAAAGGAAATGAAAGATCTCTACACTGAAAACTATAAGACATTGATGAAAGTAATTAATGAAGACATGAATAAATGGAGAGATACCCCATGTTTGTGGATTAGAGGAATTAATATTGTTAAAACATATGTACAATTCAAAGCAATGTACATTTTCAATACAATTGCTATCTTTATTCCAAATGGCATTTTTCACAAGATACAAAAAAATACTGAATTTATTGTTTTATTCCTAAAATTATATATAGAACCACAAAAGACCATGAATATCCAAGGAAATTCTTAGGAAGAAGAACAAAGCTGGAGACATCACACCCCTTGATTTCAGACTATTTTGCAGAGCTATAGTCATCAAAACAGTCTGGTACTGGCATAAAAGCAGACACAAAGACCTGTATAACTGAATTGAGAGCCTGGAAAAAAATCCATGCACATGCAGTCAATATTAAACATGGGAGGCAAGAGTACTGATGGAGAAGGATACTCTCTTTGATAAATGGTGCTGTGAATATTGGACATTCACATGAAAAATGTGGAAGCTAGACCACTATCTTATAGCACTCACAAAAAACTAAGTCAAAATGGATTAAAAACTGAAAGGTACATGACCTAAAACCACTAAGATCCTAAAAGAACACATACAGAAAAAAATTCTGACGCAGATCTTGGCAATGATTTTTTAAGATTTAACAACACCTATAGCAAAAAAAAAAAAGAAAATAAATGTTAAACAAGTGGGACAACATCAAAGTGAAAAACATCTGCAGAGGAAAAAAATCAATAAAATGGTAAAGAATCCTATGGAATGAGAGAAAATATTTGGAAATCACACATATTACGTGAGATTTAATTACCAAAATATATGAGGTAATTCTACAATTCAGTAACAAAAAGATTAAAACATGAAAAATAAATTCAATTAAAAAATGTCCAAAGGACCTGAATAGACATTTCTCCAAAAAGATATTCAAATGGCCGACAGGTGAATGAAAAGGTGCTCAACATCATGAGTCATTAAGAAAAAGGTGAATCAAATGAGATACTGTAACATTTCTTTCAGAAGGGCTTTCATAAAAAGGCAATAGGTACAAAATGTAAGCAAGGATGTGGAGAAACAAGAACCCTTGTACATTATCAGTGCTAACTTTACATGTGGAAATGTTGTACTTTGTGGTACAGCCACTATGTGAAATAATGTGCAGTTTCCTCAAAAAATGAAAAACAGGACTAGACTATGATTCAGTAATTTCATTTCTGGGCACATATGCACAGAACTGAAAATACTTTATTAAATTTATATTTGCAAACCTATGTTCATTGCAGCCTATTCACAAGAGCCAAGACACTGAAACTACCCAGTGTCCATCAGTGGAAGAATAGACTAAGAAAATGTGGTGTATATACATACACAATGGAGTAAATTTAGCCATAAAAAGGAGGGAAATCTTGCCATTTGCAACAACATGGATGGAGCTGGAAAGCATAATGCGAGACAAAAACAAACCCTGTATGATCTCACTTTCATGCAGAATATTATAAAAATCAAGGGAACAGAGCTCAGATTTGTAATTACCAGGGAATGGAGGAACTGGTGAAGATGGTCAAAAGGTCCAACCTCTAGTTAAATAGTAAGTTCTGGGGACGTAATGTACAACACAATCACTTTTTATGTTATAGTTAAGAATACTGTTTTATATATTTCAAAGTTGCTAAAAGAGTACAGCTAAAATATTCTTTTCACAGGGAACAAAAATCTTTGTAATTATATAAGGTGATAGATGTTAACTAGACATCATGATTGTGGCTGAAGATAGTTTGTCATAACAAATTTATTTCATTGTACTCTGTCTTTGATGTCAAACTGCATGTTCCAAAAGAGCAGGGAATTCACCTGCTGTGTTCCCCTTTACATTTTCACATAGGTATATGAATAAATGTGCACATATATGAAATGACCGTGAATATGATAAATCATGAAAAGAAAAGAATGAAGGGAAAATGAAACCAAGTTTAATAGTTTCAAAACAACTGTAAGCAATCTTGAATGTTAAAACGAATTTTCCACTGGCCACAGATATGTTCCAAAAACTCATACAGATTATGAACTCAGTATAAGAACAGTTCATATATTTTAGGTGAACATCTAAAAACTACATATAAGTCAGCAGGTGGACACCATCTTATATGAAGTAAGAACCACAGAGGGAGAAGATAGGTGTATTTGCATAACTTTTAAATATTTTTGGCCCAAACTATGCAACCAAATGTCTACTGGGAATTATTTTAAAATTCAATTGAAATGCTGATAAATGTGGAAAACAATATATAATGTAAAGTCATATAATAATAAAGACAATTCAAAAAGATCAAATATATGAAAATATTTCATTAAACTCTAAAGACATTTAAGAAAACAACCAGAAATCTCTTTCATACCATTAGCCTCCAAAACCCCTTAATGTGCTGTTATGTTGAGTGGATTTGGAACTTAGAAAAAGGGAGCAAAATGTAGTCTATGATTTTTCCGACTGAAATCTCAAGTGTCACAAGATTGGAAAACTATCTGAAAGATGTAAAATATTCAAAACAGACATTTTCCACTCAGGGTGTCTTAGTCCCAGAGCCATTCTGGTCCAGACTGTTCCTTTTGGCAGTGTGAGGTCCTGAGCACTGCAGGATGTTCAGAGCACCACAGCCTCTACTGACACCTCAGCATGAGATGGCTAAGGATGTCTCTGGACATTGCTAGGTGTCTCCTAGGAGAATAATATTGCCTCTGCTGGAGAACCAGTGTCAACAATCTCAAAATATTTTTGTTATTGTTATAAGAGCAAGATATAGAGAGAGAATATGAAAGTCTTTCAAATTTTGAGTATTGTCACACCAGGAACTGTTATGCAGACACTGAAATAATGAATCAGAATTGTACTACTTGATTGTAAGTTTATTGGTCAAGAAGGAAAAGTGGAAACAAGGTAGGTTAATGATATCACCTTGGGATACTATTTTCAGATTGAAATTCCAAAGACTTGGAAATGAGAGACTATGAAAAAATGGTTTTAAAGTTACAGAGCAAGCAGTATCTGAGTTATAGCTTCATTTTATATAGAGATATATGGATTCAAATATATTCATGGAGGGGAAAGATGATCTGGAGGCAAATATATTTATGTAAAAAATAATGCCTTTCAAGGCGGAGCCAAGATGGTGGCGTGAGTAGAGCAGTGGAAATCTCCTCCCAAAAACACATAGAGCTATGAAAATATAACAAACAAAACTCTTCCTAAAATAGAGACCAGAGGACACAGGACAACATCCAGACCACATCCACACCTGCAAGAACCCAGCGCCTTGCAAAGGGGATAAGATACAAGCCCCCGCCGGGCGGGACGCAAGCACCCCTCCCCCCGGCTCCCGGCAGGTGGAAAGAAACCAGAGCGGTTTCTGTTTTTTTTTTTTGGCGAGTGCTTTTTGGAAGCCTTAAAGGGACAGGGACCTCGTTGCTAGGGAGGCAGGGCAGCGGGACCGGTGAGGGGGTGCCTGGGACCGGCGCCTGAGGACGGAGGAAATCACGCGTTTTTCCCCTTTTTTTTCTTTCTCTTTTTGGCGAGTGCTTTTTGGAAGCCTTAAAGGGACAGGGACCCTGTTGCTGGGGAGGCAGAGCAGCGGGACCAGTGAGGGGGTGTCTGGGACCGGCACCTGAGGACAAAGATTACCGCGTGTTTTTCCCTACGGGACTGGTGGGCGGGTGCCTGAGACCAGAGCCTGAGGACGGAGGAAATTGTGCGTTTTTCCCTTTTTTTTTTTTCTCTTTTTGGCGAGTGCTTTTTGGAAGCCTTAAAGGGACAGGGACCCCGGCGCTAAGGAGGCAGAGCAGCAGGACCAGTGAGCGGGTGCCTGGGACCGGCGCCTGAAGACAAAGAATATCGCACGTTTACCCCTGTGGGACCGGTGGGCGTTTTTGGAAGCCTTGAAGGGACAGGTACCCTGGTGCTAGGGAGGCAGGGCAGAAGGACCAGTGAGCGGGTGCCTGGGACCGGCGCCTGAGGAAAAAAAAAAATCGCATGTTTGTTCCTTTTTTTTGTTTTTTTTTTCTCTTTCCTCTCTCATTGTTGCTGTTGTTGTTTTGGTTTGGAGAGTGCTTTTTGGAAGTCTTAAAGGGGCAGGACAGGACACTTAGACCAGAGGCAGGGAATCTGGGGATCTCTGGGCACTCTAACCCCCTGGGCAACAGGGAGCACAGAGGCCCCTTACAGAGAAAAATAGCCTCCTGGCCACTCCCCCTCCAACAGGGCTCCAACACTTTGGAGGAGCAGCCCCAGACAGGCCAAGCCCACAGCAACAGCGGAGATAAACTCCATAGCAAACAGGCAGGTAGCAGAAGCCCTGTCTGCGCACAGCTGACAAGCATAAGTCACTAGAGGTCGCTATTCTCCCAGGAGAGGAAGGCCACAAACCAACAAGAAGGGAAGCTCTTCCAGCGGTCACTCGTACCAGGTCTGCAAACTATCTCTATCACCATGAAAAGGCAAAACTACAGGCAGACAAAGATCATAGAGACAACACCTGAGAAGGAGAGAGACCTAACCAGTCCTCCTGAAAAAGAATTCAAAATAAAAATCATGAACATGCTGACAGAGATGCAGAGAAAAATGCAAGAGCAATGGGATGAGATGCAGAGAAAAATGCAAGAGCAATGGGATGAAGTCTGGAGGGAGATCACAGATGTCAGGAAGGAGATCACAGAAGTGAAACAATCCCTGGAAGGATATATAAGCAGAATGGATAAGATGCAAGAGGCGATTGAAGGAATAGAAGCCAGAGAGCAGGAACGTATAGAAGCTGACATAGAGAGAGATAAAAGGATCTCCAGGAATGAAACAACATTAGACAACTATTTGACCAAACCAAAAGGAATAATATTCGTATTATACCGGTACCAGAAGAGGAAGAAAGAGGAAAAGGGATAGAAAGTCTCTTTGAAGAAATAATTGCTGAAAACTTCCCCAAACTGGGGGAGGAAATAATCGAACAGACCATGGAATTACACAGAACCCCCAACAGAAAGGATCCAAGGAGGACAACACCAAGACACATAGTAATTAAAATGGCAAGGATCAAGGACAAGGAAAGAGTTTTAAAGGCAGCTAGAGAGAAAAAGGTCACCTATAAAGGAAAATCCATCAGGCTAACATCAGACTTCTTGACAGAAACCCTACAGGCCAGAAGAGAATGGCATGATATACTTAATGCAATGAAACAGAAAGGCCTTGAACCAAGGATACTGTATCCAGCACGACTATCATTTAAATATGATGGCAGGATTAAACAATTCCCAGACAGGCAAAAGCTGAGGGATTTGCTTCCCACAAACCACCTCTACAGGGCATCCTACAGGGACTGCTCCAGATGGGAGCACTCCTAAAAAGAGCACAGAACAAAACACACAACATATGAAGAATGGAGGAGGAGGAATAAGAAGGGAGAGAATAAAAGAATCTCCTAACAGTGTATATAACAGCTCAATAAGTGAGCTAAGTTAGGCAGTAAGATACTAAAGAAGCTAACCTTGAACCTTTGGTAACCACGAATCTAAAGCCTGCAATGGCAATAAGTACATATCTCTCAATAGTCACCCTAAATGTAAATGGACTGAATGCACCAATCAAAAGACACAGAGTAATAGAATGGATAAAAAAGCAAGACCCATCTATATGCTGCTTACAAGAAACTCACCTCAAACCCAAACACAAGCACAGACTAAAAGCCAAGTGATGGAAAAACATACTTCAGGCAAACAACAGTGAGAAGAAAGCAGGGGTTGCAGTACTAATATCAGACAAAATAGACTTCAAAACAAAGAAAGTAACAAGAGATAAAGAAGGATACTACATAATTATAAAGGGCTCCGTCCAACAAGAGGATATAACCATTCTAAATATATATGCACCCAATACAGGAGCACCAGCATATGTGAAGCAAATACTAACAGAACTAAAGACGGAAATAGACTGCAATGCATTCATTTTAGGAGATTTCAACACACCACTCACCCCAAAGGATAGATCCACCAGGCAGAAAATAAGTAAGGACACACAGGCACTGAACAACACACTAGAACAGATGGACCTAATAGACATCTATAGAACTCTACATCCAAAAGCAACAGGATACACATTCTTCTCAAGTGCACATGGAACATTCTCCAGAATAGACCACATACTAGCTCACAAAAAGAGCCTCAGTAAATTCCAAAATATTGAAATTCTACCAACCAATTTTTCAGACCACAAAGGTATAAAACTGGAAATAAATTCTACAAAGAAAACAAAAAGAATCACAAACACATGGAGGCTTAACAACATGCTACTAAATAATCAATGGATCAATGAACAAATCAAAATAGAGATCAAGGAATATATAGAAACAAATGACAACAACAACACAAAGCCCCAACTTCTGTGGGACGCAGTGAAAGCAGTCTTAAGAGGAAAGTATATAGCAATCCAGGCACACTTGAAGAAGGAAGAACAATCCCAAATGAATAGTCTAACATCACAATTATCAAAACTGGAAAAAGAAGAACAAATGAGGCCTAAAGTCAGCAGAAGGAGGGACATAATAAAGATCAGAGAAGAAATAAACAAAATTGAGAAGAATAAAACAATAGCAAAAATCAACGAAACCAAGAGCTGGTTCTTTGAGAGAATAAACAAAATAGATAAGCCTCTAGACCAACTTATTAAGAGAAAAAGAATCAACACAAATCAACATAATCAGAAATGAGAATGGAAAAATCACAACAGACTCCACAGAAATACAAAGAATTATTAAAGACTACTATGAAAACCTATATGCCAACAAGCTGGAAAACCTAGAAGAAATGGACAAATTCCTAGAAAAATACAACCTCCCAAGACTGACCAAGGAAGAAACACAAAAGTTAAACAAACCAATTATGAGCAAAGAAATTGAAACGGTAATCAAAAAACTACCCAAGAACAAAACCCCGGGGCCAGACGGATTTACCTCGGAATTTTATCAGACACACAGAGAAGACATAATACCCATTTTCCTTAAAGTGTTCCAAAAAATAGAAGAAGAGGGAATACTCCCAAACTCATTCTATGAAGCCAACATCACCCTAATACCAAAACCAGGCAAAGACCCCACCAAAAAAGAAAATTACAGACCAATATCCCTGATGAATGTAGATGCAAAAATACTCAATAAAATATTAGCAAACAGAATTCAACAGTGTATCAAAAGGATCATACACCATGACCAAGTGGGATTCATCCCAGGGATGCAAGGATGGTACAACATTCGAAAATCCATCAACATCATCCACCACATCAACAAAAAGAAAGACAAAAACCACATCATCATCTTCATAGATGCTGAAAAAGCATTTGACAAAATTCAACATCCATTCATGATAAAAACTCTCAGCAAAATGGGAATAGAGGGCAAGTACCTCAACATAATAAAGGCCATATATGATAAACCCACAACCAACATTATACTGAACAGTGAGAAGCTGAAAGCATTTCCTCTGATATCAGGAACCAGAAAGGGATGCCCACTCTCCCCACTGTTATTTAACATAGTACTGGAGGTCCTAGACACGGCAATCAGACAAAACAAAGAAATACAAGGAATCCAGATTGGTAAAGAAGAAGTTAAACTGTCACTATTTGCAGATGATATGGTACTGTACATAAAAACCCCTAAAGACTCCACTCCAAAACTACTAGAACTGATATCAGAATACAGCAAAGTTGCAGGATACAAAATTAACACACAGAAATATGTAGCTTTCCTATACACTAACAAGGAATCAATAGAAAGAGAAATCAGGAAAACAATTCCAGTCACCATTGCATCAAAAAGAATAAAATACCTAGGAATAAACCTAACCAAAGAAGTAAATGACCTATTCCCTGAAAACTACAAGTCACTCTTAAGAGAAATTAAAGGGGACACTAACAAATGGAAACTCATCCCATGCTTATGGCTAGGAAGAATTAATATCGTCAAAATGGCATACTGCCTAAAGCAATATACAGATTTGATGCAATCCCTCTCAAATTACCAGCAACATTCTTCAATGAATTGGAACAAATAATTCAAAAATTCATATGGAAACACCAAAGACCCCGAATAGCCAAAGCAATCCTGAAAAAGAAGAATAAAGTAGGGGGGATCTCACTCCCCAACTTCAAGCTCTACTACAAAGCCATAGTAATCAAGACAATTTGGTACTGGCACAAGAACAGAGCCACAGATCAAACAGATTAGAGACTCCAAACATTAACCCAAACAAATATGGTCAATTAATATTTGATAAAGGAGCCATGGACATACAATGGCAAAATGACAGTCTCTTCAACAGATGGTGCTGGCAAAACTAGACAGCTACATGTAGGAGAATGAAACTGGACCATTGTCTAACCCCATATACAAAAGTAAATCCAAAATGGATCACAGACCTGAATGTAAGTCATGAAACCATTAAACTCTTGGAAAAAAACATAGGCAAAAACCTCTTAGACATAAACATGAGTGACCTCTTCTTGAACATATCTCCCCGGGCAAGGAAAACAACAGCAAAAATGAGCAAGTGGGACTACATTAAGCTGAAAAGCTTCTGTACAGCGAAAGACACCATCAATAGAACAAAAAGGAACCCTACAGTATGGGAGAATATATTTGAAAATGACAGATCCAATAAAGGCTTGACGTCCAGAATATATAAAGAGCTCACACGCCTCAACAAACAAAAAACAAATAACCCAATTAAAAAATGGGCAGAGGAAATGAACAGACAGTTCTCTAAAAAAGAAATACAGATGGCCAACAGACACATGAAAAGATGCTCCACATCGCTAATTATCAGAGAAATGCAAATTAAAACTACAATGAGGTATCACCTCACACCAGTAAGGATAGCTGCCATCCAAAAGACAAACAACAACAAATGTTGGCAAGGCTGTGGAGAAAGGGGAACACTCCTACACTGCTGGTGGGAATGTAAATTAGTTCAACCATTGTGGAAAGCAGTTTGGAGGTTCATCAAAATGCTCAAAACAGACCTACCACTTGACCCAGGAATTCCACTCCTAGGAATTTACCCTAAGAACGCAGCAATCAAGTTTGAGAAAGACAGATGCGCCCCTATGTTTATCGCAGCACTATTTACAATAGCCAAGAACTGGAAGCAACCTAAATGTCCATCGGTAGATGAATGGATAAAGAAGATGTGGTACATATACACAATGGAATACTACTCAGTCATAAGAAGTGGAAAAATCCAACCATTTGCAGCAACATGGATGGAGCTGGAGAGTATTATGCTCAGTGAAATAAGCCAAGCAGAGAAAGAGAAATACCAAATGATTTCACTCATCTGAGGAGTATAAGAACAAAGGAAAAACTGAAGGAACAAAACAGCAGTGGAATTACAGAACCCCAAAATGGACTAACAGGTACCAAAGGGAAAGGAACTGGGGAGGATGGGTGGGTAGGGAGGGGTAAGGGGGGGAAGAAGAAGGGGGGTATTAAGATTAGCATGCATGGGGGGGAGGGAGAAAGGGGAGGGTGGGCTGCACAACACAGAGAGGACAAGTAGGGATTCTACAACATTTTGCTAAGCTGATGGACAGTAACCATAATGTGGTTGTTAGGGGGGACCTGATATAGGGGAGAGCATAGTAAACATAGTACTCTTCATGTAAGTGTAGATTAAAGATATAAAAAAAAGAAAGAAAGAAAGAAAGAAAGAAGAGGGGTATTACTCCTTGATAGGATAAAACTATTGGTAAATCAAAGATCAACGCATGCTTTAAATATCCTTAATGTTGATCACTTAAAGGGTGTCAGATGATCAGCTATGGAGGTACTTTTTTCTGATAATATTCCTTTCTCTTAATAAAAAAAAAGCAGTCCCTGTGTGCTGACCTCCAATGAGTTCTGCACAGTGGTATAGAGGGCATGTCAAAGTGTGGGCAAAGGGTCTGTTTGTTTCTATGCAGAAGATCAAGGCCTAGCTTGGATACCCAGAAAATGAACTAAGATACGATATGATTAGGAGCTTCCGGCATCAGCACTCTCTGGAGGACTTGTGCCGGGGGATGATCATCAAAAAGCCTCCACAGGGATCCGGACGATGCTGCGGTCGTGGCTGCGTCCACCCCACCATTTCCTGGACTTGCCATTGGAATGAGGTGGGAGATGTCTAGGCTGGCATGTGCATACAGTGAGACAACGAATTTGACCAGATCTGTACTGTTGGAACTCAACCAGGAGTTGGGAGGGGTTCAAGGTGTAGCACTCCAAAATCTTATGACTATAGACTATCTATGGTTAAAAGGACATATGGGAGGTGAACCGATCCCAGAAATGGGCTGCTTTAATTTGTCTGATTTTCCTCAGACTGTTCAAGTACAGTTGAACAATATCCATCATATCATAGACAAATTTTCACAAATGCCTAGGGTGCCTAAATGGTTTTCTTGGCTTCACTGGAGATGGATGGTAATTATAGATTTGCTTTGTTTATGTCACCGTATTCCTATTATGTTAATATGTGTGTACAAATTAGTTAGTAGTTTAAAACCTATACGTACTTAAGGTACTCTACAAGAAGATATGTCAAAGAAATAATCCTGCCATGTTTTCTTCCATATGCTACCTCTATAGCTTTTCTTCTTCCTTCCTAATTACAACCCTTAAATAGAATTCGTGCCTCATATCGAAGTTACCGAGTATCATAATTTCTCCAGGTGGTAAAGATACCTCGAGACAAGTGCTGGGCATAGAAGCCACAGGGCATAAATCTGCAAAGAAGTAAAAAGCTAACCTTTTCAAACAATATGGCTTCTCTCTCACTTACCAACTTTACATTTCCCTGTATGGTCCCGTAAGATGACTGGTTAGCCAGAGACGGGTAAGATTCCTCAAGGGAGGAACAACCTAAGACAGGCACAGTCGCAGGGGGGCCATCAGGTGAGAAATTGGGGATCAACAGAGGTGAGGCTCAGAACCTCATCCCCCCTGCTTTGAGAGAAATCTTCTGCATCCGTGGATGGTTTATTGCCCTTGTCTAGCTCGGATTAGCACATAGTCTACAGGCACACACCTGATCATCTACAATTGCTCTCCTACAACACTAAACTATGTTTTCTACCTTTATCTTGCATCTACCTACCACTTCAGCATTTTATTAAAAATAAAAATAATAATAATAATAAAGGGAGAAATGTGGGATCTACATATAAATCAAGTATAAAAATCAAATGAATATTCATATTTGACCTGATTGTTTATAGTTCATAATGCGTGATCAAAACCGAAAGTTTCTGTGATGAATGCCCTTGTACTGTTCACCACGTAAGAATTTATTCACTACGTAAGAATTCGTTCACCATTTAAGAACTTGTTTGTTATGCTTCAGAAGATTGGAGACTGATGAGAGTTAGGCTTGAGATGGATTAATGATTGTACATTGAGCATTGACCCCCCTATACTGAATTTTATTGTTGTTAACAACCATTTGATCAATAAATATGAGAGATGCCCTCTCAAAAAAAATAATAATAATGCCTTTCATAGGGTGGTTGAGGATGATGAAACTTCTAAATAGAACTAAACACAAAGGGACAAAGGAACAAAAAGGAATAACAGAGGTGTGAAAAAATGGAAATAATGTATAAAGGGTGATTTATTAGCACTAAATACATCAAAGAATATTTATATTCCTTATGGTATATTGCAAGGGCTTTTAAATGAATAATATTACAGTGATAGCTCAATTTTTCAATAAGAAAATTTTTAAAAAGCAATGGTGAGAACATATGTGACTGACTGAAAGATGTGATCCCACAAACTAATCCACACCCAAATTGCCCACATGTACAACTATTCATACCTAGAAGACAGTGGTAAATGCAAAGTTTATGGCAAAATTCCAACATCTTGTTTAAAACAATGCAGTCAAAAACAGGAATAAAAACTCTCTGACACCACAATATATATGTAAAGAGCTTTTATAGATCATTTTCAATACAGAAACAGATCAATAACACACTCACAAATTTATTCAACTTCACACCTAATGAAATAATAGTACAGTAAATCTATTTATTATGTCCTTTTAAAACATCAAATAATTTTTCATGTAAATACGCAGATTGAAGAAGATGCTGTCAAATGAAAGTCTCATGAACTGATGTTGCAAGGTAATATTTGAAAGCAATACACTGGTCTGGATCTATCTCATCAGTATGGAAAAATCAACAAATATGCCCCATCTCCAAAACAAAAAAGAATTGTCCTCTACTGCACATCCCTCTACACCTAATACTCTATTTTCCTACTGCCCATAGGACTGCAAAATGCCTTGGATTCATTCTAGTTTTACTGTAAGAACTTTATTCTTCCCATTTCCTCCTCTAACTGGGCTTCCACCACTTTATTGTCAACAATCACAAATGTGTTGCTGAGTTAAAGGTGCACTTCGCTTTTCAGCATTATAAATGAATTGATTAATGGGTTATTTATGCAATCAAACAACAGTAACTATCTCTCTTAGTTAGGGCTCGGTTGGTGGCTGTCATTGTGTTCAGGTTTATGTGCTTGCTTTGAATTATCTATGACCCTTTCCTGCATTACCTACTGGGCTCCTGGTCTCACCTCGCTGGGAATTGTGGGAGGAAGTTCTCCATGTGGAAGTACAAATTTCTCTTGGATGGCAGATGACGGGGACTGAAGCTCTCTCCGAACAAGATAGTGGGAGGACATGAGGCATCAGTCCCAGAGCCAAATTTAAAACTCAAAAGAAACAACTAGTTACTGCCCAACTCAAGGATCTCACACGAGAAGGGCTGCAGCAGAGGAAATATTACAGCTCCCTGTGTCTGCTCATTAAGCGTATTTCCTTCCTGTTACTCCAGCTTCTAAGAACAAGATTTCCCTGTGAGAAACTGGTCTGGATTAAAAGCAGTTTTCCTAGAAATTCTGGATTCCCAATAGAGCAGGTGGGAATAAAAGGAATGTAATTTTCATTAGTCCTTCCACGTGAATTATGCTGGTTTCCAGAGTCCTAACTTACGAACACTATATCCCAACTTTATTTAACATTTTCTCCAAATTTAAGACTGACCAACTTGTCTGTATTGGACCCCTTGAATATTCAAAATTTTGACTTTTTGGTGACATAGCCCCTAATATCTACACAAAATTGCTATTCTGTTCAACAAGCGGTACAACTAATTCAGTTTCATACATCCTACACTACTTGGTGTCATGACACCTTTGAAAAAACAATGAAGAATTTCATCCTTATATCACAAGAGCTGTCATTTACGAAGCTCTTTATGGAGCATTTGTTAATTATAAGAAATGTATTTTGTTTTTTGCCCTATAATCTGATCTTCGAATAGGAAAGTATATAGATTCTTCCACATACTCTCCATGGGGAAGGTAATGTATCCCAGAGAATGCAAGTAGTGACTCTGTGGCATCTTACTACACGGATGGACAGTGACTTCAATGGGTTATGGAGGGGGACTTGATGATATGGGTGAATGTAGTAACCACATTGTTTTTCCTGTGAAACCTCCATACGAGTGTTTATTAATGATACTTTAATAAAAAATAATAAATAAACAAAAATATAGAAACTTGCAGTGTGTACTGTGATTTTTGTGTGGCTTTTTAAATTCATCTAATTGTATATTTTAAATATCTGTGGAACATGATAGTTAATATTAGTCCAATATATGAGCTACTAGGAATGAAATCTTGTGATGTGTTGATCAGTATAAGTTTCTGAGCACAGGTAAGTTGTTTCACAATAAGTAGTGGTATTAGATATACCTTCTAACTGGTAATGAGTCAAAATGTCATACATGGATATCAGAACAGTATAAGAATATTGAAACAGTTAACACTTGATACTCTCTTTTTTCTTTCAAAAAGAAGGTAAAAATGAAGATATAGAATAAACTGATCCTATATTGGTTCAAGAGAGAAGAGCACCATGACCACACATGTCATGGATGAACCTTGGGCACACAATGTAAAAACACACAGCTCAGAACAACTCCTTTTCATACAAACTCACCACTTTCTTTTAGGATGATTTGTTATGCAGCAATAGCTAACTAATTCAATGATCAAGTGAACAGAAATGAGGACAATTATATTTTTCTGCTGCTTGATCTTGTCATTTGTTATTATATCTGAAGAAAACATCTCTGGTTGCTCTGTGATAAAGTTAATTTCAGAAAACTGTTTCAAACAAGTGTTTATTTTCAGAGAACAATGTCTCATGGGTTCCTTCACAGGTAACCAAGACAGACTGAAAAGACATATATGTTTGTACAGGAAAATCAGTGACTTGATTCATTTGAAAAAAATTCAAGTTGTCTTTTGAGTCATTCTTTGGTCATAAAGATGAATAGATTCTTAAACATAAAGAGATATATGGATAATATTGATAATGATCATTCACCACCAATTTAGTGGTTATGAAAACATTTAGAAACATAGAAACAAGTAGGTATTTCATTTAAGCTATGCAAAGAGTCATATAATTAGCAGCACTGGAAGTTTTCTAGCAGAAACCAAAAGATGATTCAAAGAAAATATTTTTAAAGCCAATCAATCTTTCACCCATATGTATAAAGTTCATTACACAGGGACACCAAATTTCCATCATCAAATGACAAGATTAACTACATGAAAAGTCACATGAACAGCATGCATTGTAATACATAGTATGATTTTAAAGTTTGCTTCATATTTTATTTAAGGATATCCCTGATTCTGAGGTTATATACATCAAATGATTTATTAAAGTTTTTCTTTCAGTGAAGATGTTCTTGGTGACATGTATTTGAAAATTGGTTTATCACAAGACCTACTGTTGGCACAGTGACACTGAACTGAACAGGAAAACAGGATCCCAATTAGGAGATTCAAACCTAAAGACCAGCTATAAAATATACTATCTGTTAAAGATGACATATTCAGGTAGAGCAGTTAAGGTAGTGATAGACAAAGGATTGATATACACATAAAAATACACAAGTGTAAGTTCTACATTCACAGCCCAATCAGTGAGTTAGAATTCCTGATTCAGAATTTGAGATCTACATTCATGGATGCTCCTTCAGTCACAGAGCAAATGAGCCTTTTAAAATATTCCCAACAAATGCTCAGAGACAGTTGATTTCTTTATTCCTGAAACTACATAAAGGGATTCAGCATGGGTGTAAGCATGGTGTACATCATTTATCCTGCTGCACTTGAGTGTGATCTGGGGTTGGAATCACAGCTAAGGTACACTCCTAGGCATCTACAATAAAATAAGGAGATGATGGAGAAGTGAGACGCACAGGTGGGAAATGCTTCATACTTTCTCTGCACTGATGAGATTCCACATATGGAGAAACCATCTTAGGGGTTGAGTACAGGATCCCAGCCACTGGACAAGCTGCTAGCAGCACTGATGCATAATGTACCACTAAGTTCTTTACAAAAGTGTCAGAATAGGCAAGTTGAACCATCTGATAAACTTCATGGAAGAAGGTGGGAATTTTCAAGTTTATATAGAAGGACTGTTCCAACTACAATATGCTATGTAACAAAAAATATAGGATATTTATGATCCAGGACACCAGAAAAGAAATTCACAGAGGTAGAGTTTCATGATGCCCATGTAGTATAGGGGGTGGAAGATGGGCACATAACAACCATAGGCCATCACTGTCAGGAAGACGTCATCCAACACTGTTATAAGAGCATGTAAAAATACATCTTGAATATACAGCCTCTATGGGTTATGACTTCGCTCTGAATCTGGATGTTCAGAAGCACCTTGGGGACGGTGGTGGAGGTGAAGCAGATGTCCACAAGGGACAGGTTGGAGAGGAAGAAGTACATGGGTGTGTGCAGGTGGGAGTCTGAGCTGACAGCCAGGATGATGAGCAGTTTCCAAAACACAGTGATCAGTTACATGGAGAGGGAAAGCCCAAGTAGGAGGGGTTGTAGTTCTGGTTCCTCTGAAAATATCACAAGAGGAAATTCTGAATATTGTGTATCATTTGATCCCTCTGTGTGGTAGAGTGACTACCATAAAAGAAAAATTCCAAGATGAATTTTCACACAAGCTAGAACTATTAACATACAATTTATACTGTATTTTAAATTTAAAGTCAATAAATGTATTTAAATATACTTGAGTGGTCTGGTTCTCCTTAGAGCATCCCAGGGCCATTTCATTTTAAGAATTCATGTTCACACTGTCAGTACCTGAAGCATAATTTTCTAGTGTTTGATCAAAAATAATTTTCATAAATTTTAGGAATACATATTCAATATCTGCCATATGACAGGAGCTGTCTGGGCAATAAGTATAGGTTTCTGACAAACAAATGTCCCCACTGATGGAGAGATATAATAGCCAAAAAATATCACATGTCAGCTGGTTACATGTGCAAGGGCAAAAAAGAATGATATAAAGGATAACGTGGAAAAAGTAAAACATTGCCTGGGTGCCTCCTAAGCTGTGTTACTTTCATACCTTCCTCACCCCCCTGCTGTTCTGGTTAGACTAGGAGTGGATACAACTCAAGCAGATTGATCATCTTGCTCTTAAGCATTAGATTTAGTAGATGTGGCCCCAGAAATTCTAATTAGCAAGATTTTCATGGACAAATACGCTTGGGGATCCAGACTGGTATGCTCATTTTCTCCTTGTATTTAAGGAAACATAATGTGTGAGCATGTGTGTGTGTGTGTGCGTGTCTGTGTGTGTGTGTGTGTGTGTGTGTGTGTGTGTGTGTGTGTAAGACAGAGAAATTAAATGGAAATCAGTGGGAAAACAAATCTAATAAGTCCTGCTTTCCTGAGAGACCAAGAGGAAGAAAAAGCATCCTTGGGTTTGGTGACATTCCAGCTCTCATACCCCCCTCAGGTCCTACAGACATAATAAAGTCACAAACAAAAACTCATCCAAAAGACAAAAGTGGTGATATCCTTATGGTGTCAGATGCCAATCATAATTAATGCTTCCAGAGAAAAAACTTCACAAAAGGAAACAAATAGAGCAAAATCTAGACTTTTAAAAATATCAGCAGAAAACTTGTTTTTCTGTGGCTATTCCACATTTTTTGAACAGTTGGTCTGAAGGAGGTCTGAAAGACATCTGTTTCTCATGTGGCTTCTGTTCTTTGTGTGGTTTTTTGGGGGGCTTTGGGTTCTGATTTGTTTTTGACAAGTCCAATGGAAATGATAGGGAAAGATTTATGAGTACAGCAACCTAGCCCGGGTGGTTGCCTCCCTTCTGTCTCCCACCTCCTCAACACAAACAACAATACAAGGACAGCAATTTACAAGGACAGAAATCTAGCCTGAGTGACTCCCCTCCACCTCTCTCCCCCTCAAAATAAACTAGAAAAAAACACTCCCTTGGTTTCCTGCTCTGCTGAGCACTGGTTCCCAAGGTTCACTCCCTAAACGCCCTCCCCCTTGCCTGCTCCCTTGCTGTGCACGTAGGAATGTTACAGATAAGGAAGCAGAAAGATGTACATTGCTCCCTTTGCCTTTGTTCGGGGCTCAGACTTTTAGGAGATTCCTCCCCTCTGAGCCTTCTGGTGTGAAATGAAGCCTCAACACTCCAAGACCTCCGAGTGCCACTTGGTTTTTCCGTCAGTGATCCAGTCCAGTATTTTTCAATATTTTCTGTAACATTTGGTTCCCTGACCGGTAAACCCAACCATACTGGCCCTTTGTTGCCACTGGTTTGGGGCAAAGGCAGGGCAGTGATGTAACAGGAGATCACAACGGAGAGGGTTCACCCTGCCTGATCTTTCGGCAGTCTCCCACCCGGTCACCCTAGACCGGCCCCACTCCACCGTTCCCGCTGGACTAAAGGAGGCTTGGAAGGTGAGGACCTGGTTCCAATGTCGAATCCAGTAAGGCCCCAGGGCACCTGACCCAGCCAGTCCCACCCATTGGGGTGGAAGGGGAGGCTGATCACCTCCCAGAGACTTATTAGAAGTCTCACAGGTAGACATTCCCAGGGGGGAATGTTTAAACTCTGGTCTGCCTGAATGTGTGTGTGTGTGTGTGTGTGTGTGTGTGTGTGTGTGTGTGTGTGTGTGTGTGTGTGTGTGTGTGTGTGTGTGTGTGTGTGTGTGTGTGTGTGTGTGTGTGTGTGTGTGTGTGTGTGTGTGTGTGTGTGTGTGTGTGTGCGCGCCGCGCGCGCTCAGGGCAGCTGAAACCATTCAGGCTGCACTAAATCTGTGATTCCATGGCCTGCACTATGAAATCTGAGTGGGCCCTCACCTGCTTTCACAGTCAGCTGTCATGGCATATCAGTGATTCAGCTTCAGCTGACCTGGCCCAGGACTTATACGGTGCACCATAGTTAAGGCTGACCAAAGTCTCCATGAGGAGCACGAATGGATGGGCATCTGACTGGTCTCCTCTCTAGAGGAGGCACCCCTCCCTTGTCTGTTGTCACGGCACCTTCCATGGACACATCATGGGGTTAGGGCATAGTAAACCCACAGTCCTTGACACTATGATTAAGAATTTCAGGAAGGGATTTTCAAAAAACTACAGAGTAAAATTAACTCCTGGCAGGTTGAAAACCCTGTGTGAATCTGTATTGCCAACCTTTAGTGCAGGGTGGCCTCCAGAAGGAACCCTAGATGTCCCAACAATCTGCTGAGCCTGGTGGGTCATCCCTAGAGATCCAGGTCATCCTAATCAGTTCCCATACTTTCACTCATGTTTAGAGGTTGCCCAGACCCTTCCCCCTTGGGTGCGATTCACTTGCAACAGGCAAGGACAGGGCAGGGTCTTAGTTGCCTCAACAAAGAAACCTGCAAAGAATCAACAGAAGCCTGAATCTCCACAAATTTTTACTAGTGACCCAGAGGAACAGCTAATATTGCCCCCTCCTTATTTGTCTCCAAGGCCATCAGCACCCAGGTCCCTGATACCCCACCACCATCAGCCTCCCTACCAACTCCAGAACCAGTGAACCCACCCCACACTGGACCAGCAGCCAGACTTCACCCTTTGCCAGTAGCAGGCACCTTTCAGATGCCAGTGCAAGGGGTGAGGGGCCTGAAAGACATAATAAGTATGGGACCATCCAGCCCAGCCAGTCAATGGTTTACTATCAACCCTTCTCCACAACTGAAAACCCATCAGAAAAGCCACAAGTCCTGGTTGATCTTACATAATACCTCTTCCAAATCCATCAGCCAACCTAAAGAAAACAGCTTCTCCACATCCTGTTCACAACAGAAGAAAGGAGGTAGCCGGGGTCCTTGGTCAGAGTGCATAGGCTGAAATTGCTCTCCCCAAGGAGTACCCCAAGAGGGACTTCACCACCCTTGAGGCATAGCACCAGATCCACCAATATCAGGATTCTCTCTTCCAGGGGATCAAAGCCAGGTCCAAAAAGCCTATGAACATGACTAAAGTTTCTTCAGTCATTCAACAACCAGAGGAGTTCCTGGGGACTATTCTGAGAGACTGTGTGAAGCTTATCGCATCTACACCCCTTTTGACCCTGAGTCACCAGGGAGCCAGCAGATGGTAAACACCTCATTCATAGCCCAGCTGCCCCCAGCATCAGACAGAAGCTCCAAAAGGTTGAGGGCTTCACTGCGATGAATATCACTCAGCTGATAGAAATTGCCAAAAAAGTATACATGAACAGAGAAGTTCATGCTGACAGGGATGCTTAAAAAAGAATGAAGAAAAAAGCCAGTCTCCTGGCAGCTTCTCTGAAAGAGAAAGATGGGCAGAAGGCAGAGAGAAGCCAGTCACCAAGAGGGGAAGCCCAGGACCCCCTTAGCCAAAGAACAGTGTGCTTACTGTAAAAAAAAGGGGGGCATTGAAAGAATGAATGCCCCAAACAAGGCAAAGCCCCGAGGCCCAGTCGCTGCTGGGAGGAGCCCCATGGGGAAAGGCTCATTAGCCTGGCAGGAACAGACTCATATTGGCAAGGAGCAGGCTCTCTCGCACTCAGCCCCCATGAGACCACAGTCAAAATGAAAGTGAGGGGCCAAAACATGACTTTTATAGTTGACCCAGGGGCCGAACACTCTGTGGTCACTCTCCTCATAGCCCCCTTCAGTGAAAAAGACTGCAACTCTTTGCAGAGCCACAAAGACAGTGGCAGTATCCCCTCTCACAAGAGGTGAGAGCAGGCATCCAGAAACAACTGATCAGACTCAGAGAGGCAGGCATTCTAATCGAGTGTCAAGCGCCCTGGAACACCCCGCTCTTACCAGTCAAAAGGTCAGGAGGAGAGTACCAGCCTCTTCAAGACCTGAGAGCCATTAATAGAGTGACTGTTGCTTTACACCTGCTGGTTCCAAAACTGTACACCCTCCTCAGCCAGATCCCAGAGCCTGCCAAAGAGTTCACTTGGCCAAACTTAAAAATGCCTTTCTCAGCCTCTGGCTGGCCCCACAAAGCCAGCTCTTATTTGCCTTTGAATGGACTGAACTCTTGTGGCTTCCACAAGAGTTCAAGAGCTCACTCACTCTCTTTGGAGCGGCATTGGCTGCAGTCCTTGCCAGCTTTCCAAGAGATGCCACATGCTGCGCCCTCCTGCGGTACATAGATGACCTCCTCTTCACCAGTGACACCCAGGAAAGTTGTGAAAAAGGCACAAAGTCCCTCCTGCAACTCCTGTCAGACTCAGGATACTGAGCCTCATGAAAAAAGGCACAAATCTTCCAACAGCAAGTCTGGTACTTAGGCTTCCTCCTCACCAGGGAGAAAGGGCACTAAGGCCAGAGAAGAAAAAAGTCATTAACTCCTTGCCCCAGCCCAGGATGAGGAGGGGCATGTGAGAATTCCTAGGAGCCACCAGTTTCTGCAAAAAACTGGACTCCCGAATACTCAGCAGTGGCAAGGTTCCTCTGCAACCTCCTGGAGGGGCCAGACTGAAAGCCCTGTCTGAACAAAAGAGGCAAGAGCCACCTTCCTGGAAATAAAAACTGCTTCAGAACAGGCACCAGCCCTAGGTCTGCCAGATGTAAAAAGGCCCTTCAATCTCTTCATACATAAAAAAGGTAGCCATTCTGCATTGTAAAGAGCATCAAAAGAAAAACAACCCTATAGCACAGGGGAATCGAAAGGCAGATGAAGCTACCAAAGCAGCAGCCAGTAAGGAGGCAGGGAGAGATCCTTCCCTCACTATGGCCCTGACACCCCCAGTAGAGGCCCCTCCACCCAGGTACACTGAAAAGGAGAAAGATTGGGCCATAACTGAAGGAGCCACTTTAACTGAAAATGGATGGTGGATGTTGCCAGACAGACGTATCTTTGTCCCACCTGAAACAACTAGTCAGCAAATAGCACCAGCTCACCCACCTGGGAAAACTGCCCTGGAGGCCCTCCTCAAAAAGCAATACTACATCAGCCAGTCACCAGCACTCTGCCAAGCAGTGAGTAGACAGTGTGAAACTTGTTGCAGAAATAATGCTTGATCTGTGCCACGACTCCCACCTGGTGTCCAAAGAACGGGAGTTGCCCCCTTTGAAGACCTTGAGATAGACTTCACGGATGTCCAGCCAAGCAGGGGACTCAGATACCTCCTAGTAATAGTGTGTACATAACTCTGGTTGGGCCGAAGCCTCCCCAACCAGAAGAGAACAAAGCCGGGAGGTAGCCAAAGTCCTCCTGAGAGAAATTGTCCCCTGGTTTGGCCTACGTCCACAATCCAGTGACAATGGGCCTGCCTTTGTAGCAGATGTAGTGTAAATGTTAACTAAATCCCTCAACATTACCTGGAAACTTCACACAGCGTACAGGCCACAGAGTTCAGGGAAAGTAGAGAGAATGACTTGCACCCTCAAAGGAACCCTAGCTAAATTTTGCCAAGGAACTGGCCTCCCATGGCCAGATTCACTGCCCCTGGCTCTCCTCCATGCTCGCTGCACACCTGGAACTCAAGGTTTTTCCCCTTTTGAGTTAATATATGGATGCCTCCCCCATGTCTAGGAAGCCTCCCAGGGACTCTACATCAAATAGGAGATGAGGGAGCAAGAGAACAGCCCCAAGCCCTGGGAGCCACCCTAAATAAACTAAAGCAATACACCATAGAGTCCCGATCTCTCTAGGAACCCCAGTACATTCCTTCCAGGCTGAGGACTCAGTCTGAGTTAAAGATTAGAAAAAGAACCCCCTCAAACCTCACTGTACTGGCCCCCACATTGTTGTTCTAAATGCTCCTACTGCCCTCAAAGTTGCAGGCATTGCTCCGTGGGTCCATCACTCCAGAGTGAGAAAGTCCCGTCATCCTGACAAGAAGCACATCAGTGGGAGGCCCAGCCAGGCCCCCATAATCCTCTCTGCTTCTGCACCCAATCATTGCCCTCTGACTAATGGACACCTGCGTGCCGTGGATCCTGGCTCTCATCGGAGTGGTGCCTTTTATTCTTGGCATTGGACTCTGTGTTGCTGCACCTCTAGACTGGACTATTCTTCAAAAAGGTCGCCCTTTCTATTGTCTATTGGGTAATCATTAAGTTGTTTTGCTGTGCTTACCTGTCTCTCTTAACTGAACTCAAGTCTCAGCCTGCATTTCCAAAGTATCTCTCTGTAATGTTTAACTGTACAAAAGCTTTAAAGTGCATAGTGGTGCTGAAGAGAGCTCCCTCCATTCCCCTGGTGAAATTTCTTGGGCAAAACAGGCTGCCCCTTTGCTGATCCCTGCTCTAGTCGGGCTCAGTGGAGCCAGATCAGCTGCAGTAGGCACAGCAGCTCTAATAAAAGGAGACTTAGGGCTTGCTGCCCTAAAAGAGGAAGTTAATCAAGATTTAGTGCAGCTTGAAACCACCATGATTCAGCTGTAAAATCAAATTAGTTCCCTGGCTGAAGTAGTGTTACAAAATCGTAGAGGACTGGACCACCTGTTCATGTCACAGGGAGGCTTATGTATAGCCCTTCAAGAAGACTGTTGTTTTTATGCAAATAAGTCTGGCATAGTTAAGATTTCTTTAGCCAAAGTAAAAGAAAACATCCAGTGTAGGAATAAAATGTTAGAAAATAAAAAGTCTTAGTTCCAGGGATGGTTTGAATAGAATCCATGGCTGACAACTCTTCTAACTGTCCTTGCTGGGCCAATGATTCTGCTGTTCCTTAAACTATTACTAGGACCCTGTATATTTAACTGGCTCATTAACTTTATCAAAGAATGCGTTTCCTCCATACAGCTCATATATATGCGGAGACACTATGACCCTGTCATAAGCCAGGGAGATGATGCCCCCTAAAACGAAGTGTTTGAAGGGGCATCAGAGGGGGGAATGATAGGGAAGATTTACAAGCTCAGCAACCAGCGGGTGACTCCACTCTGTCTCGCCCCCACCTCCTCAACACAAACAACACAAGGACAGTAATATACGAGGTGGCTCCCCTCCGCCTCGCCCCCCTCCTCAACACAAACAACATAAAAGATACTCCCATGATTTCCTGCTCTGAGGAGCACCGGTTCCCAAGTTTCACTCCCTAAACGCCCTTCCCCTTCCCTGCTTGCTTGCTGTGCACATAGGAATGTTACAGATAAGGAAGCAGAAAGATGTATGTTGCTCCCTTCGCCTTTGTTCGGGGCTCAGACTTTTTGAGAGATGACTCCCCTCTGAGCCCTCCAGTGTGAAATAAAGCCTCAACACACCAAGACCTCTGAGTGCTGCTTAGTTTTACCATCAGTGATCCAGTCCAAGGTTTTTTTCAGTATTTTCTGTAACACCACTAAAGAACATTTTTTAAAGTACTGGCTTACATTTTTTTTTTTGCAATTAGTATACTACCTTTTTATAATATATACCTTATAAGAAGTACCAAGGGATTCATCATGTTTTTTTTACATTTACTTTGTAATTAAAAAAAAACAGATTCAAATGAAAGGAACCACAGATCAACTAAATTAAAAGCTATGCCCCTTTCTTCCCCTCCCACCCTGACATTTAACAGATTATAAATCTGAGATACTAAGGTGGCAATACAGAGGCCACGCTGAGACTTCTGTCTTCCATCTGATGCCACTGCTACTAGTTAGATCACATAGCTTCAGAATGACCTTGTGTCTGTCCATCAGAGGCAGCAGGAGAGTTAGGGGAGCTTTTTGGGTCCAAATAGGTTGAGGATATCACTTGACCCAGCAAGTTACTGAAACCACACTATTTTATTCTTCCCTGCTTATGCTTTTTCTTCCTTTGAGCAGCTAGAAGACCTCAAGTCCTGATGCCCAGAAGCTATAGGCTCTGGAACTGTTCAGTCCCTGGAGCGATGTTGAGGGTTGCAGGGGAGTAGTGCTGGTGCCTGGGGTGAAGAAAGAGCTTTTTCCTGCTTCCCAGCTGCAGTGCCTGTCGCCATTTTCAGAACCTTCGGGCTGAGCACACAGGTGCCTTTTATTTTTCTTTGTACAATTTATTTCTAATTTTATGCTTTTGTGGTCTGAGAAGTTCGTTGGTAGAATTTCAATCTTTTTGAATTTACTGAGGCTCTTTTTGTGGCCTAGTATGGGGTCTATTCTGGAAAATGGTCCATGTGCTCTTGAGAAGAATGTGTATCCTGCTGCTTTTGGGTGTAGAGCTCTGTAGAAGCCTGCTAAGTCCATCTGTTCTAGTGTGTTGTTCAGTGCCTCTGTGCCCTTACTTATTTTCTGTCAGATGGATGTGTCCTTTGGAGTGAGTGGTGTGTTGAAGTCTCCTAGAATGAACGCATTGCATTCTATTTCCTCCTTTAATTCTGTTAGTATTTGTTTCACATATGTTGGTGCTCATGTATTGGGTGCATATATATTTATAATGGATATATCCTCTTGTTGGACTGACCCCTTTATCATTATGTATCCTTCTTTATCTCATTACTTTATTTGCTTTGAAGTCTATTTTATCAGATACAAGTACTGCAACACCTGCTTTTTTCTCCCTATTGTGTACACGAAATATTCTTTTCCATCCCTTGACTTTTAGTCTGTGTTTGTCTTTCGGTTTGAGGTGAATCTCTTTTAAGCAGCATATAGATGGATCTTGCATTTTTATCCATTCTATTACTCTGTCTTTTGGTTGGTGCTTTCAGTCCATTTACATTTAGGGTGATTATTGAAAGATATGTATTTATTGCCATTGCAGGCTTTAGATTCATGGCTGCCAAAGGTTCAAGGGTAGCTTCTTTACTGTATAGCTGCCTTACTTAACTCTCTTATTAAGATATTATAAGCACAGTCTGATGATTCTTTATTTCTCTCTTCTTATTCCTCCTCCTCCATTCTTTATATGTTAGGTGTTTTATTCTGTACTCTTTTGTGTTTCCTTTGACTGCTTTTGTGAGTAGTTGATTTTATTTTTTGACTTCAGTTAGTATTTGGGTGGTTTGCTTTCTTTGGTGAGATTTTATTTTCTCTGGTGACATCTATTTAGCCTTAGGAGTGCTTCCATCTAGAGCAGTCTCTTTAAAATATCCTGTATAGGTGGTTTGTGGAAGGCAAATTCCCTCAACTTCTCTTTGTCTGATAATTGCTTAATCCCTCCTTCATATTTAAATGATAATCATGCTGGATACGGTATCCTTGGTTCGAGGCCCTTCTGTTTCATTGCATTAAGTATATCGTGCCATTCTCTTCTGGCCTGTAAGGTTTGTGTTGAGAAGTCTGATGATAGCCTGATGGGTTTTCCTTTGTAGGTGACCTTTTTTCTCTCTCTGGCTGCCTTTAATATTCTGTCCTTTTCCTTGATCTTTGCCATTTTAATTATTATGTGTCTTGGTGTTGTCCTCCTTGGGTCCCTTCTGTTGGGAGTTCTGTGTGCTTCCGGGGACTGAGCGAGTATTTCCTCCCCCAGTTTGGGGAAGTTTTCAACATTTATTTCTTCAAAGACACTTTCTATCCCTTTTTCTCTCTTCTTCTTCTGGTACTCCTATAATGCAAATGTTTTTCCATTTGGATTGGTCACACAGTTCTCTTAATATTATTTTATTCCTGGAGATCCTTTTATCTCTCTCTGCATCAGCTTGTATGTATTCCTGTTCTCTGATTTCTATTCCATGAATGGCCTCTTGCACCTCATCCAGTCTGCTCTTAAGTCCTTCCAGAGGACTTCCTTATTTCTGCATTCTCTGTCCCTACTTGCTCCTTTAGCTCTTGCATATTTCTCTGCAGGTCCATCAGCATGGTTATGACCTTTTTTTTTTTAATTCTTTTTCAGGAAGATTGGTTAAATCTATCTTCCCAGGCCCTCTTTTGGGGATTGTCTGGGTAATTCTGGACTGGACCAAATTTTTCTGCCTTTTCATGGTGATAGAGGTAGCTGCAGGCAGGTAGCACATGTGTCAGCTTTGAGAAGAAAGTCCATTCCCATTTGCTGGTCACCTTGCCCTTCTCCGTTGACTGTGTGTGTGTTACCCACACTCCTGGAGAAGCCTCCGGATTAATCCCCTAATCTACCATGTCGGGGGTCACTGTCAGGGTAGCCCAGAGCCCTGCGGGGAGTGGCAGGCAAGCCAGGTGTGCTCTTCTGCAAGAGCAACACCCCTCTGCCTGTGCTGGGAAGCTGCACTCTGGCATCAGCCTTTGGTTCTGGCCTGGGCTGCTGTGTGCTGGGAGGAGATTCTGGCTGGCTGCTGGGGGCATGGCTGCTCCTGGGCTTCTCCACTGCTGCAGCAGGCATGCATGGTCACTCCCTGCCTGCACGACTGCTGATGCAGTTGCATACAACCACCCCCGGGCCACTTGGCCACCCCTGCCACTGACTCGTATTCCCAGGCTGCCTCACCGCCGATGCTAGCATGCATGCCACCTCCTGTGCTGCTCCACCACCTCCACCTCCAGTGCATGTGGCCACTCTCAAGCTACTGGGCCACTGTGTCAGGGGCCACACTGGCCAGGAGAATGACTGGCAGGTTGCTTAGCACTGTGAGGGGCTTCAGAGCTGTGCTGCTGCCCAGGATGTTAGGGTACCTGGAGTTCCCCGGGATTCCCAACTGCTGGGCTGCATGTGCCGGGATGATTCCATCCATCTGTGAGGTCCCTGTCCCTTTAAGACTTTCAAAAAGCACTCGCTTTTCTTTTGTCCCAGGGAAAACATTTGCAGGGGCCCACTCTCAGATTTTGCTTTTCTGTTTCTCTAATCTCCAGCACATCATGCACTGTGTGTCTGTGCTCCTGGTACAGATTACTAGAGCTGGTTGTTTAGCAGTCCTGGGCTTTCACTCCCTCCCTACTCTGACTCCTTTCCTCCCACTGGGGTGCTGAGGTGGGGGAAGTTCTTGGGTCCCAGTCTCAAAGGGCAGCAGCTTTTATCTTACCCCCTTTGTGAGATGCTAAGTTCTAGCAGCTGTAGATGTAGCTGGGCTGCTGTACTGTATCCACTGGTCTCTCTTTTAGGAATAGTTGCATTTGTTGTATTTTCAAAAATATATATGGTTTAGGGAAGAGATTTCCACTGCCCTACTCATGCCGCCATCTTGACTCCTCTTTATTTATTTTTTATGGCTGAATAATATTCCACTCTGTATATGTACCACCTCTTTTTATCCTGTCATCTATTGATGGACACTTTGGTTGCTTCCATATCTAAGCTATTGTAGATACTGTGGTAATAAAAATGGCACATGTATTTTTTGAATCTGTGATTTTAGTTTCTTTGGGCAAATACCTAGAATGCAGTTACTGAGTCCTATGATATTTCTGTTTTTAGTTTTATGAAGAACCTCCATACTGTTTTCCACAGTGGCTGCCCCAATTAAACATTCCCACCACCAGTGTATGAGAGTTCCCTTTTCTCACCATCTTTGTCAACACATGTTATTTCTTGTCTTTTGAACAGTGGCCATTCTAACTGCTGTGAGGTGATACCTCATTGTGGTTTTGATTTGTATTTCCCTGATGAGCAGCAATGTGCAGTACCTTTTCATATGCTTGCTGGCCATACATATTTCTTCTTTGGAAAAACATCTATTCAAGTCTTCTGCCAAATTTTTTATTTGGATATTTGGTTTTTTGATGTTGAGGCATATGAGTTCTTTATATACTTTGTATGTTAACCCCTTATTAAATGTGTCATTTGTGAATATATTCTTCCATACTGCAGGTTGTTTTGTTGATGGTGTCCTTTGTTATACAGAGGCTTTTTAGTTTGATGCAGTCTCACTTGTTCATTTTTTTGTTTGTTTCCTTTCCCTGAGTAGATGAGTCCAGAAAAAATTATTTATTTTTATGTTCAAGAAACTCCCGTCTATGTTTTCTTCTAAGACTTTTATAGTTTCATGTTACATTTAGGTCTTTAATCCATTTTGTGTTTACTTTTGTATAAAGAATTAGGGAGTAATCCATTTTCATTCTCTTGCATGTAGCTGTCCAGTTTTCCCAACACCAGTTATTGAAGAAACTCTCTTTTCCCCATTGTATATACATGGCTCCTTTATGACATATTAAGTGATCATATATGCATACATTTACATCTGGGTTCCCTATTCTGTTTCATTGACTTAAGTGTCTATTCTTGTGCCAATACTATACTGTTTTGATTACTTTAATTTTGATTACTTGTAACATACTGTCATATGTTTGTTCTCTCTATACTCACTTTTTGGAGAATTTTTATCATGAATGGATGTTGAATTTTGTCAAATGCTTTTTCAGCATCTACTGAAATGACCTTGTGGTTTTTGTCCTTTTTATTAATGTGATGTATGATATTGATTGATTTATGCTTTTGTACCATTCTTGCCTTGCTGGAATAAACCCCACTTGGTAATGATGGATGATACTTTTGATGTAATTTTGAGTTCAGTTTGATAATATCTCATTGAGGAATTTTGCATCTGTGTTCATCAGGGATATTGGTCTGGTTATTTTTTTTTTTTTGGTAGTGTCTTTGGTTTTGGTATTAGAGTGATGCTGACCTCATAGAATGAGTTTGGAAGTAGTCCCTCCTTTTCCAGTTTGGAATAGTTTAAGAAGACTGGGTGTTAAGTAGTTCTTTAAAAGTTTGGTAGAATTCACTAATGAAGACATCTGGCTCTGGGGTTTTGTTAGTTGGTAGTATTTTTTTCCAATTACCATTTTAATTTTGTTATTGTTCAGATTTCTGTTTCTTCCTGGTAAAATTGCACTTTTCTAAGAATTTGTCCACTTTTTCTTTGAATTTCTGTGGTGTCAGTTGAATAGTATTATTCATTCTTCTTTTTTAATGATTTTGTTTATGTGTGTCCTATCTTTTCATATTGATAAGTCTGACTAAGGGTTTGTCCATTTTGTTTATTTTCTTGGCTTCATTGATTTTTTTCTGTTGTGTTTTCTTAGTCTCTTATTTATTTCTGCTCTGATTTTTATCATATCCCTCCTTCTACTAACTTTTGGACTTCGTTTTTTTTCTAGTTCCTTTATCTGTGAGATTAGATTGTTTATTTGGAATTGTTCTTGATTCATGAAGTAAACTAGTATTGCTATGTATTTATCTTTTAGAACTGCTTTTGCTGCATCTGCATATTTGAACCATTGTTTTACTGTTATGTATTTCTATGTATTTTTTAATTTTCTCTTTGATTTTCTCATTGATCCATTGATTATTTAAAAACATGGTGTTTAGCTTCCAAGTGTTTGTGGGGTTTTTTGTTTTTTTTCTTTAATGGAATTTATTTCCAGTTTCATACCCTTGTGGTCTCAAAGGATGTTTGATACAATTTCAAAGATTTTTAATTTACTGAAGCTCTTTGTGTGTCCTAACATCATCTGCTCTGGAGAATGTTCCATGTGCTCTTGAGAAAAATGTATAGGCTGCTGCTTTTGGGTGGAATGTTCTGCATATATTTGTAATGTCCATTCTGTCTAATGTGTCATTCAGTGCCTCTGTTTGCTTTTTAACTTTCTGTCTGTATTACTTGATCTATTGATGTAAGTGGGGTGTTAAAATCCCCAAATATGAATATGTTGTTATTTCTCCCATTAGGTCTGTTAGTACTTGTTTTATATATTTAGGTGCTCCTGTGTTGGGTGCAGAGGTATTTCCAACTGATGCATCTTTTTCTTGGACTGATGCTTGTCTTTATGTAATGTCCTTCTTTATCTCTTGTTCTTTCCTTTGTTTTGAAGTCTATTTTTTTTTTGGTATATATACTGCTACTCTTGCTTTTTCTCCCTTTTATTTGTTTGATATACATTCTTCCATCTCTCACTTTCAGTCTATGTATGTCTTTAGGTCTGAAGTGAGTCTCTTGTAGGCAGCATATATATCGGTCTTGTTTCTTTATTCTGCCACCCTATGTCTTCAATTGATGTATTTGGTCCATCTGCATTTAAGGTGATTATTGATAGGTAGGTTCTTATTTTCATTTTGTTGTTTTCTGACTGTTTTTGCAGTTCCTCTCTGTTCCTTTATTCTTTTCTTATACTTGTTACTTAATGGTATTCTTTAGTATTATTCTTGGATTTCTTTTTATAAACAATTTCTGTATCTATTGTAAGCATTAGGTTTGTGGTCACTATAAAGTTTATAGTTTCCTAAATATATAACATTCTGTATTAAGCTGATGGTCACTCAAATTTGAACCCAATCTAAAAATACTACTTTGTTCCCTACTTCCTCCTCCACACTTTTTGTGTAAGATGCCATAATCTACATGTTTTGTGTATCTCTTGACTAATTTTTTGTATAGCTGATTATACTACTTTAGTTTTTTTTAATTTCATACTTGATTTGTAAGTAATTAGGCCACTACTGTTACTGTAGGTTTATTTTCACAGACATTCCAGGACCTGAATGTCTTTTTCTGTTCCCAGATTGTAGAAATTTTCAGCTATTATTTCCTCAAAGAGAATTTCTACTCCTCTGTCTCTCTTTCTCTTCTTCTGGTAACGCTTTTATGTGAATACCATTTTATTTGGAGTTGTCACACAGATCGCTTAGCATCTTCTTATTTTTAGAAATTATTTTTTCTCTGTGTTCTTCAGTTTGGCTACTCTGCTGTTCTCTATCTTCCACCACACTGATTCTTTCCTCTGCTTTCAGCAGTCTGCTAAGCATTCCCTTCATTGTATTTTTCATTTTGATTATTTTATTATTCAGCTGTATATTTTTTCATATTTTCTATCTCTTTTTTCAATTTCTCACCAAGATCATCAATTCTCTTCTCCAGGTCAATAAGCATCTTTATGACTGTTACTTAGAATTATTTAGCAAGATGATTGCTAATCTCTATTTCATTTAACCCTTTTTATGATTTTTTATCTTGTTCTTTGTTTGGAACATATTCCTTTGACTATTTTCTGGGTTTCTTCCTTCATGTTAGATAGATCCACTATGCCTACTGGTCTTGAAAGTAATGGCTTTATGAAGATGGTGTCCTGTGGTGCCCAGAAACTCAGGACTCTTTGTTCACCACTGCTTGGTTCTCTTTTTCAGCTGATCTACAGTGCTGTTGGTATATTGTGGGCAGGGCCACCTTTCTTCCTGTATGCTGGCAGTGGCTGATGCCCACAGCCCTCCTGGGTCTTGTGTATGATGTAAAGTGCTTCTGTTGAGATTGGTTTGGGGCAAAACCATCCTCTGCCTGCCATTCAATAATAGTGGCTGCTGCTGGGCTGTGTGGCCAGGCACATTGGTCCTGCTGTGGGGCACTGTGGTTCAGCCAGTAGGATAGGTTGAGTTCTTAGAGCAGGCTCCCACAAGTGTCTGACCAGTTGAGCTGAGGGATGACAGATAAACCAAATAAATGTCATCCTTCCTCTACCAGCCACTCATCAAGGTGAAACCACTAATGGGCTGAGCAGCCCATCTGGCTGCATGTATGGGGGAACCCTCCATGGAGCTAAGCCACCTTTGAGAGAGATGTAGCATTTGGGTCTATCTCCTGCATGTGCATAGGCTGAGGGAGGGCTGGGAAAGTGTCATCTGCCTCCCCTTTCTCCTCTAGAGGGAGCTCCCTTCAACCCCTGCTCTTCTGGTATCCTTCTCATTGCTAGAAAATATTTCAAATGGCTGACCTTGTATTGGGTCTCAGCAGGACCCTAAAAGTGTACCTGTTCCTGGAGCAGATCTCCAGGGCCAGGAATGCTATATTCCTGAGTACCTATCCCCTCTGCACTCCATTCCTCTCCATCATCCTTTTGAGATGAGTTGGTGGAAGGGCTTGGGTATAAATAAATCACAGCTCTGACCCTTTACCTTTCTCAGTGTGGCCTTTTCTTATTCACCAGGTGTCAGTGGTCTGTGTCACAGTGTTCCTGTCACATTCAGGGTTAGCTGTGTTAGGTAAGAGGTGGACATGAGCAGCCAAGGAAGGGGAAGATAAGGCTCAGGGAAATTACTGCCCAAACTCTGCCCAGGAAGGGGATCTGACGTGAAGACCACAAAGTCTTTGCAGGAAAATAACTTCTGCACCTATTGAGACCAGCATAAACTGGTTTTAGCCTGATCCCAGAAAGGGCACAATTGAACACAACTAAGAACTTCCCAAACCGCACCTCATCATACTTTTTTTTTTTAATAAAATTGCAGTTTTGCCTCCTTCCCATGGGCTTTTCTGTGTGCATTTCGGGAAAAGACACGCACAACAAGAGGAATGTGTGTATAAATAGAGTTATCAAGTAAATAACTTTACCCTGTCAATCAAAGAAGTGCCTCCCAGCTAGGTCATGATAAATACGCCCTCCCCTAAAAGTTCAGGGTCTCTGTCTGCCTTGAATCTGGTGCATTCCTGCCTCGGAGTGTATTCAAATAAAACTTTCTACTTCACTATTGTGTCTCTGCCTTTCAATTCTTTGTTGCAATGGGGACAAGAACCGAGGAGAACAAATTCAATCCATAACTGTTGTACTTGCTGTAGTTGATTTTTTGGTGTGTTCATGGAAAAAAGTCTGCTCCTTGCCATCCTACTCGGCCATCTTTATGCTGCAAATCCTACATGTAGGTCTTTAATGCGATTCTAATTTACTTTTGTGTATGGTGTTAGACAGTGATCCAGTGTTATTCCTTTGCATGTAGTTGTCCATTTTTCCCAGCACCATTTATTGAAGAGACAGTATTTTCCCTATTATATATTCTTGCCTACTTTGTCATATATAAATTGACCATAAATGCATTGGTTTGTTTCTGGGCTCTCTATTCTGCTCCATTGATTCTTGTATCTCCTATTATGCCAGTACCATGATGTTTTAGTAACTATAGCTTTGTGGTTTATCTTGAAATCAGGAAGTGTGATAACCCCCTCCCAGCTATATTCTTTCCCAAGATAGTTTTGGCTATTTGGGATCTTTTGTGATTCCATAAAAATTTTAGGAATTCTGTGGTGTCTTTAGGAATTTTCAGTCATTTCCTGATATCTGACATAATTCACTTCCTTCCTAGAGCTAAAAGATGTAGGGCTATTGTAGGAATCTGCTAAGCACAGGCCACAGGTCTATGATTTAGGATGGGAGAAAGTGGTGACAGCTCTGTGCTGTAATTCAACAGTTTATTGAACAGCTACCATGGATCCACCCCAGGAATCAGAAAAAGAGACACACCATTGACCAGCAGACACTGGCTCAGGGCAGTTGGAGGAAAGACTGGGAATATGGTCTCTACTAGTTACCACATAAGGAAACTGAGAACAGGATTAGCAGGTGCCAGAGTTCATGGCCTTTGCCTCCCATTTTCAAGCTTATGGCACTGGGCCAACAAGTTCTGCCATCTCTAGGACAGGTGTCCCCACACGCCCACAATGCAGATAGGGACTTCTCTTTCCCTGATTAGAGAGGCAAAGCTCCCACTCCTGTGCTGATGTCTGCCCTAGTCATGACACTGATCTGAGCCAGAGAGGACACATTTCAAGAGCGTGGAAGTCTTCCAGTGTATGTAGCCTGCGACACTGGGGCAATGTGGCAGAGTGGTGGGAGAAAGGGTTTTCAGGAGTCTATGTTTTCAGATCAGCCCTCCTCCATCCTCCAATAAAGCAAAGAGAAAAGCTACCACCATGCTCTCTACCAAACCTGAGAAATAGGGGCCCATGAAGAACAAAGTCCCTGAAGCCAGCAAAGCTTAACAGCTTCAGTGTACCCTCCACCACCTCAGCTTCACAAGTGAGCTGTCTCTCTGCCCTGAGCACCATGGAAAGTCTGCCTTGCACTTGACATGCAGCCTCCACAGCCCCTGTAGTGACCTACCCAGGGACCACCACCCAGCCTTGGAGGAGTGCACACCTCACTGGAGATGTCTCTATCTGAGATACTCAGGAAGACTGGGGTCTTAGAGAGCCCCTCACTCTGTAGGTTAGATATTAAGCCCCAGTTTGGTGACTAGGTCCAGGAGAAGTGACACCATGTTGGGCCTGTGTCTTTCTTTTTAACAAAGGTAACTGTTCATTTGTGGTCAAGCCTGCTGTGTACAGCAGCTCAGACTCTGCACTGCCCTACTCTAGGGACACCTTTTACACAGTGTGAATGGTGAGCTCTAAAATTGTGCTCTGTTATCACATCTTCAACTTAAAGTTAGAAACTTCATTCTATACTCTATGTCAGGGAAGTAATGAATCCAGGTCATGCATTTATCATCTGACATCAAAAAAAGCCACAAGGCCAGCCCTCAATCTTCTTATGTCACCTAGTAGAATAGACAGATAAGTCATCAGGAAATTGTAACTGAGGCTACATGATGGGAAGATTCCATGGTGCTATGAAAACTCAAGAGAAGAGTTTCTAATGATGCCTGAGGCAGAAAGCACGGTGGGGTGATCAGTGAAGACTTTCTGGAAGAAGCTGAGGCCTGAAGGATGAAGAGAAACTATCCAGGCAACAATGGGGCTGGGGTAGGGAGGAGCAGGTGTAAGGGCCCTCAGAGAAGAGCATTTTAAAATCACTAACATATAAGAACAGTGAAGTAATAAGGATGGGGCACCAGTCATTGTTCTCAGTGCTTCACAGATATTAACTTACTGTTTTCTTCATAATACCTCCAGTGAGTTAAGCATTATTGTTATCACCAACTTAAATATCAGTAAACTGAGGCAAAGAAAAGCTGAGAAACTGTTCTAATGTCACACCTAGTAAATGATGGAGTAAAAGCCAATTCTGGAAGTCTGCTATAGAGTCTGCCATATTTTATTTTCTCTTAAAGTATTTAATTTATTATATGTGTTTTTACATTTTGAGAAAGAATCTCAAAGTTGAAGTGAAATACTAATGTTTTTTTTTTTACTTTTTCTGACCCACTGGAGAGTCAGATGGAGACCTGATGTCCCATCATCCCCAAAGTGTGTATTTTCTGCAACAAATGACTGGCTTCTGTATAAACAAAACACTCAGATCAGAAAGTCAGCTTTGATATATTATTGCCAACTAATGCCCCAAACCATTCAGTTTTTGCCTACTGTCCCAATAATGTTGTCTTTTATACCAAAAAAGGTCTCACCCAAGATCACCTGTTGCGCTTAGGCTTCTAGCCTCTTTGGTTTCCTTCAATTTGGAAAAATTCCTTACTTTGTTTGACATTTGTAACCATGACACACAAATTTCAGGCCAATTATTCTGTAAAATGTTTCTTCCTTTGGATTTTTCTGATGGGTTCTGTGTGTGGATTCAGATTTGCATCTCTGGTAGCCTGCCATGTTTAGTTTTTGAATTTTACAGAAATGAAGCCACACTGTCTACTATGATCTCCCCCAAGTATAGATACAGTTTATTACATGCTTGTATGTGCTGTGCCTGTGTGTTTCCTGGTTTCATACTCAGTCACTCTCCTTCACATGGAGAGGAAGGACCCAAGGCCATATGCTGCCATGAGGACCCTCCAGGACTCCAGCCCTGCTCTCCACCTCTCTGACCTCTTGCCTGTATCCTTCTCTCTGGGGATTCCACAGAAGTCTAGTACCTCCCTTAAAGGAGTTGGCAGATTTAACACATGTCAGTAAAGTCAAAGTGCAAATTTCTGTTCTGTGGACTGGAATGGAGAGTCTTTCAGTGTGGGTGTAGCTCTGGGGAAAAGAGGGTATCCTTTCTGGAGCAAATAACCTGGTGAAACTGAAGTAAGGCAAGGGCATGGGCAGGTTGGGAGAAATTCTTTTTATTGCTCACAGTGAGGCCCAGCTCCCTAAATCCCCAATGGCCACAGTAGGCTCTCTCCTTTCTCCCCAGCCCCCCTAGGAAAGCCCACTTGGTGTTCTGTGGCTCTTCATCCACAGAGCATGCTCACTTCCCCACGAGCCCCTTCCAGGAGGAACTCCACGGGTGGGTCCTTGGTGACTTGCAGATGCCAGACCAATTACATATGAGGAATTGAGGGGAAGAGAGAATGGCCATTTTCTCTCCACCCCTTGCCCTGGATCCATGGAGGCTGCAGCGGGTAAACACTGGTGGATGTGTTAATCAACAAAGGCCAGGCACGAGATTCTGGAATTCTGTGATTTACCCCACAACTCCCCACCTCTCAGAATTCTCACCTTACAATATATGTTACTCCAATATTCCGCAATGGCCTCTGTGTGAGAAAACTGGAGTACTGCAACCAGACTAATAACATACAATAACAGGAATTATGGTACAAATAGCAATAAAATCATGATCATTATCAAGTTTGAGGACCTTGCTAGGTTCAAATTCCTATTCAGGTAAGTCTGTAGCTCACCCATCCCACAGGAGGCCAGCAGCTGAACTGGTAGGAAGCTCCATACACACTCAGCAAGCAGCAGCTGTGGCTAGGAGGCAGCCCCAAGCTGCAAGGACTGTAGAAGAAAATAAACTTAAGGGCAATAAGATATATGTTTCAATGACACCAGTATATGCAATCCTGGCCACTGGGTAGGATGCGTGCAGAGAGTGGTCCTGTGATGGGACAGTGACAGGAACAGAGTAGATGCAGCACTACTGGAAGCACAGGCATTGGCTACAATCATAAGACAGACTCCTCCATAAACTGCTTTTACCATCCAGCCACTTGGATGCACTATTGTGACCTTTGGGGGCCACTCTATAGTTACTCCAGGAACACAAAAGAGGAGGTCAGCTTCCAGGCTATGTCCCCAAGTTGCCAGAAGGGCCATCCATCACTGGCCTATGTGTTAAATGTCCAAGGCCATATAGTCTCCAGGTTGCTGTGGGTCTCAGTCAAACAATGCACTCCTGCCAGGCAAAGGCAGTCCTCACTGATGGATTACAGCCCACATTGTCTTCTTCCCTGACCAAGTCATATGCTCCATCATTCCCTGGGGTTGCCAAGGCAAAGGGCCTTAAATTTGCTGTCAGAGACCCCAGTCACACAGACATCTAGTTTGTCCATTTTGCAATGATGCAGGTAACTGCACAAATTTTATCCCAGCCTCATCTGATTGATTCCCTTGCATGCCAAGAGGCACAAGTGTTTCATAATTTGTGTCAAGTGTGGGATAAACACTCTCCAATAGCCTACAAGACCCAAAACCCCTTGCAATATTGCCACAGTTATCTTCAAGAGAATCAGAGGTGAGCATAACATCATATACAACATTAGATTCCTTATTCCCAGAGGGATCCAGGTTTAATCTACTTTGACAGCCCTCTCCCTGTATAACAGTGGGGGCACCAGGTCACTGCTCAGGATCACGATAAATCAGAGAGCCTCCAGCTCATGAATCCACCAAAGCCAGGACAGATTACACCTTCACTGGTGGTGGATCATTTACTCAACATGGGGCCTCTGTCACAAGAGGCCCCTGCCAGGCCCCCATGGCAGGTGCCTTGACCTTCCCCTCAGTCAAACTCTAATGCCCAATCATCATTCTGGCAAGGAGTCAGGCACATTCTGGGTGTTCTCCCCCAGGAAGCCCTGCAATATGTGGGATGGACATGGGGCTTTGCCTCTGGCTTCCATGTCTTGGGCCTCAGTGACTGGAACCACTACTCTAGCTTCAATGGATGCCACAGCTCTAGCAAGAATCCACTGGACTGTCCATCAGGTTTTTCTTTCACTGCCCCCACCTTTATCAAATCAACCCACATCTGGGTACTCAAGACCTTTATGGGACCCTTTGAGCTTCTTCTTCCAGTTGCAGACTGTATTTCCTTCCGTGATCTTATTGTTTCAGTCTCCCTCTGATCTGCTGTAGTATGAGTAACCTCACTATGTGTTGCCTTAAATGTGGGGCAAGAATAGTCACTAGGGACGCAAACAGGGATGGGGTAGCTGTATGGAGCACCAGATTTTTCATCCCCACAGTGATCAACTCCTCATACAGGCCCTGAGGGTTCATACTGCAGATAATATTTTTCATGTCCAACTCCCATAGAACATGCTGGAGCTCTTCATATATTTTCCAGCTAGAGGGGAAATATGGTAAATCACCCTGATTAAGCCAAATTGCCCTGAGGGCTGCTGTCAGACAATCCAAAAGCACATGATTCCCTGGGGTCTGATGAGCGTTTTGTAACCTCTCCCAGGGAGAGGGGAGAGTCATCAGGGAAGTCGGTTTACCCAGTCCTGACCCAGACAGAATAATATCCTCTATACCTAAACCTCAAAGATGCAAAAGCCATGTGGGTACAGGTTCCAAGGGCTTCTGTCAAATGGGGTACTTAAATCTACCAGCTTGGCCTGGGTATAGGGGCAGAGTATGAAATGCTCTACAGCCTTGGGTGGGGGCTGCTCCTGTCCCTGAGGAACCTGTGGTTGTTGTATCTTTATTTTCTTAACCACAACCAGGTTGGCTTTCAATATGGGAGGGGTTAGTGTTTCAGGTGGTGGCCTTAGCAACAGTTCTGTCCAGAGATGCACCCCCTTATCCTTCCCCAACTCCTGCCCTGACATCTCTACCCTCTCTGGGATGAAGGCACTACACCTTCCCTCACCTCTCCCATGGCCCCTTGCAGCTCACATTTTTCTGCTGCCTCCTCCCTCACCACTAGGATGTCTCAGGAGTACAATCTCAGTTCTCAGTAGCTCTCATTCCTCTTTCAAATATTCACACAACTCATCTCCATGTTGTTCCAGTTGACATTGAAGTGCTTCTCTTTCTTTGGTAACCCTTTCCAGTGCCATGAGAAACAGCCACCCCACATATCCTGCTGCCCTGCAGCCACTCAGTCACCCTAAAGAGTTCCCTATTTTGCAGAGGGCCAATGTTACTGTATTTGGTGTCTCCACTTCTTGGGATAGGCCCACTCTCTCTAGGAGGCACTTTACCACAGGCCAAATGCCTGGGTGAATCCCCACACCCACAGTGGGTTACCAGGTATCTTGCCACTGCCCACAGGGTTTCCAAGGTATTTCCCCACCATCTCTGTGGGAATCCCATGCAAACATTGCACCCATGAAGACAGATTTCTTGTTCACCAGATTCTACTGACTGACCCTGGATGTAGCTCTGTGAGGAGGGGTGTTCCCAGCCCAGGGCAAATCCCCTATGAAACCACTGAAACCAAAATAAATCAAGTGAAAGGATAGATTGGGAGAAACCATTTTTATTGGTCACAGCTTGCTTGAATTTGCTAGCAACAACCAGCCCCATCTGTCTCCTCTGGCAAGTCTCATGCTCTGCCCACATGACATGCTCTCTACTTCCCACCCTCTCCTTCCAGGAGCAACTCCATTGGCGGGTCTTTGGTGACTGGCAGATGCCAGACCAATTATGAGTCAGGAATGGAAGAGAGGAGAGAATGGCTGTTTTCTCTCCACCGGTTGTCCCATATCGATGGGTGGTGCTATAGTGGTGAACACTTATTGCTATGTAAATGAACTAGGGATAGGTAGGGGATTCTGGAAATTCTGTCATTTACCCCACATGTTTTGTAATTTTGAATGGCTTCTTAAATTCACCTAATTGTACAGTTCAAATATGTGTGGCTTATCACAGGTAATTATACTCCAGAGCATTCATTCTCAGAAACAAAAATCTAGTGGTGCATTGATCACTGTAAGATCTAGAGCACAGATAACTGATTCTTACTGAGCAGTGGTATAAGATATACCTTCTAACTGGGAAGAAAGCAAAGTGTTATATATGGATACAGGAACAGTAGAAGTGAATTCGATGATTCACATTTGTTACTCTTCTCCATGATATAGAAGGTAAAAATGAGGATATAAACTGAATACAAGAGATAAAAGCACCATGGCCACATGTCATGTATGAGCCTTAGAAACACAATGTAGACTCATAGCTCAGAACAACTTAGCATACAAATAAATCCTTTCATTTTTTTAGTATGAATTGTTATGCAGCAATAGTTAAGTGATGCAATAGTCAAAGAGAACAGAAATAAGTACAATTCTAATAATCTTCCACTGCTTATTGTTAGCATTTGTTATTATATTTGAAGGCAACAACTATGGTTACTCTGTTATTTAGTATATTTCAGACAACTGTTTTAAACAATGTCTCATGGGTTCCTTCCCAGGTAAGCAAGACAGGTTTAAAGACATGTATGTTTATGTAGGAAAAGTGGTGACCCTGATCAAAATGACTTGACAAAAATTAAAGATGTCTTTTGGGTCATTCTTTAATCATAAAGTTAAAGAGATTCCTCAGCTTAAAGAGCTATATAATGAATAATGCTGATAATGATCATTCACCACCACTTTAGTGGTTATGACAAATCTTAGAAACAGGGTGATATTTCATTTAAAACAATGCAGAGTCAGCATCACTAGAAGTTTTCCCACAGAAACAAATATAATTCAAGAAAAATTACTTTTAGAAGTCCGTAGGTCCTTCACACATATGTATAAACCCCCTTACACATGGGCACCAATCCTCAATCATCCAATGAGTAGATGAACAGCATGAAAAGTCTTTTGGACCTCATGCACCATAACATATTGCAAGATTTAAAACTTTGCTACATATCATATTTAAGGTTATCTCTGGCTGAAGCCATGTACATCAATCCATTCATTAAAATTTGTCTTTCAATGAAGACCCTCTTAGAGACATGCATTTGAAGACTGGTTTTTCACAAGGTCTACAGTGGGCATCATGACACTGAGCTGAATAGGAAAATGGATCCTAATTAGGAGAATAAAACCCAATGACCAGCTATAAGCTGCATTATTTATAAAGAAGACTTGTTCAGGTAGAGCAGTTAACACAGTGATGTAGAAAGAACTGATGTACACATAAATGTAAGTAAGTATAAACTCTACTTCCACAGTCTGATAAAATAATTACAAGTCCTGACTCAGGATTTGAGCTCTAAGATCATGAGTACTCTTTCATCCCCAGGGGAAGTGTTCCCTTTAATGTACTCAAAGCAAGTGTTTTCAGAGCTCCCTTTATGTCTTTATTTCTGAGACTGTAGATGAAGGGGTTTAGCATGGGTGTGACCACAGTATACATCACTGAGGCTGTTGCACTTGACTGTGAGCTCTGTGTAACAGCAGAACTAAGGTACACACCTAGACTTGTACAATAAAATAAGGACACAACAGTGAGGTGAGATGCACAGGTGGAAAATGCTTTATACTTCCCCTTAGCTGATGACATCACACTTATGGAGGACACTATCTTAGAGTAGGAGTAAATGATCCCAGCAAGGGGACCACCAGCCAGCAGCAGTGATGCAAAGTATATCACTATATTGTTGAGAAAAGCATCAGAACAGGCAAGTTGGACTATCTGGTTAAGTTCACAGAAGAAGTGGGGAATTTGCAAGTCTGTATAGAAGAACAGTCGCAACCCCAGCAAGCTATGTAACAAGGAATGCAGGATACTGATGCTCCAGCACACCAGAACCAGCAATCTACAGAACCAGGGGTTCATGATGACTGTGTAGTGCAGGGGGTGACAGATGGCCACATATCGGTCATAGGCCATCACTGTCAGGAGGAAGTCATCCAATGCTAGCAAGAGCATGTAAAAATACATCTGAGTCATGCAGCCTTCATAGGTTATAACTTTGCTCTGCGTCTGGATGTTCAGCAGCATCTTTGGGATGATAGTGGAAGTTAAACAGATGTCTAAAAAGGACAGATTGGAGAGAAAAAAGTACATGGGTGTGTGCAGGTGGAAGTCTGAGCTGACAACTAGGATGATGAGCAGGTTCCCAAATACAGTGATCAGGTACATGGAGAGGAAAAGCATAAATATGACTGGCTGAAGTTCTGGTCTCTCTGAAAATCCAAGAAGAAGAAATTCTGAAACTCCTGTAAGGTTCCCTTATTCCATGTTGTGAAGTTAAGTACAAGGAAGAGAAAAGGTAACATGATTAATTTTCACATAAATGGGTATACCTGATATTGTTAAAATGCTAAATTCATATTTTGCAGTCAGTAAATTAATGTCAAATTCTGTGTATGGATCTGGCCCCCTATGGATCTATACCATTTCTGATAAGGAAATGTTCCTACTATTAGATTTTTCCCCAAGATTCATGTTCAAAGTTAATGATAAATTCTTTCATTTATTAATGGAGAACATATTGAGACCCAAAAATGATCCAACTAATGTCTGGGCAATCAGTATAAGGTGTTGAATAACAAAAGCTCCTAAAATATTTAAAAGCCTTATATGATAATCCCACAATTAACATCATACTGAGCAGTGAAAAGGTAAAAGTTTTACCTTTTTGATTAGGAGGAAGGCAAAGGTGCTCATGTTCACCACTACTATTCCACATGGTACTGGGTGACCTAGACAGAGCAATCAGGCAAGAAAAATAAATAAAAGACATCTGACTTGGAAACTAAGAATTAAAATTATTTCTATTTGTAGATGACATGATTTTATATTAATAAAATTATAAAGACTTTACCAAAAAAACATTAGATCTGTTCAATGAAATAACAAAAGATGCAGGATAAAAGTTAACATACATAAATTAACATACATAAGTTAATATCACTTGTTTATACTAACAACAAATTATCTGAAAAGAAAATAAAGAAAATGATTCTTTTCATAACAGTATCAAAAATAATAAAATGCCTAGGAATACTTTTTAGTTACTTCTTTTAATTTAGTTTTTTATTCCTTAAATGGATAAATCAATTTAATTTTGTTTTAAATTAAGGTATCATTGATATACAATCTTATGAAGGTTTCACATTAAGAAAACTGTGGTTTCAACATTCACCCATGATATCATGTCCACACTTCCCTATTGCAGTCAATGTCTATCAGTGTAGCAAGATGCTATAGAGTCATTACTTGTCTTCTCCATGCTGTACTGCCTTCCCCAGGAACTACCCGTATTGTGATTGCTAATTATAGTGCCCCTCAATCCCCTACTCCCTCCCTACCCACCCACTCACCCAAACCTCTTCCCTTTGGTAACCACTAGTCCCTTCTTGGAGTCTGTGAGTCTGCTGCTCTTTTGTTCCTCCAGTTTTGTTTTGTTGTTATACTCCTCAAATGAGTGAAATCATTTGGTACTTGTCTTTCTCTGCCTGGCTTATTTCACTGAGCAGAATACCCTCTAGCTCCATCCATGTTGTTGCAAATGGTAGGATTTGTTTATTTTTACAACTGAATAATTTTACATTGTGGATATGTACCACCTCTTCTTTCTCCATTCATCTACTGATGGACACTTAGGTTGCTTCCATATTGGCTACTGTAAATAGTGCTGTGATAAACAAAGGCGTGCATATGTCTTTTTTAATCAGGGATCTTGTTTTCTTTGGGTAAATTCTGAGGATCAGAATTAATGGATGAATGATATTTCTATTTTTAGTTTTTTGAGGAACATCCATATTGTTTTCCACAATGGTTTAACTAATTTACATTCCCACCAACAGTGTAGGAGGGTTCCACATAGGAGTAAATTTAACCAAGAAGGTAAAAGATCTCTACACTGAAAACTATAAGACATTGGTGAAAGTAATAGACAAAGATGTAAGTAAATGGAAAAGTATCTCGTGTTCATGGATAGAAAGAATTAATACTGTTAAAATGTCCATACAATTCAAAGAATGTACAATTTCAGTGCAATCTTTATCTTGATTCCAATGGCCTTTTTCATAGATTTAGAAAAATCAATCCTTAAATTCATGTGAAACCACAAAAGACCATGAATACCCAAGGCAATCCTGAGAAAGAAGACCAAACAGGGAGTTATCACACTCCCTGGTTTCAAACTACATTGCAAAGCTATAGTGCTAAAAAACAGCATGTCAATGGCATAAAAGCAAAAACCCAGACCTATGTAAAAGAATAAAGAGACCAGAAATAAACCCATTAATATGCAGTCAGTTAACATTTGACAAGGGAGCCAAGATGACTCAATGGAGAAAGGACAAAGAACAAAGTCTTTTTGATAAGTGGTACTGCAAAAACTGGATATTCCATATAAAATAAGGAAGATAGACCTTATCCTAAAGCCTTCACAAAAATTAACTTGAAAAGAATTAAAAAGCATAAATGTAAGATCTGAAACCATTAACATCCTAAAAGAAAACATAGAAAAGAAATTCTTCAGACAAATCTTCGCAAAGATTTTTTAGATTTGACACCTAGAGCACAAACAAGAATATAAAAATTAGACATGTGGGACTACATCAAAATGAAAAACAAGTACAGAAGGAAAAAAACAGTGAAATGAGAACAAAACCAATGGATTAGGGAAAAAATTTTGCAAACCACACGTGCGAGAAGATATCTAATAACCAAAATATATGAGATACTCACACAACTCACTAGAAAATAAATGCAAATAAATAACTGTGTAAAGGACCTGAATAGATGTGTCTCCAAAGAAGACATTCAAATGGCCAACAGGTGCATGAAAAGGTGCTCAACATCACTAGTCATTAGCAAAAGTTCAATCAAAGGCAAATGAGATGTAATCTCATCCCTTTTAGAAGGGCTATCATGAAAAGACAAAAGATAAGAAATGTTGGCAAGAATATGGAGAAATGTGAACCCTTTGCACCCTTGGTGTTAATGCAATTTGTGCAAATTTAATCATTTGTGGTATTTCCATTGTGTAAAATACTATGCAGTTTTCTCAAAAAAATGGAAAATAGAACTAGACTATGATCACTTCTGGGCTATATGCAAAGAACTGATGATATCTTATTTAATTGATATTTACACTCCTGTGTTCATTGAAGGCTTATTCACAATCGGCAAGACACTGAAACAACACAAGTATCTATCAGTAGAGGAAAAGATTAAGGAAAGAAACATGATGTGTATTTATATGCACATGTAGACTAGAAAACCATTCAGCCATAAAAAGAAATCTTGCCAAATGCAACAACATGGGTGGACCTTGAAAGCATTATGCTAAGTGAAATCAGTCAAAGACAAATATTGTGTGATCTCACGTAAGTGCAGAATATCCAAAAAGTCAAAAAACACAGATAAGATGTGTGATTTCCTGAGGGAGGTGGTAGGTGGGTGGAGAAATTGGTGGTGATCATCAAAAGGTACAACCTCTAGTTCTATGATAAGTTCTGGGGAATGTAATGTACAACATGATCACTATATTTATGTTATAAATAAGAATACTGCTTTATATATATTTCAAAGATGCTATAGAACTAGATCTTTAAAAATTCTCTTCACAAGGAAACAAAAGTCTTTGTAATTATGTAAGGTGGAGGGTGTTAAGTAGACTTTTCATGATGATGCCTGAGGACAGTAAGTCATAATAAATTCATTTTATTGTACTCTGTCTTTCCAGTTAGACAGCATGATCCAAAAGAGCAGGGACTGCACCTGCTCTGCTCACCTTTGTATTCACATACACATGTGAATAGATGTGAGTTTATATGAAACAACTTTGTGAATATGAAAAATTTTGAAATAAAAAGGATGAAGGGAAAATGAAAACAACTTTAATGGAGTGATTTCAAAACAACTTTAGTAAGTAATGTTGAATGCAGGTTTAAACACTAGCTGAAACTATGCAAAATGACAGTCTCCTGTTTGGAGGGAAATAAATGTTCTCCCTGCCCTCCGATATCTTCAAAAAACAGTGACTTATACATTTTAGATGTGCAGGTAGAAAAAAAACATAAAATCTGCAGGTGGACAAAACCATCTCATAAGGCAAGAACCTCAGATGTAAGAAAATAGGTACACTTACATAAATTTTTAAGCATCTTTTGGCCAAAAATGTGCAACCAAATGCCTGTTGGGAAATAGTTATTTAAAAACTCTTTTGAAATGCTGAAACATGTAGACATCTGGGCTATAACATATGAACATATATGATCATATAAATGAACAAAAAATGATCAAATATATTAATTTTTTATCAAACTCAGTAATAGTTTAAGAAAACAACCCCAAATCTCTATCATACCAATCAGCCTAGGGAAACCCTTAAAGTGCTGTCACATTGATTGAATTTGGAATTTTCAAACAGGTAGTAAAGAAGTACTCTCTAATTTTGCTGACTGAAATCTGAAATGTCACAAGACTGGAAAACAATCTGGTACTGCTATAAATATAGAAACACAGGTATCCTTCTCCTGGGGTGTCTCAGCATATGGAGAGACATTCTGGTCCGGACTGCTCCCTGTGGTGGTGAGTCCCGGGCAGTATAGGATGTTCAGACCACCCCTGGCCTCTACTCATCCCTCAGCGCGTGACAGACAAAGACATCTCTGGACATTGCATAATGTGTCCTGGGAGAACAGTATTGCCTCCAGTGAAGAACCAGAGTTTTAACATAATCTTAAAATATTCTTGCTTATTGTTGAAATATCAAGTTACTGAGGGAGAATGTAAAAGGCTTTCAAAGTGTGAGTGATGCCAAACCAAGAAATAGTACGCAGACACTGAAATAATGAATCAGCACTGTACTACTTGATTGCAGACAAGTGCATGAGGTTTTACTGAGTACGAAGGGAAAGTGGAAACAAAATAGAAAAAACCTTCAATAAAACTTGAAGAACACCTTAGATGCTGTTCATGCATTTGTGTAAAGATGGATGAACATACATGTGTGCGTAACATAGGAAGAGAAGTTTAAAAAGAAACCACGAGCTTACTGAATAGAGATTGTCAGTAAGAAAGAAACTAGGTTAAGTAGAGTGACTTCCAAACAACTTTTGAAACAAAATTGCATGAGAATATAAAACTAACAAATAAAAGCACATAAAATAATTTAATGATATCAACTTGGCTCTCTAATTCCACACTGAATCCAAAGACTATAAGAAAGGGGACTTTAAAATTGCACAGGAAGCACTATCTGACTTACAGCTTCATTTTACGTAAGGTCATATGGATTCAAATATGTTCATGGAGAGGAAGGAGATCTTTAGTCACATGTGAAAAAGAATGCCTTTCAGATAATAATCAAAGATTATGCAACTTTCCAAATATATCTAATCACAAAAAGCTAAAGGAACATAAGAATATAACAATAAAAAATGTGAAATCAAGTTGGAAATAATGTATGAAGGAAGATTTACTACCAGCAAGTATACCAAAGAACATGTCTTTTCCCTTTTGTTTGCTGGAAGGATTTGCAAGTGAAGAATATTAAGGAGACAGTTGAGTTTTCAATAAGAAAAATATAAAAGCAATGAGAACACATTGACTGAATGATAGATGTGACCCCAGACAACTAATACACACTCCCCACATATACCAATTTTCATGAATAAGAAAAATTAGTGAAAAATGCAGAAAAGTTCCAATTCCTTGTTTGTAACAATGCAGTCAAAAACAGGAATAAAAACATCACACTGCCACACACATGTAAAGAGCTTCTGAAGACAATTTACAGTACAGAAACAAGTAAAAAAAACTAACCCACAACTATATTCAGCTTCACAGCTGATGAAATAATTGCAAAGTAAATCTATTTAGCATACCCCAATTTTGCAAACCAAATAAAATTATCTTCATATGGCTACCCAGAATGGGATAAGATACTGTAAAATGAATATCTCATGCACTAAAATTGCAAGGGTCTGGATCTATCTCATCAATATAGAAACATCATCAAGTATGCCCCATCTTAAATATAAAAAAGAAATCCCCTCACTTCACTGGACATCCCTCCACACAAATACACTATTTCCCTACTCTCTTAAAGACTGCAAAACTCCTTGAATATGTTCTATATTTACTGAAAGAACTTTATGCCTGCCATTTTCCCCTCTAACTAGGCTTACATCATTTAATTGTCAACAATCATCCACATGTTGCTGAGCTCAGTGTTCACTTCTCTCTAAGGCATTATACATAGATTGCATGTTTGTGAACAACTGTAGCAATCACTCTTAGTTTGGGCAAGCTGGTGCCTGTCATTGACCTCAGGCATATGAGCTTGGTTTTGATTCTATCTGACCCTTTCCTGAATTACCTACTGGGCTCCTGAGCTCACCTGGTTGGGAATGCTGAGAGGAAAGTTCTTGGGTGAAAGTGCAAATTCCTCCTGGTTGGTAGATGATGGAGACTGAAGCCCCGTTTCCAGACAAGACAACAGGAAGGAGTAGAGCATCTGCCCCACAGCCACGCTTAGGACTCAACAACCACGTCTCATGCAGCCCAAGGCGGCGCATGCTGAGGGACTCCAGCAGAGAAGAGGAGATATACAGCTATTTGTGTCAGCTCATTAGGCATATTTCTGTCTTGTTACTCCAGCCTCTAAGCACATGATCTCCCTGTGGGACACTGGACTGTACAGAAAGGAGAGTTTTCCTGGAGATTCTGGGTTCCCAATAAACCAGGTTAGTATCAAATGAATCTTGTTTTTATTAATCCTTCCTTATGAAATCTGCTGGCTTCCAGAGTCCTCACTTCCCAACACAGTATGCCAGTCCTGAATGAAAATTTTCTCCAAATTTAGGACTGACCAACCTGTCTTCATTAGACCCCTTGAATCCACAAAATTTTGACTTTTGGTAGAGACACACCCTCAATTCTGCACAAAATTTCCCTTCAGTTCAACAAGGAGGAGAAATAATTTCCTTTGATATAAATCTTGAGCCCCAACCTACTTGGCTTCATGACACCTTTACTGAACAATGAGGAATTGTGTACTTATATCACAAGTTAAGAGCTGTCATTTAGTCCCTCACTATGAAGTATTTATTAATTATAAGAAACATATTTAGGGTTTTTTGCCCCATAATCTGAAGAAAATATATAGATTCTTCCCTGTAGTCTTCAGAAGGAACCCAGCCCTGCAAATATATTTTTGCACAAGGGGACCCATTTCAGGCTTCCAGAACTCCAAAATCATAAATATGTTTGTTGAAATTACTAGTGCAGTGATTTTCCATTAGCATTAGGAATTGAATACAAATAGAAGAAGAAATTTAAAATCAATTAGGAATTATTCAGCTTCTTTAGTGGGTAAAGTACTTAGAGTATTTATTATTGCATAAAAGGAAATGTGTTTCAGATTTTGATGTCTTTGGTGCATTAAGCTATGAAAAGTAATTCATCCTTTAAATTTATGTCTACTGTTTAATTCATTCTTTGTGCCTAAAATTCTATATTCCTCTAATTTCATTCAATTCACATGTTCATTCTTTTCATATCTGTCCTCTCCACCACTTTTTCAAATTTAATCATCAGATTATAAATGTTTATTTACATATATCTGACTGAGTATATTTCTTTGAAATAATATTGTATACAAATAAACACACATACACACACACATAACCCCCCGAACATTTCCTATACTTCAACAAATATGTCCACACATTTCATTTATTTCTTGCAACATTTGTCTGGAGCTATGTTTGCTGTCCCACATTACCTTCAGAAATAAGGAAGTTGAGGCTTAGGGAAATTAAAATTTTAATTATTGCATAAAAATGTCATTAAAGCTTCTTGTGTATTTTCTTGAAAGATAACAAAATGGAAACATTTAATGTGTATTGTAACATTTGTATGGTTTCTTTAATTCACCAGTCGTACATTTTAAACATATCTGTGGCTTATAGTAAGTAATTATACTGCAGTACATTGGTTAGCAGGTACAAAAATCTAGTGGTGCATTGATCAGGTGAAGATCAAGAGCATCGATGGCTGATTCACACAGAGCAGTGGTAGGAAATATGCCTTATAACTGGGAAGAAAGCAGAGTGTCATATATGGATAAAGGAACAGTAGAAGTAAATTCAAACAATTCCTTCTTGATACTCATTTTTCCATGATATAGAAGCTAAATATAGGGATATAGAGTTAACTGATCATATTTGGTTTAAGAGAGAAGAGCACCATGGCCATGCATGTCATACACAGCCTTAAAAATCACAGTTCACAGACTCACAGGTCAGAACAACTCCTTCCCATCCAGTGGCATCATTTTATTTTAGTATGACTTATGCTGCAATAGCTAACTCGTGCAACAAACAAAGTGAACATAAAAAAGGAAAATTCTAACAATCTTCTGCTGCTTATTGTTGGCATTTGTTATTTTTTAAAAGAGATCATCTGTGGTTACTCTGTTATTAATTTATTTCAGACAACTGCTTCAAAAATGTTTCATAGGTTCCTGCACAGATAACCAGGAAATATCAAAAGGACATGTATGTTTGTGTAGAAAAAAGGTGACCCTGATTGAAATGACTTTACAAAAGTCAAAGCTGTCTTTTGAGTCATTCTTTGGCCATAAAGATGAATAGGTTCCTGAGCATAAAAGATATATAATGCATAACATTAATAATGAACATTCACCATCACTTTAGTGGTTATAATAAATCTTAGAAACAGGGAGATGTTTCATTTAGAGCAAGGCAAGGAGTCATATTATTAGCAGCACTGGGAATTATTTTTCACAGAAACAAGATGATAATTCAATAAAACATATTTTCAATGGCCAATCCTTCACTCATATGTATAAACCTCCTTACACACAGACACCAATCCTCCATCATCCCATGAGCAGATGAACAGCATGAAAAGTAGCATGAACAGAGTGCATAGTAATATACTGTATGATTTAGAAGTTTGCTCCATATCATATTTAAGGTTATCTCTGATTCTGGGGCCATATATATCAATCCAGTTATTAAAATTTGTCTTTCAGTGAAGACCCCTTAGAGACATGCATTTGATGACTGGCTTCTCACAAGGTCTATGTTTGGCATAGTGACACTGAACCGGAGAACAGGATCCTAACTAGGAGAATCAAACTCAATGACCAGCTATAAAATGCACTGTATGTTAAATATGACATTTTCAGGTAGGGCATTTAAGGTAGTGGTATGCAAAGAATTGATGTACGCATAAATGTACATACATGTAGGCTCTACTTCCACAGTCTGATCAAAGAATTACAATTCCTGACTCTGAAGAACTGAGCTCTACAATCATGGGGCCTCCTTCAGCCAAGAGCAAATATTCCTTTTAAAGTATTCCCAACAAATATTCCAGAGACTTTTTTAAGTATTTCTGAAAGTGTAAGTGAAGGGGTTCAGCATGGATGTGACCATAGTGTACAGCACCCAGGCTGCTGCATTTGAGTGTGAGCTGGGGGGGTTTCAGCAGAGCTGAGGTGCACTCGTAGACTTGGACAATAAAATAAGGAGACAACTGAGAGGTGAAATGCAGAGGTATAAAATGCTTTATAGTTCCCATTAGCTGAGGAGGGTTCACATATGGAGGAAGCTATCTTAGTGTAAAGGACACAAGGGAGGGTCCACCACCCAGCAACCCAGCTGCAGATCCAGCACTGTGTGAACGTGTCAGAACAGGCAAGCTGGCCCACCTGATTAAGGTCACAGAGATAGTGGGAGATTTCCATGTCTGTGTAGATGTACAGCTGCAACACTATTGTTTGTCAGATGGAAGTAGGGAACTGATGCTCCAGGACAGCAGAACCAGCAGTGCAAAGAGCTGAGGGTTCATGATGACCATGTCGTGCAGGGAGTGGCAAATGGACACGTATCAGAGTCAGTACAAAGTGATCCAACCCTTAAAACTGTATGAAAAGCTACATATGAAATATATGCAGTCTTCATAGACTATACCTTTCCTCTGGGTCTATATGTTCAGCAGCATCTTTGGGACGGTGGTGTAGGTAAACAAATACCTGAAATGTTTTAGAGGAAGAAGAACATGGTCATTTTGAGGTGAGAGTTAGAGTTGGTGGCCAGGATAATGGGTGGGTTTCCAAACACAGTGATCAGGTACAAGGAGAGGAAAATCATCATTTTATGGGCTGCAGATCTGGTGTCTCTGAAAATCCCAGAAGAAGAAATTCTGAAACTCCCATGAGGTTCCCTGGTTCCATGTGGTGAAAGTGAGTTCAAGAAAGGAGAAAAATTACATGATTAATTATCACACAAATTTGTGTTATTCACAACACTGAAATGCTAAATTTACATTTTGCAGTTAGGATATTAATGTCAATATTCTGTGTGGGGATCTGGACTCCTTGTCAGATTCCCCCATGTGCTGTCTCTGACTTAGAAAGTTTTCCACATAGTTTTTTCCCAGGTTGTCAAGTATCCCACAGTTAATGAGAAATTCTATTATTCATTCTTAAATAATACATTGATTGCTGACAGTGTTCCAAGTTCAGTACCTTCTGGCAATATTTAAGGCCTTTTATGACAACATATGTTATATTTATGGAAGCCATCAACATACTAAATTGTGAAAATATGGAATATTTACATCTATAATCAGGAGCAACAGAAGGGTGATTACTCCCACCATTCCTATTCTTCATGGAATTACTGGAAGTAATCAGGCAAGACAATGGTACAAAGCAATCAGGCAAGAATAATAAATAAAAGACATCCTCCTTGGCAAGGAAGAAATAAAACTGTCTCTATTTGCAGATGTCATGATTTTATATATAGAAATTCCTAAAGACTCTACCAAAAAATAAATAAAAATCAAATCAATGAATTCAATAAAGATACAGGATATAATATCAACATACAAAAACCAGTAGTACACCTCAACAAAGTAATATCCGGAACCCTGAGCATGTCTGGGGAAGTGTATCCCTGGCAGAGGCACTCTCCAGGTCAAAGCCCTCGGGAAGATTATTGTTTCAGAAGTTCAAGTCCAGAAAAGTGAGCCAGTGTTAGAAAGTTAATCAGCAATAGAGGGAATTATGAGAAGTTTTATAAATAAATCAATAGAGATGTGGAGAGACAAAATGAGGTAAAAAGATCCAGTAAGCAAAAAATAGTCCCTGTGAGACTGAGAAGAAGAGAAGCTTCTTTTGTTCTGGTGACGTTTCAACTCCTCACTAACCCTTCATTCCCAGGAAAAGTTCAAAAAGTAGAAAAATTAATTTATTGACATTTCAACTCCCATTGTATCTCATTCATGACCAGGAGATCTTTTAAGAGAAAGGTATTTATATAAAAGATAAAACTAGTGATATCTTTATTTTGTCAAATACCTTACAGATTTAATACCCTAAGACAAAAAAAGATAAAATGAAACAAAAAAAACTTCACAAAAGTATATATATAAAACGTAATAAAAGTTAGAAATTTTTTATATGCAACCACTAGAAGACATGTTTTTTCTGGGCCTATTCCCTATTTATTTGACCAGGTGGTTTCATATGGTCCTGTGGAAGTCAAAGGAAGCCTCTTTCTCCCTGTTCTTATGTGGCATTATTTCTTTGTTATTTTAGGGCTTTGAGTTTTTATTTCTTTTTGGACAAGTCCAGTGGACACACTCTAGTCCTGGTTCTAGAATCCATCCAACATACAAAATCCTCCCAGGCCATACTTTATAATATTCTGCAGATGCCATAGCAATCCATCTTCTTACTCTGAATAACTTTTTTCATGTTATTTGTTTGAAGACATTATGTAAGACATATTTATTTGAATATACTCTGACTTTACCATTATAATGCAAGCTTCAAACAAGTGGGGATTCACCTGTTTGTTCACCACTGTATTTTCACATATACATCTTAATCTAGAAATAATTTGAGGAAAATGAAAATTTAGGAGGTATTTTAAATGATCAGTAGTATGAAACCAGGTTAAATAGCATGGTTTCAAAACAACGTTGAATCAACATTATGGTAGTTGATTTGAGAGAATGTTTTTAATTTTGTAAAAATTTTTGGTTGAAATAGTTGACATATAATATTGTAGTGGCTTCTGGTATACAACATAGTGATTCAACTATTATATACATTATAAAATTCTCATCGTGATATGAGCAGTTACCTCCTTCATCCCACAAAACTATTACAGTATTATAGGCTATATTCCCTATGCTTTACTTTTCATCTCCATGACTAATTTATTTTATAACTGGAAGTTTGTATATTTTTATCTCATTAACCATGTTCTCCAATCCACCATCCCTTCCTTTTTGGCATGTCACTTTGCTGTCTGTATGTATGCATCTGCTTCTGTGTTTTTGCTCATTTGTTTTGTTTGTCTCTGTTCATTTATCTTCTTATATGTCTCTCAGACACTACTTAGTAAGAAGGAAAGGGGGAAAGATAGGAGAAAAGGATTGCCCTTAACATAAAGAACATTTATGGTGTGCATAGGACTCGATTCATGCATTTGCATAAAAGTGTATGCATATACATGTGTTCATAATAGAAGAAGAAAAATTTTAGAGAAAGTACAAACTTATGAAAAATGTCAGTGAGAATGAAATTAGGTTAAGTGTACTGATTTCAAAGAACTGCATGTAACAAAATTGAATGAAAATATACAATTAACTTACCTAAAGACATGAAAGAGAAGTAATTTAATGTTGTCATATATCACCTGAGGTTTTCAGCCCTGGTTCACTCTGTATTCAATGAGACAGAAAAATGACAACAGGACATTTTGGGGTAAAAAGGGGCTTACACCAAGCTTTATTCTCATGGTAGCATGTCAAGCACTAGAATCCCATCAGCCTCCATCACAGCCTCTCCCCAAGGCTCTGCCCTGGCCTCCAGACTCTTTTCTCCTCCTCTCCTGCTTCTCATTCTCTTCTCTACGATGTGCTCTTAGCACTGGGAGAACGTTTCAGCAACACTGCCAATAATGGCTTATCATCAACATATATATAAGTCTGTGCCTGCACAGAAGACTAAGTATTACATCATTGCACATATACAATAGGGGAGATTAAATTAGGATCAGGTGAGGATCCTGGGACTTCTGTTTTCCTGCACATCAACATGGGTCACTAGTTCAGTATTAAACTGCCAAAGACATATATATTTGTTGATATATAATTACTAATATGTTTATATTTACTATATATATTTAATAGATAGCTTTTAAAATGCACACAGGAAGCAGAATCTCACTTATATTTTATTTTATACATAAACACGTAGATTCAAGTATGCTTATGGAAGATTCAGGTTTCTCATTAGTCATTCACAAGGAAAAATACTTTCCAAATGATGGCCAAAGGGGATCCAAATTTCAGAAACCAACTGCATCCCAGAAAGTTAAATAAGTAAATAAATGAAAACTAGTTGGAAATAGGTATAAAGGGTAGTTTAGTAGCATAAAAGATGCAAAGGAATTTTATCATTTTATTTAGAGCATTTGAGACTAAATAATATTAAAGTGACAGCTCAGTTATTTGAGAAAGATAAAAAATGAAACAGTAATGGAGAGAATACAGTATGATCAATTAATAGATTTGGCCAGTCAAAATGTATGTCCTTCCAGTTCCCCTCAAATATCTCTATACACATAGAAAGCCTCACTAGCAAACAGCCAATTTGTGAAAAAACTTCAATTCTTTGAAGGAATGCACTGAAAAATGGGAATAAATACAGCCCAACCCTTCTATACAAAAGCAAAAGAACTGGCACAATTTGCATCAAAAAATAAAATGGCCAATAAATCCACATAAATATTCAGCCTCACAGGTAATAAAATGAGTGCAAAATAAAGCTGGTGGGCATCCCCCTTTCTCCATATAAAATAATTTATTTCACTTGAATACTCTGAGTGTGAGAATATACTGAGACCTGTATGTTTAATGTGCAGTTGTTGCAAAGACATGTTTGCAAGCATTCCTTGGCCTTGATCTTTCTCAGTACAGATACACAGTCAAAAATGAAAAATCTTGGCAGAGGTGCTCAAGATGGCAGTGTGGGTAGGGTGGGGAAATCTCCTTCCCAAATAATATATATTTTGAAAATACAGCAAATACAACTATGCCTAAAAGATAGACAAGAAGATACAGTACAACATCCAGGCTACATCTACATCTGTGAGAACTCGGCATCTCAAGAAAAGGGTAAGATACAAAGCCATGACCCTGTGGGACCCGAGCACTCCCCCACCCCAGCTCACCAGTGGGAGGAAAAGAATCAGAATGGGGAGGTAGTGGAAGCACAGGACTGCTAAATAACCAGCCCTAGTAATTGATATTAGGTGTGTACTGGATATTAGAGAAACAGAAAAGTGAAATCCAAGATGGAGACTGTGAGCAGGTGCCCACAGCTGGCTCTGGTGGTACAAAAGAAAAGTGGGTGCATTAAAAGTCTTAAAAGGAAAAGGGCTTAACAAGTGGGCAAAATCACCCCAGCACACAGAGCCCAACATGCTGGGAATCTTAAGGAACTGCAGGCACCCCAAACCCCAAGGTGGAAATGCAGGTATGAAGCTTCTCACAGCAATAAGCAGCCTACCATTCATTCACCCCTGCCAGCACTGCAAGAAAACTGGCTGACACACCACTTCTGCGGACCAGCTAGGGAGCAGCCATGACTACAGCAACAACACAATCTTCTCCCAGAATGCAGATAACCAGGCCAGACCCACAGGCTGCCACCAGCACACAGACAACTGGCACAGGCAGAGGAAGCTGGAGCAAAGTCTAGAAGGCACAAAGGGGCATGTTCTCACAGGAGAATACACACCATGTGCCTGTAACCCCCTACAGTGTGCTATTCCATCCCGAGGACCACCTCACTCACAGCAGCTTAGGGAATTAACCCAAGGACTGCTCCAAGTGTGCGGGTAAACAGCAGAGGCAGTGGAGAAGGGCAAGGCCACCAGCAAGCAGGAAGGGACATTGTTCTCTCAGCTGACACTTGTGCCACCTGCTCTGGTGATCATTTCTATCACCATGAAAAGGCAGAAGAACCAGGTCAAGTCCAAAATCACTCAAACAATGCCAGAGAGAGGGCCTGCTAAGATAGATATAACTTCCTGGAAAAGAATACAAAATAAAAGACATAACCATGCTGATGGCCCTGCAGAGAAATATGCAAGAGTAAGGGATAATGTCCGGAGGGACATAACAGAAATGAAACAGTAAATAGAAGGACACAAGAGCAGACTGGATGGGGTGCAAGAGACTGTTAATGAAATAGAAATCAGATAGCAGGAATACAGATAAGCTGAGGCACAGAGAGATAACAGGATCTTTAGGAAAGAAAGAATATTAAGAGAACTGTGTGACCTATCCAAATGGAGCAATATTTGCATAATAGGGGTAGCAGTAGAAGAAGAGAGACAAAAAGGGATAGAAAGTGTCTCTGAAGAAATAATGACTGAAAACTTACCCAAGCTGGGGGAAGATATACTTTCTCAGACCATGGAAGCCCACAGAACTCCCAACAGAAGGGACCCAAAGAGGACAACACCAAGACATATAATAGTTACAATGGCAACAATAAAAGAAAAACAAATGGTTTTAAAGGCAGCAAGAGAGAGAAAAAAAAAAGGTCATCTACAAAGGAAATCCCATCAGGATATCATCAGACTTCTCAACAGAAAACTTACAGGACAGAAGAGAATGGCATGATATATTTAATGCAATGAAACAGAAGGTCCTTGAACCAAGAATACTGTATCCAGTAAGATTATCATTTAAATTTGAAGGAGGGATAAACCATTTCCAGGTAAGCAAAAGTTGAGGGAATTTTCTTCCACAGAACACCTCTACAGGGTACATTAAAGGAACAGCTATAGACGGAAGTACTCTTAAGGCTAAACAGATGTCACCAGTGCAAATAAAATGCCAACAAAGAAAGTAGACAAAATAAATACTAAGTAAAATCAGACACTTCTCCACAAAAGAAATTCAGATGGCCAACAGGTACAAGAAAATATTGTCCACAATGTTAATGATCAGAGAACTGCAAATTAATACCACTATGAAATATCACTGCACAACAGTTAGGATGGCCACCATCCAAAAGATCACCAAGCACAAATGATGGCAAGGATGTGGAGAAAGGAGAATGCTCCTACACTGCTGAGGGAATATAAATTAGTTCAACCACTGTGGAAAGTAGTATTGGAGGTTCCTCAAAAAATTGAAAACAGAAATACAATTTGACCAAGGAATTATACTCCTAGGAATTTACCATGAAAACACAGCATCCAGTTAGAAAAAGACATATGTACCCCTATGTTTATCACAGTACTATTTACAATAGCTAACAAATGGAAGCAACCTAAGTGTCCGTCAGTAGATGAATGGATAAAGAAGATGTGGTACATACACACAAGGGAAAATATTCAGCCATAAGAAGAAAACTAATCCTACCATTTTCAACAACATGGAAGGAGCTAGAGGGTATTATGCTCTGTGAAATAAGCCAGGCAGAGAAAAATGAGTGCTAAGTGATTTCACTCATCTGTGGAATATAAGAACAATGAAAAAATTGAAGAAACAAAACAGCAGCCAACTCACAGAACCCAAAAATGTGCTAAGGGTTACCAAAGAGAAAAGGACTGGGGTGGATGGGTGGGAAGGGAGGGATAAATGGGAAAAAGTGGCATTAAGATTAGCCCACATAATGTAGTGGGTGGGAATGGGGAAGGCATTACAACACAGGGAAGACAAGTACTGATTCTATAGCATTTTATAAAGCTGATGGAATGTGACTATAATGTGGTATGTAGTGGGAATTTGATAATGAGTCGAGTTTAGTAACTATAATGTTTCTCATGTAATTGTACATGAATGATACCATAAAAAAATAAAGCAAAACCATCCAAAAGTAAATAAAGGCAAAAAATAAAATCAGCTATCCACAAAAGCAGGAAACACAAAAGAGTAAAGAATAAAACACCTAATATGTAAAGAGTGGAGGAGGAAGAATAAGGAGGGAGTGAAATAATGAATCATCAAACTCTGTTTATAATAGCATAATAAGTGAATTAAAGTTAGTCAGTTACATAGTAAAGAAGATACCCTTGAACCTTTGGTAACCATAAACCCAAAGCCTGCAATGGCAGTAAGTACATATATATTGATAATCACCCTAAATGTAAATTGACTGAATGCAGCAATCAAAAGACACAGAGGAAGAGAATGTATAAAAAAGCAAGACTCATCTTTATGCTTTTTACAAGAGAAGCACCTGAAACCCAAAGACATACCCAAACTAAACGTGAATGGATGGAAAAAGATATTTCATACAAGTAATAGGGAGAAAAAAGCATGTGTTGCAGTACCTGTGACAGACAAAATAGACTTCAAAAAAAAGAAAGTAACAAGACATAAAGAATGACAATTCCTAATGATAAAGGGTTCAGTCCAACAAAAGGATGTGCCCATTAGAAATATCTTTGCACCCGACACAGGAGCATCAAAATACATGTAACCAACACAGGAGCATTGAAATACATGTAACAAATATGAACAGAAAAAAGGAGGAAACAGAATGCAATGCATTCGTTTTTGGAGACTTCAACACACCACTCACTCCAAAGGACAGATCAACAAAACAGAAAATAAGTAAAACACAGAGGCACTGAACAACACACTAGAACAGATGGACTTAACAGACATCTACAGAACTCTCCACCCAAAAGTAGTAGGATACAAATTGTTCTCAAGTGCACATGAAACATTTTAAAGAATAGACCACATAGTAGACCACAAAAGAACCTCAGTACGTTCAAAAAGACTGAAATTCTACCAACCAACTTCTCAGATCACAAACGTATAAAACTAGAAATAAATTCTACAAAAAACAGAAAGGCTCACAAACACATGGAGGCTTAACAACATGCTCCTAAATAATCAATGGATCAGTGACCAAATTAAACAGAGCTCAAGCAATATATGGTGACAACAACAGCAAAAATATCCAACTTCTGTGGGACGCAGTGAAGGAAGTTCTAAGAGGAACGTATATAGCAATTCAGACCAATTTTAAGAAGGAAGAACAATTCCAAATGAAAAGTCTAGAATCACAATTATTTAAACTGGAAAAGGAAGAATGAAAGAAGACCAATGTCAGCACTAGGTGGGACATAATAAAGATGATACAAGAAATAAATAAAATTGAGAAGAATAAAACAAAAGAAATATCAATGAAATCACGAGCTGGTTCTTTGAGAAAATAAATAAAATAGGTAAACCCCTAGCCAGACTTTTTAAGAGAAAAATAGTATCTACACACTTAAACAGAATCAGAAATGAGAAAGGAAAAAGAATCATGAACACCACAAAATGCAAAGAGTTATTAGAGGATATTATGAAAATCTATATTCTAACAAGCTGGATAACCTAGAAGAAATGGACAACTTTCTAGAAAAATGCAACCTTCCAAGACTCACCAGGGAAGAATCAGAAAATCTAAACAGACCAATTACAAGATACGAAACTGAATTGGTATTGAAAAATCTACCTAAGAACAAAATGCCCTGCCTAGATGGATTCACCACTGGATTTTATCAGACATTTAGAGAAGACACAAAACGCATTCTCTGTGACGTTTCCAAAAAATAGATGAGGAGGGAATGCTTCCAAACTCAGTCTATGAAGCCAGCATCACTCTAATACAAAAAACAGGCAAAGAGATCGTAAAAAAAAGAAAACTACAGACCAATATCCCTGATGAACTCAACAATACTCAACAAAATATTAGCAAACCGAATTCAAAAATACATCAACAGGATTATACACCATGATCAAGTGGGATTCATTTCAGGGATGCAAGGATAGTACAATATTCGAAAATCAATCAACATCAACCACCATATCATCAAAAGGCCAAAATCCACATGGTCATCTCCACAGATGTTGAAAAAGCATTTGACAAAATTCAAGACACATTCATGATAAAAAAAACTCTCAACAAAATGGGTATAGAGGGCAAGAACCTCAACATAATAAAGTCCATATATGATAAACCCACAGCCAACATCATAGTGAACAGCAAGAAGCTGAAGTCTTCACAACTAAGATTGGGAACAGCAAAGGGATGCTCACTTTCCCCACTTTTATTCAACAAAGTACTGGACTTCTACCCACAGCAACCAAACAAAACAAAGAAATATAAGGCATCCAGATTGCTAAGGAAGAAGTCAAACTCACTGTTTGTCAATGACATGATAGTGTACATAAAAACCCCTAAATATTTCACTTCAAAACTACTAGAACAAATATCTGAATTCAGCAAAGTTGCAGCAGACAAAATTAATACATGGAAATCTGTTGCTTTCCTATACATTAATGATAAACTAGCAGAAAGACAAATTAGGAAAACAATTCCATTCATGATTGCATAAAAAAGAATAAAATACCTGAGAATAACCTAACCAAGGAAGTGAAAAACCAGTAACCTGAAAACTACAAGACATTCTTAAGAGAAATTAAAGAAGACACTAACAAATGGAAATTCATCCCATGCTCTGGTGTAGGAAGAATTAATATTGTCAAAGTGGCCATCCTGCCTAAAGCAGTCTACAGATTCGATGCAATCCCTATCAAAATACCAAAAGCATTTTCAACAAACTGGAACAAATAGTTCTAGAATTCATACATAACCACAAAAGATCCTGAATAGCCAAAGCAATCCTGAAAAGGAAAGAATAAAGCAGGTGGAAACTCCCTTCCAAACTTCAAGCTCTACTACAAAGCCACAGTAATCAAGACAACTTGATACTGGCAAAAGGACAGACCCACAGACCAGTGAAACACAATAGAGATTCCAGATATTAAACAAACATGTATGGTCAATTAATATACGATAAAGGAGCCATGAATATACAATAGGGAAAGGATAGCCACTTTAATCGCACTAAATGTAAATGGACTGAATGCACCAGTCAAAAGACACAGAGGAAAAGAATGGACAAAAAAAAGCAAGACCTATCTATATGCTGCTTACAAGAGCTGCATCTCAACCAAAATACATACCCAGACTAAAAGTGAAGGGATGGAAATAGATATTTCATGCAAATAATAGGGGGAAAAAAAGCAGGTGTTGCAGTACCCGTGACAGACAAAACAGACTTCAAAACAAAGAAAGTAAGAACAGATAAAGAATGAGATTCTTAATAATACAAGGGTCAGTCCAACAAGAGGAAATAAGCATTAGAAATATCTTAGAACCCAACAGAGAAGCACCAACATATGTGAAACAAATACAAACACAAAAAAAGAGGAAACAGAATGCAATGTGTTCATTTTAGGAGACTTCAACACACCACTTACTCCAAACGACAGATCAACCAGACAGTAAATAAATAAGACACAGAGGCACTGAACAACATACTAGAACAGTGGACCTCACAGACATCTGCAGCCCCTCCACCCAAAAGTAATAGGATACACATTGTTCTCAAGTGCACATGGAATATTTTCCAGAATAGACCACATACTAGACCACAAAAAGAGTCCCAGTAAATTCAAAAAGATTGTAATTCTACCAGTCAACTTTTCAAATCACAAAGGTATAAAACTAGAAATAAATTCTACAGAAAACCAGAAAGGCTCACAATCACATGGAGTATTAACAACATGCTCCTAAATAATCAATGGATAAATGATCAAATAAAAAACAGAGATTAAGGAATATATGGTGACAAATGACAACAACAGCAGAATGCCCGAACTTCTGGGGTTGCAGAAAAGGCAGTTCTAGGAGAAAAGTATATAGCAATCAAGGCCAATTTAAAGAAAGAATAACAATCACAAATGAATACTCTAAGTCACTATTATTGAAACAGGAAAAAGAAGAACAAAAGAGGACCACTCTCAGCAGGAAGACAGACATTTAAAAATTACAGAAAAAAAATAAGTAAAATTGAGAAGTATAAAACATTTGAAATATCAGTGAATCCAAGAGCTGGTTCTTTGAGAAAATAAACACAATAGATAAACCCCTAGCCAGACTTATTAAGAGAATCTGCCCACAAACAGAATCAGAAATGAGAAAGGAAAAACCACGATGAACACCAGAGGAATACAAAGAATTATTAGAGAATACAATGAAAATCTGTATGCTAACAAGCGGGATAACCTAGAAGAAATGGACAAATTTCTAGAAAAATACAAACTTTGAAGACTGCCAAGGAAGAAACAAAAAATCTAAACAGACCAATTACCAGCAGCAAAATTGAATCAGTAATCAAAAATCTACCCAAGAGCAAAACTCCCTGGCCAGATTACTTCAATACTGAATTTTATCAGACATTTAGAGAAGACATAATACCCATTTTCCTTAAAGTTTTCCAAAAAATAGATGAAGAGGGAATGCTTCCAAACTCATTCTATGAAGCCAGCATGACTCTATTGTCAAAACCAGGCAAAGACCCCACCAAAAAAGAAAATTACAGACCAATATCCCTGATGAATGTAGATGCAAAAATACTCAATAAAATATTAGCAAACCGAATTCAACAGTATATCAAAAGGATCATACACCATGACCAAGTGGGATTCATCCCAGGGATGCAAGGATGTACAAGATTCGAAAATCCATCAACATCATCCACCACATCAACAAAAAGAAAGACAATAACCACATGATCATCTCCATAGATGCTGAAAAAGCATTTGACAAAATTCAACATCCATTCATGATAAAAACTCTCAGCAAAATGGGAATAGAGGGCAAGTACCTCAACATAATAAAGGACATATATGATAAACCCACAGCCAGCATTATACTGAACAGCGAGAAGCTGAAACTATTTCCTCTGAGATCGGGAACCAGGCAGGGATGCCCACTCTCCCCACTGTTATTTAACATAGTACTGGAGGTCCTAGCCACGGCAATCAGACAAAACAAAGAAATACAAGGAATCCAGATTGGTAAAGAAGAAGTTAAACTGTCACTATTTGCAGATGATATGATACTGTACATAAAAAACCCTAAAGACTCCACTCCAAAACTACTAGAACTGATATCGGAATACAGCAAAGTTGCAGGATACAAAATTAACACACAGAAATCTGTGGCTTTCCTATACACTAACAATGAACCAATAGAAAGAGAAATCAGGAAAACAATTCCATTCACCATTGCATCAAAAAGAATAAAATACCTAGGAATAAACCTAACCAAAGAAGTGAAAGACTTATACTCTGAAAACTACAAGTCACTCTTAAGAGAAATTAAAGGGGACACTAACAAATGGAAACTCATCCCATGCTCATGGCTAGGAAGAATTAATATCGTCAAAATGGTCATACTGCCTAAAGCAATATACAGATTTGATGCAATCCCTCTCAAATTACCAGCAACATTCTTCAATGAATTGGAACAAATAATTCAAAAATTCATATGGAAACACAAAAGACCCCAAATAGCCAAAGCAATCCTGGGAAAGAAGAATAAAGTAGGGGGGATCTCACTCCCCAACTTCAAGCTCTACTAAAAAGCCATAGTAATCAAGACAATTTGGTACTGGCACAAGAACAGAGCCACAGACCAGTGGAACAGATTAGAGACTCCAGAAATTAACCCAAACATATATGGTCAATTAATATTTGATAAAGGAGCCATGGACATACAATGGCAAAATGACAGTCTCTTCAACAGATGGTGCTGGCAAAACTGGACAGCTACATGTAGGAGAATGAAACTGGACCATTGTCTAACCCCATATACAAAGGTAAACTCAAAATGGATCAAAGACCTGAATGTAAGTCATGAAACCATTAAACTCTTGGAAAAAAACATAGGCAAAAACCTCTTAGACATAAACATGAGTGACCTCTTCTTGAACATATCTCCCCAGGCAAGGAAAACAACAGCAAAAATGAGCAAGTGGGACTATATTAAGCTGAAAAGCTTCTGTACAGTGAAAGACACCATCCATAGAACAAAAAGGAACCCTACAGTATGGGAGAATATATTTGAAAATGACAGATCCGATAAAGGCTTGACGTCCAGAATATATAAAAAGCTCACATGCCTCAACAAACAAAAAACAAATAACCCAATTAAAAAATGGGCAGAGGAACTGAACAGACAGTTCTCCAAAAAAGAAATACAGATGGCCAACAGACACATGAAAAGATGCTCCACATCGCTAAGTATCAGAGAAATGCAAATTAAAACTACAATGAGGTATCACCTCACACCAGTAAGGATAGCTGCCATCCAAAAGACAAACAACAACAAATGTTGGTGAGGCTGTGGAGAAAGGGGAACCCTCCTACACTGCTGGTGGGAATGTAAATTAGTTCCGCCATTGTGGAAAGCAGTATGGAGGTTCATCAAAATGCTCCAAACAGACCTACCATTTGACCCAGGAATTCCACTCCTAGGAATTTAACCTAAGAACGCAGCAATCAAGTTTGAGAAAGACAGATGCACCCCTATGTTTATCGCAGCACTATTTACAATAGCCAAGAATTGGAAGCAACCTAAATGTCCATGGGTAGATGAATGGATAAAGAAGATGTGGTACATATACACAATGGAATACTACTCAGCCATAAGAAGAGGAAAAATCCTACCATTTGCAGAAATGTGGATGGAGCTGGAGAGTATTATGCTCAGTGAAATAAGCCAAGAGGAGAAAGAGAAATACCAAATGATTTCACTCATCTGAGGAGAGTAAGAAGAAAGGAAAAACTGAAGGAACAAAACAGCAGCAGAATTACAGAAGCCAAAAATGGACTAACAGGTACCAAAGGGAAAGAAACTGGGGAGGATGGGTGGGCAGGGGGGCTAAGAGGGGGAGAAGAAGGGGGGTATTAAGATTAGCATGCATGGGGGAGGGAGAAAGGGGAGGAAGGGCTCTACAACACAGAGAGGACAAGTAGTGATTCTACATTTTGCTATGCTGATGGACAGTGACTGTAAGGTGGTTTTTAGGTGGGACCTGATATAGGGGAGAGCATAGTAAACATAGTATTCTTCATGTAAGTGTAGATTAAAGATTTTTAAAATAGAAAGAAAAGGGGGATTACTCCTTGACAGGATAAAACAATTGGTAAATCAAAGATTAACGCATGTTTTAATTATCCTTAATGTTGATCACTTAAAGGATGTCAGATGATCAGCTATGGAGGTACTCTCTTTTCTGATAATATTCCTTTCTCTTAATAAAAATAAAAATAAAAATAAAAATAAAAATAAATAAAAAATAAAAAAAGCAGTTCCCGTGTGCTGACCTCCAATGAGTTCTACACAGTGGTATAGAGGGCATGTCAAAGTGTGGGCAAAGGGTCTGTTTGTTTCTACGCAGAAGATCAAGGCCTTGCTTGGCTACCCAGAAAATGAACTAAGATATGATATGAGGAGGAGCTTCCGGTATCAGCACTCTCTGGAGGACTCGTGCCAGGGAATGATCATCAAAAAGCCTCCACAGGGATCCAGGCGATGCAGTGGTTGTGGCTGCGTCCACCCCATTTCCTGGACTTGCCATTGGAATGAGGAGGGAGGTATCTAGGCTGGCATGTGCATACAGTGAAACAACGAATTTCACCGGATCTGTACTGTTGGAACTCAACCAGGAGTTGGGAGGGGTGCAAGTTGTAGCGCTCCAAAATCTTACGACTATAGACTATCTATGGTTAAAAGAACATATGGGATGTGAACAGATCCCAGAAATGGGCTGCTTTAATTTGTCTGATTTCTCTCAGACTGTTCAAGTACAGTTGGACAATATCCATCATATCATAGACTAATTTTCACAAATGCCTAGGGTGCCTAAATGGTTTTCTTGGCTTCACTGGAGATGGATGGTAATTATAGATTTGCTTTGTTTATGTCACTGCATTCCTATTATGTTAATATGTGTGCACAAGTTAGTTAGTAGTTTAAAACCTATACATACTTAAGGTACTCTACAAGAAGATATGTCAAAGAAATAATTAATCCTCCCATGTTTTCTTCCATATGCTACCGCTATAGCTTTTCTTCTTCCTTCCTAATTACAACCCTTAAATAGAATTCGTGCCTCATATCGAATTTACCGAGTATCGCAATTCCTCCAGGTGGTAAAGATACCTCGAGACAAGTGCTGGGCATAGAAGCCACAGGGCATAAATATGCAAAGAAGTAAAAAGCTAACCTTTTCAAACAATAAGGCTTCTCTCTCACTTACCAACTTTACATTTCCCTGTATGGCGCCGGAAGATGACTGGTTAGCCAGAGACGGGTAAGATTCCTCAAGGGAGGAACAACCTAAGACAGGCACAGTCGCAGGGAGGCCATCAGGTGAGAAATTGGGGAACAACAGTGGTGAAGCTTAGAACCTCACCCCCTGTGTGTTGAGAGAAAGCTTCTGCATCCATGGATGTTTTATTGCCCTTGTCTAGCTCGGATTAGCACATAGTCTACAGGCACACACCTGATCATCTACAATTGCTCTCTTACAACACTAAACTATGTTTTATCTTGCATCTACCTACCACTTCAGCAGTTTATTAAAAATAAAAATAATAATAATAATAAAGGGAGAAATGTGGGATCTACATATAAATCAAGTATAAAAATCAAATGAATATTCATATTTGACCTGATTGTTTATAGTTCATAATGCGTGATCAGAACCAAAAGTTTCTGTGATGACTGCCCTTGTACTGTTCACCATGTAAGAACTTATTCACTATGTAAGAATTCGTTCACTATGTAAGAACTTGTTCATTATGCTTCAGAAGATTGGAGACTGATGAGAACTAGGCTTGAGATGGATTAATGATTGTGCATTGAGCATTGACTCCCCTATACAGAATTTTATTGTTGTTAACAACCATTTGATCAATAAATATGAGAGATGCCCTCTCAAAAAAAAAAAAAACCTAAAATGTAGAAATACCATCTGACCCAGGAATTCCACTCCTAGGAATTTACCCTAAGAATACAGCAGCCCAGTATTAAAAAGACATAGGTACCCTTGTGTTTATCATGACACTATTTACAATAGCGAAGAAATGGAAGCAACCTAAGACTCCATCAGTAGATGAATGGATAAAGAAGAAGTGGTACATATACACAATGGAATACTATTCAGTCATAAGAAGAAAAACAATTCTACCATTTGCAACAATATGGATGGAGCTAGAGGGTATTATGACCAGTGGAATAAGCCAGACAGAGATAGATGAGTATCAAATGACTTCACTCTTCTGTGGAGTATAGGAACAAAGATAAAACTGAAGGAATAAACAGCAGCAGAATCACAAAACCCAAGAATTTACCAGGAGTTATCAAATGTAAAGGGAGTGGGGTGGATGGGTGGAAAGGAAAGGATAAATGGGAAAAGGGACATTAATATTAGCACACATAATGTAGCAGGTGGGCACGGGGAAGGCATTATAACAGAGAGAAGACAAGTACTGTTTCTACAGCATTTTGCTACGCTGATGGAATGTGACTATAATGAGGTATGTGGTGGGAATTTGATAATGGATCAAGTCTAGTAACCATAATGTTGCTCATGTAATTGTACATTAATGATGCATAAATAAAAAAAGAAAGCAGAATAATTGAATAGTAACTAAGGGCAAAAATAAAATCAGATATCCACAAAAGTGAGCAAGTGAAACACAAAAGAGTACTGAATAAAACACCTAACATATAAAGAGGGGAGGAGGAAGAATAAAAAGGGGTGAAATAAAGAATCATCAAACTGCGTTTATAATAGTGTAATTAGTGAGTTAAAGTTAGGCAGTTAGATACTGAAGAACATAGTCTTGAACCTTTGGTAACCACAAATCCATTGCCTGTAAATGGCAATAAGTACGTATTTACAATTACTTCAAAAAGAATAAAACACCTATGAATAAACCCAACCAGGAGGTGAAATACCTGCACTCTGAAAACTGTAAGACTCTGAGATTAAAGATGACGATATGAGACATGAGACAGAGGCTTCCACCTAAAACCACATATAATACAAAAATATAATTAATACAACTAGTCCTGAAAGAACAACAGGAGAGAGGACTGCACCAGACTGCATACATCTGGAGAAGAGAGAAGACCTCATGGAACAAGGTAACATACCAAAGCTGTGGACCAGCGAGACGTATTCCATTTCCCCCCACTCCCCCACCTCAGCTCAATGGTGGGAGGAAGAGAAATGAAGCAGGGAGGGAGTGGAGTCCACAGACTGCTGAATACCTAACTCTGGAGATCTTCTCTGGGAGAAGAAACATACATTTCATGGTGCTTGCATGGTACTCTCATGATTAGCAGATTGAAAAGCTAAGACAGGCAGAATTCCTGGAGAGACTGAGATTCCAGCCACTTGTGGAATGCAGGGATCCAAATCCAGCTGCTCTGGGACAAAAGAAAGGTGGGTAGTCTGAGAGACTTCCTAACAAGGAAGCACTTAGCAAGAGGGCTGCTAAAGTGGCAAGGATTGCACAGAGCTTACTGCTCAGGAGAAAGGACAGGTAGACAATATTGTCTGGGAGTACCCTACCAAGCAGGTTGGGAGCTTTCATGATCTTCAGGTGCTCCAGCTCCCTGGATAGCTACACAGCTCCAAGGAACCCCTCCATGATACGCAGCCTACTGTAACTTTCTTCCAGCCAGCCCCACCTGGCTTGCAAATCAGCAAACCCTACCCTGGCATAAGGTGAGCCAGAGGGAAGGCATGCCTACAGAAATTACAAATGCAATGCATACAGGCTTATACCTGTGTGATCAGCCCACAGGTTCATGCAGTGGAGACAGGCATAGCAGCTGGGAAGCGGGAAACTGCACTTTCTTCTCCCCCAGGCACCAATTCCACTCCCCTGCAACCCCCAACATTGCTTCAGGGACTGAGAAGTTCAAGAAAGTAGAGCTTCTAGGCACAAGGGGGTTCCATATACAAATATGAAATGCCAAAGGAACCTGGTTCAAAGTAAAATTATCAGCATAACTCCTGAGAAAGATTTAAATGACAACAACCTCATAAATCTTCCTGAAAGGGAGTTCAAAATAAAAATCATGAAGATGCTCATGGAGGTACAGAAAGATATTCAAGAACTCAGGAATGAATTCTGGTCAGAGATGCAATTATTGAAGAGCACAGTGGAGAGTATTAAAAGCAGATTAGATAGGGTGGAGGAGATGATAAATGAAATAGAAACAAGAGAAGAAGAACACAAAGAATCTGAGGCTCAGCGAGAAAAAAGGATCACTAAGAATGAAAGAATATTGAGAGAATTGTGTGACCAATCCAAATGGAACAACATTCACATTATAAGGGTACCAGAAGAAGGAGAGAGAGAAACAAAAGGGTAGAAAGTGTCTTTGAGGAGTTAATTGCTGAAAACTTCCCCCATCTGGGGAAGGAGATAGTCTCTCAGGCCATGGAGGTACACAGATTTCCCAACACAAGACCCAAGAGAGACAACACCAAAACATATAGTTATTAAAATGGCAAAGAACAAGAATAAGGACAGACTATTAAAAGCAGCCAGAGAGAGAAATAAGATCACATACAAAGGAAAGCCCATCAGGCTAACATCAGACTTCTCAGCAGAAACCTCACAGGCCAGAAGGGAGTGGCATGATGTATTTAATGCAATGAAACAGAAGGGCCTGGAACCAAATAACTTTATCTGACAAGATTATCATTTTAATTTGAAGGAGGGATTAAACAATTTCCAGATAAGCAAAACCTGAGAGAATTTACCTACTCCAAACCATCTCTACAGTGTATTTGGGGGGAATTTCTATAGATGGAAGTGTTCCTAAGATTTAATAGTTGTCACCACAGGCAATAAAACCACAATAAAGAAAGCAGAACAACTAATTATTAAGCAAATGCAAAATTAAGTTAACAATCCCCAAAGTCAATCAAGGTATAGACAAAGAGTAGAGAATATGATACATAATATATAAAGAATGGAGGAAGAAGAAAAAGGAGAGAAAAAGAACCTTTAGATTGTGTTTGTAATTGCATATTGTGACTTAAGTTAGACTCTTAGATAATAAGGAAGTTACCTTGAACCTTTGGTAACCATGAATCTTAAGCCTGCAATGCCAATCAGTGCCTGTCTATGAAAATCGCCCTAAATGGACATGGACTGAATGCACCAATCACAAGACACAGAGTCACAGAAGTGATAAAAAAAAAAAAAAAACAAGACCTGTCTATATGGTGCCTACAAAAAACACTCTAAACCCCACACATACACACACTAATAATGAAGGGAAGGAAAAAATATTTCTTGCAAAAAGTAGGGAGGAAAAACCAGGAGTTGCAGTACTTCTATCAGACAAAATAGACGTCAAAACAAAGAAAGGCACAAGAGACAAAGAAGGATATTAGATAAGGATAAACAGGTCAATCCAATAAGAAGATATAACTGTTATAAACATATATGCACCCAACACAGGAGCACCCACATATGGGAAACAAATACTAACAGAATTATAAGGGGAAGTAGAATGCAATGCATTCATTCTAGAAGACTTCAGCACTCCACTAACTCTGAGGGACAGATCAACAAGACAGAAAATAAGCAAGGAAACAGAGCCACTGAACAACACATTGGAACAGATGGACCTAACCGACATCTACAGAACTCTACAACCAAAAGCAGCAGAATACACATTCTTCTAAAGTGCACATGGAATATTTTCAAGAATAAATCATATACTATGGCACAAAAAGAGCCTTGCTAAATTCAAAAGATTGAAATTGTACCAACCAGTTTCTGAGACCACAAAGATGTGAAACTAGAAATAAATTATGCAAAGAAAATGTAAAATCCTGCAAACACATGGAGGCTTCACAACATGCTCCTAAATAACCAATGGATCAATTACCAAATAAAAACAGAGATCAAACAATATATGGACACAAATGACAACAATAATTCAACACTGCAAAATCTGTGAGACACAGCCAAGGTTGTGCTAAGAGGAAAGTATATAGCAATAGAGGCCTAACTCAAGAAATAAGCACAATCCCATATAAGCAGCCTAAACTCACAATTAATGAAATTAGAAAAAGAACAACAAATGAGGCCCAAAGACAGTAGAAGGAGGGACATAATAAAGATTAGAGCAGAAATAAATAAAATTGAGAAGAATAAAACAATTGAAAGAATCAGTGAAAGCAAAACCTGTTTCTTTGAGAAAATAAACAAAATAGATAAACCCCTAGCCAGACTTATCAAGAAAAAAAGAGTCTACACAAATAAACAGAATCAGAAATGAGAAAGGAAAAATAACTATGGACACCACAGAAATACAAAGAATTATTAGAGAATACTATGAAAAATTATATGCTAACAAACAGGATAACCTAGAAGAAATGGACAACTATCTAGAAAAATACAACCTTCCAAGGCTGACCAAGGAAGAAACAGAAAATCTGAACAGACCAATTACCAGCAACGAAATTCAACTGGTAATCAAAAACCTACCTAAGAACAAAACTCCTGGACCAGACGGCTTCACCGCTGAATTTTATCAAACATTTAGTGAAGAACTAATACCCATTATCCTTAAAGTTTTCCAAAAAATAGAAGAGGAGGGAATAATTCCAAACTCATTCTATGAGGCCAGCATTACTCAAAAATCAAAAACAGGCAAAGACACCACAAAAAATAGAAAATTACAGAATATCCCTGATGCACATAGATGAAAAAATACTCAACAAAATATTAGCAAACTGAATTCAAAAATACATCAAAAAGATCATCCATCATGATCAAGTTGGATTTATGCCAGGGATGCAAGAATGGTACAACATTCAAAAATCCATCACCATCATCCACATCAACAAAAAGAAGAACAAAAACCACATGATCATCCCCATAAATGCTAAAAAGCATTTTACAAAATTCAACATCCATTAATTATAAAAATTCTCAACAAAATGGGCATAGAGAGCAAGTACCTCAACATAATAAAGGCCATATATGACAAACCCACATCCAACATTATACTTAACAGTGAGAAGATGAAAGCTTTTCCTTTAAGATCAGAACAACACAAGGATGCCCACTCTCCCCACTTCTATTCAACATAGTACCAGAGCTCCAAGTGATGGCAATCAGACAACACAAAGAAATAAAAGGCATCCAGATAGGCAAGGAAGAAGATAAACTGTCCCAATTTGCAGATAACATTACATTGTACATAAAAAACCCTATAGAATCTGCTCCAAAACTTCTAGATCCACAAAGCCTAATTTGGCTACCCAGAAAATGAACTAAGATACGACATGAAGAAGAACTTCCAACATCAGCACTCTCTGGAAGACTCATACCAGAAGATGATCATCAAAAAACCTCCACAAATATCCAGGCGATGCTGCAGTTGTAGCTGCATCCATCCCACCATTTCCTGGACTTGCCATTGGAATGAAGAAGGAGATATCTAAGCTGGCCTGTGCATACAGTAAAACAACAAATTTGACTGGATCTATACTGTTGGAACTCAACCAAGAATTAGGAGAAATGAAAGTTGTAGCACTCCAAAATCTTACTACTACAGACTATCTACGGTTAAAAGAATATATGGGATGTGAACAGTTCCCAGAAATGGGTTGCTTTAATTTGTCTGATTTCTCTCAGACTGTTCAATACAGTTGGACAATATCCATCATATCATAGACAAATTTTCACAAATGCCTAGGGTGCCTAACTGGTTTTCTTGGCTTCACTGGAGATGGCTGGTAATTATAGATCTGCGTTGTTTATGTAACTGCATTCCTACTATGTTAATATGTGTGCACAATTTAGTTAGTAGTTTAAAACCTATACATGCCTAAGTTACTCTACAAGAAGATATGTCAAAGAAATAATCAATCCTCCCATGTTTTCTTCCATCTGCTACCTCTATAGCTTTTCTTCTTCCTTCCTAATTACAACCCTTAAATAGAATTCGTGCCTCATACCGAATTTACCGAGTATCATAATTCCTCCAAGTGGTAAAGATACCTCAAGACAACTGCTGGGCATAGAAGCCACAGGGCATAAATCTGCAAAGAAGTAAAAAGCTAACCTTTGCAAACAATATGGCTTCTCTCTCACTTACCAACTTTACATCTCCCTGTATGGCCCTGGAAGATGACTGGTTAGCCAGAGATGGGTAAGATTCCTCAAGGGAGGAACAACCTAAGACAGGCACAGTCACAGGGGGGCCATCAGGTGAGAAATTGGGGATCAACAGTGGTGAAGCTTAGAACCTCAACCCCCTGTTTTGAGAGAAACCCTCTGCATCCGTGGATGTTTTATTGCCCTTGTCTAGCTTAGATTAACACATAGTCTACAGGCACACACCTGATCATCTACAATTGCTCTCTTACAACACTAAACTATGTTTTCTACCTTTATCTTGCATCTACCTACCACTTTAGCATTTTATTAAAAATAAAAATAATAATAATAATAATAATAATAAAGGTAGAAATGTGGGATCCACATATAAATCAAGTATAAAAAGCAAACGAATATTTTAAAAAAAGTAAATCATGTTCTGTGCTACTGTTAATGAAAAAAAATCACATTTTCTTCTGAAACCAAAGTAATTCTGACTTTTGAGTAGAACATCTCTGACGATATTCTTTGTGCCTTTAAGTACTAATTTGTTCAAAGTATCTTTTAATGATTGAAGATGGATGCACATTATTTCCATTGAAATAAATATATCTTCTACATTGAAAAAAAACTTCTAGATCTAATATCTGAATTCAGCAAAGTTGCAGGATACAAAATTAATACACAGAAATCTGTGGCATTCCTATACACTAACAATGAACTAGCAGAGAGAGAAATCAGGAAAACAATTCCATTCACAATTGCATCATACCTAGGAATAAACCTAACCAAGGAAGTGAAAGACCTATACTCTGAAAACTACAAGATACTCATGAAATTAAGGGAGATACCAATAAACAGAAACACATCCCGTGCTCATGGATAGGAAGAATTAATACTGTCAAATGGCCCTCCTGCCTAAAGCAATCTATAGATTCAATGCAATTCCTATCAAAATAACAAGTGCATTATTCAATGAGCTAGAGAAAATCATCCTAAAATTCATATGGAACCACAAAAGACCTTGAATAACCAAAGCAGTCCTGAGAAGGAAGAATAAAGCAGGGGGAATTTCACCTCCCAACTTCAAGCTGTACTACAAAGCCACAGTAATCAAGATAACTTGGTACTGCCCCAAGATCAGACCCATAGACCAATGGAACAGATGAAAGAGCCCTGATATAAACCCAAGCTTATATGGTCAATTAATATATGATAAAGGAGTCATGGATATACAATGGGGAAATGACAGCCTCTTCAACAGATGGTATTGGCAAAACTGGATGGCTATATGCAAGAGAATGAAACTGGATTATTATCTAGCCCCATACACAAAAGTAAACACAAAATGGATCAAAGACCTGAATGTAAGTCATGAAACCATAAAACTCTTAGAGGAAAACATAGGCAAAAATATCTTGAATATAAACATGAGCAACTTTTTCCTGAACGCATCTCCTCAGGCAAAGGAAACAAAATAAAAATGAACAAATAGGACTACATCATGCTAAAAAGCTTCTGTACAGCAAAGAACACCATCAGCAAAACAAAAAGGCATCCTACAGTATGGGAGAATATATTTGTAAATGACATATCCGACAAGGGGTTAACATCCAAAATATATAAAGAACTTACACACCTCAACACCCAAAAAGCAAATAACCTGATTAACAAATGGGCAGAGGATACGAAGAGACAGATCTCCAAAGAAGAAATTCAGATGGCCAACAGACACATGAAAAGATGCTCCACATCACTAATCAATCAGGGAGATGAAAATGAAAACCACAATGAGATATCACCTCACACCAGTAAGGATGGCCAGCATCGCAAAGCCTAAGGACAACAAATGCTGGCGAGGAAGAGAGGGGAACCCTCCTACACTGCTGATGGGAATGTAAGCTAGTTCAACCATTATGGAAAGCAACATGGAGTTCTTCAATAAACTAAAAATAGAAATACCATTTGACCTGGGAATCCCACTTCTTGGAATATACCCAAAGAATACAACTTCTCAGGTTTAGAAAGACATATGCACCCCTATGTTCATTGCAGCACTTTTTACAATTGCCAAGATATGGAAACAACCTAAGTCCATCTGTAGATGAATGGATAAAGAAGAGGTGGTACATATATACAATGGAATACTATTCAGCCATAAGAAAGAAACAAATCCTACCATTTGCAACAACATGGATGGAGCTGGAGGACATTATGCTCAGTGAAATAAGCCAGGCGTAGAAAGACAAATGCCAAATGATTTCTCTCATTTGTGCAGTATAACAATGAAGCAAAACTGAAGGAACAAAATGGCAGCAGACTCAGAAACTCCAAGAATGAACTAGTCATTACCAAAGGGGAGGGGTGTGGTTTGGTGGGTGGGGAGGGAGGGAGGGAGAAGGGGACAGAGGTGTATTGTTTGGTACACATGGTGTGGGGTATCACGGGGAGAACAATGTATAACAGAAAAGGGACATAGTAGATCTCCAGCAACTTGCTGCACTGATGGACATTGACTGCATTGGGGTATGGGTGGGGACTTGATAATGTGAGTGAATGTAGTTACCACATTGTTTTTTCATGTGAAACCTTCATAAGAGTGTATATCAATCATACCTTAATAAAAAAATAAAATAAATTAGTCACAGTGATGGAAGTACAGCACAGGGTATATGTCAACAATATTGTAATTTCTTTATGCGTTGATGGATTGTAACTACATCAACTGTAGTGAGCATTTTGGATGTACATAATTGCCCAATCACTAGGCTTTATATCTGGAGCCAATATAATATTGTATATCAACTATACCTTAATGAAAGTTATTTTAAAAGAAAGGAAATGGCTAACCCACAAAATATATAGACTCACACATGATGAAATCATCATAAACTAATTCTCATTGGCATATGCTTTTTAACCTATTCAATAGATTTTTTTCCTGTAAACACTCAGAATGGAGAAGAAACTGTGAAGTCTATGTATTGCTCACTGCTGGTGCAGGGATGTATTTGAAAGCACTCCTTGCTTTTGATCTTTCTCATCAATATGGAAATAATAAAAAATACCCTATCTTAAAAATAAAAAGCAATGGACAAACTTCACTGTGCATCTCCTCACAGCTAACAATCTACCTGACATCCTGAATTAGAGGGACACTTGGACTTAAGTTCTGCTAGCAATTAACTGTCATAATGATATCTGATTTGCTGAATTCTAAGTTCATAATTATTTTCAGCTTCCTAAATAATTACATCACTTTGTTAAACAAGTAAGCAAACAAACATAATCCTCTCTAGGCTGGGGACCAGGCTATACTGGCTCTCAGGTGACCACCAATAGCATTTTTTCTTGAATTTGCTTCTCTCTGACTCTTACCTGCCAGGTCCGCTGGGCTCTCAGACTCACCTGAAAGAGGTCCCTAAGAGCAAGGTCTCCCTGTGGAAGTCAGAATTCCTCCCTGGGTGGCTTATGATGGAGAATGAAGCTTTGTCCCCAGATAAGACAGCATGAAGGCCTCAAGCTTTGGTGCCTCATTCAGTTATAGGATTCCAGAAGCACAACCAGGTCCTGTGTAGCCCACGGTGGTGCATGCTGAGGGACTGCAGCACATGAGGTATTTACAACTCCCTGTGCCTGCTCATTAGTCACTGCTTCAATTGTTAGTCCTGCCTCTGAGCACATCACACCCTGTGGCACACAGGTCTGGACACAACAGGAAATTTCCTGTTGATTTTTCTATTCCCAAGACCACGTTAGAAGTCAGGCGAATCCTATTTTGACTTCCCCCACCATCAAGATGTCTAACGTTCCAGCACCTGAACACATCCATGAGTTAAAGTTTCTCCAAGGTCTAGACTGAGGAACTACATGAATTAGGTCTTTTGGTCTCAAAGCATTCACATGCCATGGACCCACATACCTTTCTATCTACCAAAATTTCCCATTTCCCTCTTCAGTGATGTGGCAATCTCGATTACACTGATGTAAAACTTTGGCTCTACACTCGTTGACTTCAGGACATACTTGCCAAAGCAATGAGGGTTTGCCTACACATGTTGGAAATTTGTAACTGCCAGTTAGTCCCACATTATGAAATTTTGTTAACTGTAAAAAATTGATATATGTATCATATTCTATACAGTAGAGCTTTTCAAAGGAGGATGTTTGTTTTTGTGGATAAATACACAGAATTGGAAATGATGAGCCATAGGACAATTGAATTTTTAATTAGTTGAGGAACATCCATACAGTTTTCCATAGTGGCTGCACCAATTTATGTTCCTGACAGTGCACAGGGGTTCCTTTTAATCCTCATGCCAATCCTTGTTATTTATTTATTTATATTAAGGTATCATTGATATAGACTCTTATGAAAGTTTCACAAGAAAGATAATGTGGTTATTACATTCACCATTATTAATTTCCCCTCATACCTCATTGCAGTCACTGTCCATCAGTGTAGTAACAAACTAGAGTCCCTATTTGCATTCTCTGAACTACGCTGTCTTCCCCATGACCCCCACACACACCATGTGTATCAATCATGATACACCACAACCCCCTTCTCCCTCACTCCCCACCTGCCTTCCCCCACCCATCCCCTTTGGTAACCACTAGTCCTTTCATGGAGTTGTGAGTCTGCTGCTATTTTGTTCTTCAGTTTTGCTTCGTTGCTATACTGCATAAATGAGGGAAAGCATTTAGTATTTGTCTTTCTCTGTTCATCTTATTTCACTGACCATAATACTCTCTAGCTCCACCCAAGTTTTTGCAAATGGTAGGGTTTGTTTCCTATCACTGAATAATATTCCATTGTGTATATGTACCACATCTTCTTTACCCATTCATCTAATGAGGTATACTTAGGTTGCTTCCATATCTTGGCTATTGTAAATAGTGCTGAGATAAACATAGGGTTACATATGTCTTTTTGAATCTGAGAAATTGTTTTCTTTGGGTAAATTCCTAGGAGTGGAATTCCCGGGTCAAATGGTATTTTTATTTTTAGTTTTTTGAGGAACCTCCATATTCCTTTCCACAAATGGTTGAACTAGTTCGAATTCCCACCAGAAGTGTAGGAGGGTTCCCCTTTCTTTGCATCCTCACCAGCATTTATTGTTCCTAGTCTTTTCTATGTTGGCCATCCTAAATGGTATGAGGTGATATCTCATTGTGGTTTTACTTAGCATTTCCCTGATAATTAGTGATGTGGAGAATCTTTTCATGTGCCTGTTGGCCATCTGAATTTCTTCTTTGGACAAGTGTCTGTTCATATCTTCTGCCCATTTTTAAATAGGGTTACTTTCTTGTTGGGTGTTGCATGTGAGTTCTTTATATATTTTGGATGTTAAACCCTTGTTGGATATGTCATTAACAAATATATTCTTCCATAATGTAGGATGTCTTTTTGTTCTGCCTATGGTGTCCTTCACTGTACAGAATTTTTTTAGCTTGATGTAGTCCCATTTTTCATTTTTGCTTTTGTTTCCCTTGCCCAAGGAGATGTGTTCAGGAAAAAGTTGCCCATGTTTATATTTAAGAGATTTTTGCCTATGTTTTCTTCTAAGAGTTTTATGGTTTCATGTATTACATTCAGGTCTTTGATGCATTTTGAGTTTACTTTTGTGGATGGAGTTAGACAATAATCCAGTTTCATCTCTCTATGCACCCTTATGTTTATTGCAGCACCACAACAACCATACAGAGGCTTCTCCCTTCATGCAGCTAACTGGCACAGAGAGTGGACATGGGCACAGAGTCTGGGAGGCACAAAGGAGCTCTGTTCTCATGGCAGAACTTGCTTTGCTCACTTGTGTCCCCCACCAGAACTCTAGGCCAGTCCAAGGGCCGCTAAGCCCATAACAACTTAAGGGAATAACCCAGAGGGTACTCCCTGCGTGCACTTTACTGGCACAGACAGAGGAGATGGGCATGAAGACCGGGAGACATGAAGGGTCCTTGACCCTACAGCAGGCACATGTGCTACTGGCCTGCAAACACCGCCACTGCCCTAGGCCATCCCGAGGGCTGCACCACCCACAGAATAGGGGATAACCCAGAGGCTCCTCCCTGTGTATAGTTTACTGGTACAGACAGTGGAGACAGGCAATGCAACGGCAAGCAGGAAGGGACTTTGTTCTCCCATCTGACAATCATGCCACTCACCGGTGGCCACTCCCATTGCTGTGAAAAGGCAAAAGAACTTTGCTCAATCCAAAATCCCTCAAACACCAGAAAGAGGGCTTGGTGAGAGTAAAATCACCAATCTTCCTGAAAAACAATTCAAAATAAAAGTCACAAGCATAGTGATGGAACTACAGAGAAATATTCAAGAGCTAAGTGATGAATTCAGGAGGGAGAAAACAGGAGTGAAACAAACAATGGAAGAATTTAAGAGCAGACTGGATGAAGTGGAAGAGACTGTTAATGGAATAAAAATCAGAGAACAGGAATACAGAGAAGCTGAGGCAGAGAGAGATAAAAGGATCTCTAGGAATGAAAGAAATTAAGAGAACTGTGGGACCAATCAAAATGGAAGAATATTCATTTATAGGGGTCCTAGAAAAAGAAGGGAGAGAAAAGGGATAGAAAGTGTCTGAAGAAATAATTGCTGAAAACCTCCCCAATCTGGGGAAGGAAATCATCTCTCATGCCATCGAAGTCCACAGATCTCCCAACACAAGGGACCCAATGAGGACAACACCAGGACATATAATTAAAATGGCAAGATCAAAGACAAGGATGGAGAAAAGCAGCCAGAAAGAGAAAAAAGATCACCTACATCAGACTTCTCAGCAGAAACCATACAGGCTAGAAGGGAATGGCATGATATATTCAATGCAATTACACAGAGGGGATTGGACCAAGAGCAGTCTATCCAGTAAGATTACCATTCAGATTTGAGGGAGGAACTAAACAATACCCAGATAAGCAAAAGTTGAGGGAATTTACCTCCCACAAACCATCTCTAGAGAGTATTTTAAAGGGACTGCTCTAGTTGGAAGTATGCCTGAGGCTAAATAGCTGTCACAGGAGAAAATAAAACCAAAGCAAAGAAAGTAGACTAACTAAATACTAACTAATTGCAAAATAAAATTGGCTATATACAAAGTGAGTCAAGAGAAACACAGAGTACAGAATAATAAAACACAACATATAAAGAATCGAGGAGGAAGAAATAGAAGGGAGAGAAATAAAGAATCATCAGACTGTGTTTATCATAGTGAAATAAGTGAGTTAGTTTAGACAGTTAGATAGTAAAGAAGCTGCCATTTAACCTTTGGTAACCATGAATCCAAAGCCTGCAATGGCAGTAAGGACATATCTATTGATAGTGACCCTAAATTTAAATGAACTGAATGCACCAATCAAAAGACACAGTTACACAATGGATAAAAAAACAAGACAATCTATATGCTGGCTACAAGAGATTCACTTCAAAACCAAAGACATGCACAGACTATAAGTGCAGGGATGGGAAATGTTATTTCATACAAACAATAGGTGTTGCAGAAAAAAGCAGGTGTTTCAGTACTTCTATCAGACAAAAATAGACTTCAAAATAAAGAAAGTAACAAGAGACAGAGAAGGACATTACATTATGATAAAGGGGTCAGTCCAACAAGAGGACATAATCATTATAAATATCTATGAACCCAACACAGGAACACCTACATATATGAAACAAATACTAACATACATAAAGGAGGAAGTAGAATACAATGCATTCATTTTAGGAGACCTCAACCTACCACTCATTCCAAAGGACAGATCCACCAGACAGAAAATAAGTAAGGACACAGAGACACTGAAAAACACATTACAACAGATGGATGTAATAGACATCTATACAACATTCCACCTGAAAGCAGCAGGATACACATTCCTCTCAAGTGCACATGGAACACTTTCCAGAATAGATCACATGCTAGGACACAAAAAGAGCCTCAGTAAATTCACAAAGATTAAAATTGTGTCATCAACTTCTCTGATCACAAAGATATAAAACTAGAAATGAATTGTACAAAGAAAACAAAATGGCCCACAAACACATGGAAGGTTAACAACATGCTCCTAAATAATCAATGGATCAATGACCAAATTGAAACAGAGATCAATCAATATACAGAGACAAATGAAAACAACAGCACAATGCACCAACTTCTGTGGGACACAGTTCTAAGAGGAAAGTACATAGTAATACAGGCCTGTTTAAAGAATGAAGAACAATCCCAAATGAATAGTCTATGTCCACAATTACTGAAACTGGAAAAAGAAGAACAAATGAGGCCCAAAGTCAGTAGAAGAGACTGAATACAAATAAGAGAAGAAATAAATAAAATTGAGAAGAATAAAACAATAGAGAAAATTAATGAAACCAAGAGCTGGTTCTTCAAGTAAATAAACAAAATAGATAAACCCCTAGCCAGACTTATCAAGAAAAAAAGAGAATCCACACACATAAACAGAATCAGAAATGAGGAAGGGAAAATCACTACAGGCACCACAGAAATACAAAGGATTATAAGAGAATAGTATAAAAAACTACATGCTAACAAACTGGATAACCTAGAAGAAATGGTCAACTTTCTAGAAAAATACAACCTTCAAAGACTGACCCAGGAAGAAACAGAAATTATAAACAGACCAATTAACAGCAACCAATTAACAGCAATCAAAGAACTATCCAAAAACCCCTGTACCAGATGGATTCACTGATGAATTTTATCAGACATTTAGAGAAGACAGAGTACCGATTCTCCTTAAAGTTTTCCAAAAAATAAGTAAGGACACAGAGGCACTGAAAATAGAAAAGGAAGGAATTCTTCCACACTCATTCTATGAAGCCAGCATCACTCTAATACACAAACCAGGAAAAGACACCACAAAAAAAGAAAACTATAGCTCAATATCCCTGATGAACATAGATACAAAAATACTCAACAAAATATTAGTAAACCTAATTGAAAAATACATCAAGAGGATCATACATTATGATCAAGTGGGATTCATCCCAGGGATGCAAGGATGGTGCAACATTTGAAAATCCATCAACATTATCCACCACATCAAAAAAAGGACAAAAACCACATGACCATATCCATAGATGCAGAAAAAGCAATTGACAAAATTCAACATCATTCATGATAAAAACTCTCAACAAAATTTGCATAGAATACAAGTACCTCAACATATTAAAGGCCATATATGACAAACCCATGGCCAGTATCATACTTAAAAGTGAGAAGCTGAAAGTTTTTTCTCTAATATCAGGAAGAAGACAAGGATGCCCACTCTGCCCACTTTTATTCCACAAAGTTCTGGAGGTCATAGCCACAGCAATGAAACAACACAAGAAATAAAAGGCAACCAGATCGGCAAGGAAGAAGTTAAACTGTCAATGTTTGCAGACGAAATGATATTGTACACAAAAAAACCATAAGATTCCACTCCAAAACTACTAGGATATCTGAATTCAGCAAAGTTGCAGGATACAAAATTAATACACAGAAATCTGTTCCATTCCTATACACTAATGATGAACTAGCAGAAAGAGAAATCAGGAAAACAATTCCATTCACTACTGCATCAAAAACAATAAAATACCTAGGAATAAACCAAACCAAAGAAGTGAAATACCTGTACCCTGAACACTAAAGACACTCTTAAGAGAAATTAAAGAGGACACTAAAAAATGGGAATTCATCACATGATCTTGGTTAGGAAGAAATAATGTTGTCAAAATGACAATCCTGCCTAAAGCAATCTACAGATTCAATGCAATCCCTATCAAAATACTGAAAGTATTCTTCAACAAACTGGAACAAATTGTTTTAAAATGCATATGGACCCACAAAAGACCCTGAATAACCAAAGAAACCCTGAAAAGGAAGAATAAAACATGGAGGATCTCTCTTCCCAACTTTAAACTCTACTACAAAACTATAGTAATCAAGACAATTTGGTACTGGCACAAGAGCAGACCTAGAGACCAGGGTAACAGAACAGAGATCCCAGATATTAAACCAAGTCAATTAATATATGATAAAGGAGCCATGGATATAAAATGGGGAAATGACAGCCTCTTCAACAGCTTGTGCTGGCAAAACTGGAAAGCTGCATATAAGAGAATGAAACTGGATTACTGTCTAACTCCATACACAAAAGTAAACTCGAAGTGGATCAAAGACCTGAATATAAGTCATTAAACAATAAAACTCTTAGAAGAATACATATGCAAAACTCTCTTGAATATAAACATGAGCAACTTTTCATGAATCATTCTTTAGTTTATCAATCTGTTTGCAATAGATTCCTATACGTTGAAATAGATCCCATCAACACCGTCTATTATTTTTCTTGTGGCCTCTTTAAAGGTCACCTTGTAATGTACGAGTCTATGTACCCTGCTCTGAGGACTGCTTTCACTCCACAAGGTGCACACATGTGCACATACACACACACACACTCCATGGTGGCAACCTGGGCTGTGTTCTTACCATGCCTTTCTCACCTCCAGCCTGAGTGATTAAGCTAAGATCGGCTATAACTCAAGCTCTGTAGATTAGTAATCATTCCCATAAAGGATGTAGAAATGGAACCTGAAATTTCAATTAGTAGACTTCCCAAGGACTAATAAAAGGAACCAGATTGGTATGCTTATTTTGTGCCCTGGATTTGAAGAAATATAACAAAACTCTTCAACAAACATAAGGATAAAGAGAGAGGGGAAATTAAGGAGGGAGATAGAAACAGAGAAACGTGAAATGGGCTGAGTTGGAAAAAAAAGTCTGATAGTTCAGGGGTCCCAGAGAGACTGCAAGGAATAAAAAGCATCCTTGGTTCTGGCAACATTCAACTCTTATTTTATCTCCTAACTGTTCAGCAAAATAATAATGGAACAAAAGTAAATTTGGATAGAAGACAAAGTATTGCTACATTTATGGTGTCAATCACCCAGAATGAACTTGTCAAAAGAAAAAAATGCTGAGAGAATAAACCAACACTTCACCAAAGGAAATATACACAGTTCAACAAAAGTTGGACACATTATTTATGAAGCAGTGAGAGTCATGTCATCTGTGCCTATTCCATGATTATTTGACCAACTGTATTTTACTTTTTACTGAGGTATAGTTGATATACAATACTATATTGGTTTTACATGATCTTATGGGGGTAAGAAAGCTCCTCGCTCACTTTTCTTACAAGGTATCTTTTCTCAGTTTTTCCTGGATGTTGTATTTTTTTTTTCAGAGGGCATCTCTCATATTTATTATTCAAATGGTTGTTAACAACAATAAAATTCTGTATGGGGGACTCAATGGATGTTGTGTTTTGATCTCTTTTTGAACACATGCAAAAAGAACACTCTAAGTCACAGTTCTGGTTTTTGTACAACATGCAAAATCCTCTCAGTGACATACTCTATAAAATTTTGCCCACACCAGGACACCCCATCTGCTAACCCAGAAAAAGTTTCTTAAACTTTATGCCTGAGGATATTGCATCATACACACATTTAGGTCACGGAGCCGTGACTTCTCCATTATGATGCAACACCAAAGGAGTGAGGCTTTCATGGGCAATGTTCAGGGCGCTTTTTCAAAACAGCCTATGAATATAAGTGCACTTAAAAGGAAACGAATTTAAGGAAATGAGTAGTTATTACATCAAAGAATGGTAGAGATATGAAACCAGATAAATAGAGCGATTTCATATGACTGTATTAAACAAAAATTATTAAATTAAAATAATAATAATTTGATAACAATCAACATGGATCAATAATTCCAGGGTAAGTTTCCCAAGGCTTGGAAATAAAGGGACATGACAGAAGGATCTTTAAAATTCAAAGGAAGCAGTATCTACATTGTAATTTCACCTTATACACAGATACATGGATTCAAATATGTTCATAGATGGGAAAGGTGATTTTCCTTCAAATGTAAATAAAAATGCCTTTTAGAATATGGGTGAAAATGATGCAATTTTAGAAATACATCTAATCATAAAATTCCAAAAGTCACAATCAGAAAGACCAAAGATGTGAAACTAAGTTAGAAACATGTACAAAGGGTGATTTATTAGTACTAAGAACACCAAATAACATTGGTTTTCCCTTTCATTTATAGAAAGGGTTAATGAGTGAAAAATATTTTAATAGTAACTGAATGTTTCAGTAAGAAAAATAAGGAATGGAGAGAACACATATGACTGAGTGATAGAAGGAACACCACACAACCAAAACACACTCACAATTCCCCAAATATGCAACTGCTGATACCTAATAGAAGTCAGTGGTCAATTCAAAGTTGATGACAAAATTCCACTTGTTTCAAAGAATGCATTCAAGACAGGAATAAAAGCACTCTGAGGGCTCTATACATGGGCAAAGACCTTGTCCAATTTATGATAAGAAACAAATGAACATGCCCACAAATACATTCTTGTTCACAGCTCACAATATATTTGCAAAGTTAATCTATTTAATATATATATTTTTTAATTAAGTTATAATTGATATATCATCTTATGAAAGTTCCAAATGAGCAACATTGTGGTTTCAACATTCACCCGTATTATCAAGTTCCAACCACATACCCCACTGTAGTCACTGTCCATCGGTATGTAAGATGCTACAGAGTGAACTTGCCTTCTCCATGCTGTACTGCCTTCCCAATGACCTACCTGTATTACGAGTGCTGATTACAATGCCCCTGAATCCTCTTCTCCTTCCCTCCCACCAGCCCTCCCCAACCCCTTCGCTTTGGTAACAACTAGTCCCTTTTTAGAGTCTGTGAGTCTGTGCCATTTTGTTCTTTTAGTTTTAACATATGACATTTTTATACAGATGAAATAAAACTTTGTTCAGTGAACATCCAGAGAGAAAGAAATGATGTCAAATGAATGTCTCATGAACTGATGTTACAAGGTCATATTTGCAAGCATTACACTGGTCTGGATCTAACATCGATATAGGGACATCTTCAAAAATGGTCCACCTCAAAAATAAAAAGGAAATGCCCTCACATCACTGGACATCCCTCCACACCTAATCCTTTATTTTCCTACTCTTTTCATCTGAAAAACTCCTTTGATTTGTTCTACTTTAACAGAGAGCATTTTCTTCCTCCCCTTTCTTCCTCTAACTGGGATTCTATCACATAATAGTCAACAATGATTCATGAGTTGAGTTCAATATTCATTTCTCTTTTTAGTGTTGTAAATAATTTGTTCGGTTAACCAAGCACACAAACAACTGTAACGATCTCTCTGTTTGGCCTAGGATGGTGTACCTCATTGTCCTCAGGAATACATGCTGGGTTTTGATTCCCTCTGACCCTTTCTTGAATCACCTACTGGGCTCTTGGACTCACCTGGTTGGGAATCCTCAGAGGAAGGTCCCTGGGTCGGAATTTGAGTCCCTCCTGGATGGCCAATGATGGAGACTGAAGCTCTTTCTCAACAAGACAGTGAAAGGGCATGAAAAATCAGTCCCAAAACCAAATTTAAAATTCTAAAGCAATAGATTATGTCCAGCCCAGTATGGCACATGATGAGGGGCTATAGCAGAGAAGATATTTATAGGTCCCTGTCTGCTCATTAGGCACATTTCCCTCTTGTAACACCAGCTTATTAAATACATGATTCACCTATGGAACAGAAAGCAAAGTTTTCCTGGAGATTCTTGTTTCCTAACAGACCAGGTAAAAATAAAGAATTTTTATTAATGTTTATTCATAAAATCTGTTGGATTCAAGAGTTCTAAGTTGCAGGCAACATAAACTACCCATTATTTTCCAAACTTTGAAACCAAGCAACCTGCCTGGATTTGTTAACTTTAATCTTCAAAATATTTACTAGTGGTGAAGATACAGTCCCTAATACCTACACAAAAGTGCTCTTTTTCCATTTCAACAAGGAGGATGAACTGTGTTTCTTTGGTTTAAAATTTGGCTTCAGAACCCAATTGCCAAAAAATGATGGATTTCATATCTATGTCAGAAGTTATGAACTGTCGTTTAGTCCCTCATTATGAACTATTCACCATGAGGAGTACATTTAGATTGTTTTGCACTACAATCTATGCTTGAAATAGGAAATAAAATAGGTTCTTCCCTGTAGTCTGCAGAAGGAACCCCGGCCTTCAAACATCTTTATTTTTACCCAAGGAGACCCATTACAGGCTTCCAGCATTCAGAACTTTAAGAGCGTGTGTGTTTATTTAAAGTACTAGTGTGGTGATTTTACATTAGCACAGGAATTGAATACACACATTTATCCATTAAAATTCTGTCCAGAGAGCTGAGATCATGCTTCTCAATTATGATATTCATTTAGTATACCCTGAGTGAAGGCATTTTGCATTGTAGTCACACCTTAAGAAGAAAAAGGACTATGAAATCATTTTGTTCTTTTAGTTTTAACATATGACATTTTTATACAGATGAAATAAAACTTTGTTCAGTGAACATCCAGAGAGAAAGAAATGATGTCAAATGAATGTCTCATGAACTGATGTTACAAGGTCATATTTGCAAGCATTACACTGGTCTGGATCTAACATCGATACATTCAGCCTCTTTGGCTGGTAGAGAATTTCACATTGCACAAATGTAAGTGACTTTAGATTATGATGTCTCTGACGAATTAAGATAGGAAAATAATTTCAACTTTTCATTTCATGTCTACTGTTTAATACAAATCCTTGTCCTTATATTTCTGTATTCTTTTAATTTCACATTAATTCATTCATTATTTGCATATCTATCCTTTTCAACTTTCCAGTTTCTTTCAACATAAAATATGAAATTGTAAATGAGTCATATTTGTGTACCCGTGTGCATATAAGTTTATTTGAAATAAAACTGTACAAATAAACATCCATGTATATACAAGCAGCTTTACCTGGGAATGTTTTCTCAGACAAAAAAATCTGTCCACACATTTCACTTATTTATTACAACATTTGTCAGAGGTTATGTTTAATGTCCCCATTTACCTTCAGAAAAACAGAAGGTGAGGCTCAAGTTGATTAAAGTTTCAACAATTAACAAAAAAGGCAAAGTTTCTTGTGCATTTTCTTGAATGATACAGAAGTGGAAACATGCAGCAAGTTTTGTAATTTTGTGTTGCTTTTATTGCCCAAATTGTATGGGTTAAATAAATGCAGTTTTACAGTATGTGATTATACTGTAGTATATAGTACATTCGTTAGAAGGAAAAGAATTTATGATGCATTGACCAGGGTAAGATGTAGAGCACAGGAAGCTGATTCACACTGAGCAGCGTGGGAGAAATGTAGTCTAACTGGGAAGAAAATAGAGTATCATATATGGATGTAGTAACCAAGAGGTAAATTGAAGCAATTCACAGTTGATACTTGTGAAGTAAATGGCAGAATTTCCAGAATCTCCTGCCTGGCCTTAGCCCATTTACATATCAACTGATGTGCGCTGATCACTGCAGAGCCTCCCATTGATCTGGGGAAAGGCGTGGAGAGAAAATGTTCATTCTCTCCTCCTCTCCATTCCCAGTATGGAATTGATCTGGCATTTGCCAGACACCAAGGACCCAGCCACGGTTTTCCCATCAGAAAGGGTGGTTGGGGAAGGCAGAGTGTGAGCTGTGGCCAGAGGAGTTGGATGGAGCCAGACATGGGTAGTGACTCTTAGGAATAAAAGCCTTTCTCTTGACCTGCCCTTTGTTTCACTTGTTTCATAGGGGGACTCACCCTGGGCCAGGAACAGCATTCCCCCAGAGCTATAATACTCCTGTTTTCTGTAAAAAAGAAGATAAAAATCCATATAGAAATAGAGTTAACTGATCTGAGCTGATAGGATAATAGCACAGGCTTCCAAATACGGTGATCATGGACATGGAGAGGAAAAGCACGAATAGGAGGGGCTGCAGTTCCGGTTCCTCTGAAAGTCCCAGAAGAAGAAACTCTGAAATACGTGTATAATTACCTGGTTCTATGTGGTGGAGATGACTGCCACACAAGAGGAAAGTAACAGGACTAATTTCACACAGATTTGAATCACTCACTTATTTGAAATGCTACATTATCTATTTTCTAGTCAGGAAATATAAAAATATTTTGTGTATACACCTGATCCCCTCTATGGGATTCCCAAACCTGCCACTACTGATAATGAAATTTTTTCATTCAGCTTTTTCCTAAGGGGTCATGTATACTCCAGTTTTAATGAGAAAATCTTCATTGTTTCAGAAATATAAATTGATTGCTGTTATGTTAAGCACTAAGCACATAGCATTAAGAAGAAACATTCCCATAATCCAATAATAATAAGGGAATATTTAAGCAAATAATAAAATCATATAACACTTCAGAAGGTTACAGTTGTTACTGAGAACGAACAGAGAACTGGGACAAGGATCATGTCATTGTAAAATCAACTAGGCCTGTAAAAAAAGGCCCAGCTTATTCTTCAACTTAATCTACGGGCTGTTCTTTCACTTCTAGCCCCTTAACCAGCTAAGTAACTTTGTAACTAGGGTGAGAAACAGATCTTTAAAGTGTAAATGAACCTCTGTGGATAAATAATGGTGAGATCTGGATCAACACAGTCACCTAAGTAACCCCATTCTAAGACAACACTACAGAAGAATTATGAATCATCTGTATACATTAGGCCTTATGCCAACCCCTACCCAAAAGGCCCTGTAAGACTCCAAACCCTTAACCCTTAGTGTGCCTCCCTTTGGTTACTGGCACTCCTATCTGAGTGTGTACTGTCTTTTCAAATCAACTTCCTTGCTACATAAGCTTATTGCACTTGGTCTCTGAAATCTTTTCCACGGCAAAGAGAGAAACTCACCAACCTCTCCTTCTAGTCGTAAATGTGTTTCTCGCTTTGCTATTCATCCAGCTTTCTAGTCTTAACAAAATGCTTCTTTCTCTCCCTGTTTTATTTCAGACCAGTAGGGAAGTGTTAGTTCTCAGAACATAATCTCACTCTATTCTGTGCTTTGAGGCTCCCCCCAAATTCTGGGGTGATAGGAATATAGTTCCCATACCATACAGATCAAGCAGGCACTGGATGCCAGGTGACACTGGCTTTAGGAGTTGGCGAGGGATTTTCCCCATGTGAAGCAGAAGTTCAATTAACTTCCCTTTCTCCTGCTGATGGTCCTCGCTCTCTACTGCCTGCATGGATGCTCGCATTTGTTTCTACTCTTGTTTTAATGAATGCCTTTCCTTCTGGCACTTGCCAGACCTGGTCAATCAAGAATTCTCTCCCAACCAGAGTCAAGGTGCCTCCCCAAACCGGGTTAAGATTTCATCCGGTGTGCAGGGAGCGGTCTCCCAGATGCAGCTGCCAGAAACATTATGAAGGAGAGAAATTCAGGGATGAAGGGGTGAGTAGGTTTTTCTATTTTTAGTTGATATTTAGGTAGGATCTAAAAGAAGGTCACAAAGATCAGAAATCTTAAGAGACAGAGGGAGATGAAAGGTATTATTGTACCTCATTTTACATAGGATAGTTTTAATGCAACAATAGATAACTGGTAAATATCAAGTTACACACAACTAAGGGGCAATTATAATAATCTTCTGTTTTTATTTTTGGTGTATTATCTTCTATTTAAGAAAACCAATCATAATCATGCTGATAATCAAATTTCAAGTAAATTTATTAACAAGTGACTATATTGAGTTTCCCTTCTAGGTACATAGGTGGACCTGAAATGGCATACCTATTTGTGCAGAAAAATTGGTTACTCTGAATCACAGGACTGGGCAGATCTCAAGCTCCCTTGTGAACTATGCTCTGATCATAAACTTGGAAGACATTCCTGAGCATGAAGGAGATTTGAAATAGGTGATGTTAACATTATTCATTCACCATTCCTTTATCATTTATGATAGATATTAGAGAGGCAATTTATTTCATAGAACAATATAAAGAGTCATATTAGAATATTTTCAGAAGAAATGTCAAGGTAATTCAGTAATTTTTAAAAAGCAACAACATAAAATAAACTGACCAATCCTTCATTTCAATGAATAAACCTCCCTCATGGACACCAATTTTCCATGATTCAATATATATCAGTACAGCATGAAAAAAAGACATTTTGCATACAAACATAATGGGTGATTTGAAATTTTGCTTTCTCATACTTATGTTCATCTCTAACACTAAAACCATATTAGGTCAATTCATTTATTCACAGTTGTCTTTCTATATAGACTTCGCTAGGGATACCATTTGGTAACCAAATTTGCCTGAGGATATGGTGGGAAATCAGGACAAGCTGAATAAAATGAAGAAGCATTTATATAGCACAGTAGCATCTTTGTAGAGTAAGTGCCTGATTTTAAGGTTTTTATTGCATTTTAAGTGATGACAGTGAGTTTTGATATCTGAGATATCCATTTCAGAGATGGCCCTGTTGCGTAAACCTTGCCAGTTGACAAGCAGGCTGGCCTCTCCTCATCACAGTTCCCTCTCTTACCCAGGCTGTGATTTCCTCTGCTCTATTAGTGAACATTCTTGCATCTGCTTTCAGAAATTTTTAAAAATCATTTAACTGATGTCCCCCAACTCCTGTTTTCTTGGAGTTTGTGGGTTATATCCTCTCTTATCCCCTTACTATCATCTTGATATAATCTTGGGTGGAAAAAGAAAGGAACTCGTGTACTCACTTGTCCATCCTGAGCCACAATCTAAAGTATTATTGGCAGTATTAGGAAATGAGACCATCTAAACATCCCTCAATAGGGAAATGCTTCCATAAATTATGTTACATCTTTTGAATGGAATATTCCACACTTTAAAAATAAATTACCTATATATGTGTTGATATGTAAAGATATGTAATTTGAAAATAAATAAGGAAATAGAGCAAGCTCTACTTCTGCAATGTGATCAGAGTAGTACTTTCTGTTTCTGAGGCTTTGACCCATGATGTCATGAGAAATTATTCATCACCAGGACAACTGGTCTTATATAACAAGCATACCAATGAATCTTCTCAGAGCCATTTTTATATCTTTATTCCTGAGACTGTAGATGAAGGGGTTCAGCATGGGTGTGACCACAGTGTACATCACTGAATCTATTGCACTTGAGTGTGAGCTCTGGGTAGCAGCAGAGCTAAGGTACACCCCAAGCATTGTACAATAAAATAGGGAGACAACAGAGAGATGAGATGCGCATGTGGAAAATGCTTTATACTTGCCCTCAGATGTTGATATTCTACATATGGAGGAAACATTCTTAGAGTAAGAGTAAAGGATCCCTGCAAAGGGACCACCACCCAGCAGGACAGCTGCAAAGTACATCACCAGGTTATTAAGAAAGGTGTCTGAGCAGGCAAGTTGGATCATCTCATTGAGCTCACAAAAGAAATGTGGGATTTCCAAGTTTCTACAAAAGGAAAGATGTAACATCATTAAGCTTTGTAACAAGGAATTCAGGGTACACATGATCCAGGACACTAGAACCAGCCATCCACAGAGCTGGAGGTTCATGATGACTGTGTAATGCAGGGGGTGACAGATGGCCACATAACGGTCATAGGCCATCACAGTGAGAAGAAAGACATCCAACACTGCAAAGAGTATAAGAAAATAAATCTGGGTGATGCAGCCTTCATAGCTTATAGCTTTGCTCTCTGTCTGGATGTTCAATAGCATCTTGGGGATGGCGGTGGTGGTGAAACATATGTCTACAAAGGACAGGTTAGAGAGGAAGAAGTACATGGGTGTGTGCAGGTGGGACTCTTTACCGATGGCCAAGATGATGAGCAGGTTCCCAAAATGTTGGCAGCCGCGCTCAGAAAATAGCGCCCAATGCAGGGCAGCCGGAAGGCCCCAAACTTCCTAATGACAAATCATCCCACACCACTAAACTACATGCTAATTGAGCCTTGGCATAAGGACCAATGAGACCCACCAAATTGTTATGCTAATAAGGCATATGGAGCCGCACCAACCAGGTCAGAGCATGAGAACTATATAAGCAAGCCTCTCCTTCCCCTCTGGGTCCTGCCCAACTCATTTGTTTCACAAAGAGCTGAAGAATAAAGCTTTCTGCAGAAGAATCCTGCTGTTGTTGCGTGCTGTTCTTGCCGGCGAGGACGGGGCACGCGACAAGTGGTGCCGAAATCCGGGAACCAGAACATCACCGGCACAGGGAGGACCCTTCAGACATCTGGAGAGGATTCAGAACTGCAGGTCAGAAGAAAGCCCGGAGGGGTAAGTTCTGAGAGGCCCCTGCTTTTTAGGATGATGGTTGATGGTTCTCTGTAAATAAGGAGGCACCATGGGGAATGCACTGTCATTAGTCACGGCGCTGCAGACAGCTCTCAAAGAGCGAAACTTGAAGGTCTCCAGCAAAGTCTTAGGATCTTTTGTGAAGGAGATAGACCGTGTGGCCCCCTGGTTCATTTGTTCAGGGTCCCTCTCAATCCCGAGCTGGGACAAACTGGGGAAAGATCTTGATAGAGAGGAGGAGGAGGGTAGCCTGAGGGGAGGCACCAGGCCCCTCTGGAAACTGATTAGAGCTTGTCTGCAAGATGAGAGATGTGAAAAGGTAATAAAGAAGGTCAGAGAGCATTGACAGATATCCAAGAGAGCATGTCAGAAATGGAACGGGAAACAGAGAGCGCGCGCGGCCGAAAAAAGGCCACAAAACCGAAAGTAAAGAAACCCCAGAGTGAGGGAGAAAGCCCGCCTAGGGCAAAAGCGAAAGAGCCCCGAGAAGCGAGTGACGATCGCCTCGGAGAAAATAGTAAATACCCCTGGAAAGAGTTGAGGGACCTCCAACTCTCCAATAGGGAATCTGAGGAGGAATTAACGTCCGCAGAGGAAGGGGAAGAAAATAAAACCGCAGAGTGCAGAAGTAAGGGAACCAGCAAAGTTGAAAAGCGGACCAAGGAAAAAATGAAAGCAGGGTGTCCCCCGACGCCCGTTGCCCCGCCACCTTACGTGAGTGGCGCACTCTCCTTTTGCCACCCAGATACTCTTCAGGCAATTAGACAAATGTTTCCTGTATTTGAGGATAACGGTGTACGCTCTCACCAACCCCTGAGTCATAAACAAGTTAAAGACTTAGCGGAATCCGTCCGAGCGTATGGGGTCAGTGCCAACTATACCATAGCACAAGTTGAGAGATTAACAGAGACAGCCATGACACCCGCAGACTGGCAATATGTAACTAAGGCATGCCTTTCTAGTATGGGGCAATACATAGAATGGAAGGCATTGTGGCATGATATCAGTATGACCCAGGCACGCGCAAACGCGGCCGAAGGACAGCCTGCGTGGTCATATGATATGCTGACGGGCCAAGGACAGTGGGTAGCCAACCAGACCGCCTTCCCCTTACAGGTATACACACAAATAAACATGTGCGCCGCCAGGGCATGGAAAGCCCTCACCAACAAAGGAGAAGTATCAGGCAATTTGACAAAAATTATTCAGGGGCCGAGCGAGCCATTTTCCGACTTTGTCGCTCGTATGATGGAGGCCGCAGGCAAAATATTTGGAGATCAGGAACAAGCAATGCCCCTAGTGGAGCAATTAGTATTTGAACAATGTACCAAGGAATGCAGACAGGCGATAACACCCTGGAAACAAAAAGGGATACACGCCTGGTTGAAAGCCTGTAGAGAAATAGGAGGGCCACTCACCAATGCGGGCCTAGCCGCGGCCATATTACAGAGCCACAAACAAGCCAGGATCACTAACAGAAGTATCAAATGCTTTCAATGCGGGAAATTAGGACATATAAAGAGAGAGTGTAGAGCCCAGCTTCAGAACAAACAACCCAAAAGACCCCTGGGTTATGCCCTAAGTGTAAGAAAGGCAGGCATTGGGCCAATGAGTGCCGGTCTATTAAAGATATAGAAGGGAAACCCTTAGAACTGCCAAAAAACGCCCAGAGGGGCCCCCGTCACCAGGGCCCGCAAATATATGGGGCAACCAGCACGCAAGTGTCATTCGGGAACAACCAGGCCCCCCAAGGAGAGCCACTTCAGGTTCCGCGGGATTGGACATCCGTGCCACCACCAGAATAGTGTTGACTCCACAGATGGGAGTTCAGCCTATCCCTTCAGACTTTAAAGGCCCCCTACCACCAAATACCATTGGGTTGCTCTTAGGGCGCTCTTCTGCTGCCTTGAAAGGCCTGACAGTCCATCCCGGAGTCATACATCAAGATTATGAAGGACAGGTAAAAATCATGTGTTCGGCTCCTAGAGGAATCTACCCTATATCTCCGGGAGACCGCATAGCCCAGCTCTTAGTTTTACCTAGTCTCCACGCCAATTATCCTGCTACCAACACGGAGAGGGGAGAAAGGGGCTTCGGCTCCTCTGACTGGGATTCAGCCTTCATAGTATTAGATTTAGCAGACAGACCAAAATTAACTCTTCAAATAGAGGGAAAGAGCTTTGAGGGAATCCTAGACACTGGAGCAGATAAAAGTATTATCTCTGCAACCTGGTGGCCCTCCAAGTGGCCTGTGACCCAATCCTCACATTCATTACAAGGTTTAGGATATGAGTCAAGCCCTTCAATTAGTGCCAAACCATTGAAATGGCGAGCCCCTGAAGGACAAGAGGGTACAGTCACCCCTTATGTACTCCCTCTACCGGTCAATTTATGGGGGAGGGATGTCATGAGAGACTTAGGCCTCAAACTCATTAATGAATACTCCACCCCCGCCCAAGGCATGATGATGGACATGGGATACATCCCTGGCAAGGGGCTGGGGAAACACCAACAGGGACGCATAGAGCCCATCCTGCCCAAAGTAAAGAATGACCGTCACGGCCTGGGTTTTTCATAGGGGCCATTGAAGATGCCATGCCCATACCTTGGCCCACAGAGGAGGCCGTATGGGTTCCTCAGTGGCCCCTATCCTCTGAAAAATTAGAAGCAGCTCATTGCTTAGTGCAAGAGCAGCTCCAAGTGGGACACCTAGAACCCTCTGTGTCCCCATGGAACACACCCATATTTGTAATCAGGAAAAAGTCAGGATCATGGAGGTTGCTTCATGATCTGAGAGCAGTAAATGCTCAAATGAGAATGCTTGGACCTGTACAACGGGGACTGCCACTCCTCTCTGCCTTACCCAAAGAATGGAAAGTGCTCATAATAGATATTAAAGATTGTTTCTTTTCTATACCTCTAAGCTCCAAGGACAGAGAAAGATTTTCTTTCACTCTGCCAGCTATTAACCATGAACAACCCGATGCCAGATTTCAGTGGAAGGTCCTCCCTCAAGGAATGGCAAATAGCCCCACCATATGTCAACTGTATGTTCAGCGGGCGCTAGACCCAATTCGTAAGACCTATCCCACGCTAAAGATCATCCATTACATGGATGACATCCTTCTTTGCTCCCCACAACCAGCAGAAATAGAAGAAGCATATATAGATCTCACTAGATCCCTAGAAAATTGGAGACTGAATATAGCAAGCGAGAAGGTCCAAAAATCTAGTGTTAGCAAATTCCTAGGAGCAACCATTTACACAGATGTAATTTGCCCCCAAAAGCTTGAGATAAGACATAATCAATTGCGAAATTTGAATGACTTCCAAAAACTCCTAGGGGATATTAATTGGTTGCGCCCATACTTAAAGATACCCACCACTGAGTTGACACCACTGTTTAAAATCCTAGAAGGAGACCCACAACTAACGTCACCGCGCTCCCTCACACCTGAGGCATTACAAGCCATTCGCAAAGTAGAACAGGCTTTGATGACAGCACAATTAAATAGAGTGCAATTGAATGAACCCTTTGAGTTGTGTGTCCTTCCCACCCCAGAGCTGCCAACAGCAGTCTTATGGCAGCACGGCCCACTGATCTGGATTCATCCCCAAGCCTCTCAGGCTAGGACAACAGAGTACTATCCAGCAGCCGTGGCCAAACTTGCTTTGAGAGGAGTAAAAACCTCCATGACACATTTCGGAGAGGCTCCAGCTAAAATTATAACCCCTTACAGCGTAGAACAGATACAAGTATTATGTGCTATGAACGATGATTGGGCCATACTTGCTTACAGTTTCTCAGGAACCTTTGATAATCATTTCCCTAAACATCCCCTCATCAACTTCGCCAAAAATCATCTCCTAGTATTCCCTCGGGTCACTAGCCTAACCCCGCTGCCTCATGGAAAAACAGTTTACACGGACGGGTCTAAGACAGGCACAGGTGCCTAT